>NC_083318.1:113783053-114108006 GCF_963455315.2 Globicephala melas | reverse complement strand
ATTAACTCTCAGGGAGAAATCAATAAGGACATGATATTACTGAATATATTTTAATTTATTGGTAAAATTGACTCTGGAAATAGTCTGTATCCTAGATTTTGTATGGTAAAATTTTACTAGGACACTTTTTAAATGCCTAATTTATAACTCTCAGACAATATACTTCAGGGTCTTCAATATACTTACAGTACATAAAATGCTTAATTGAACATTTGAACCTCAACTAAAAATTCATTGCATTCTGATATCACCAATGTTTAGTTTTTTTAAAATTTATTTTACTTTTGGCTGCGTTGGGTCTTTGTTGCTGCATCCAGGCTTTCTCGAGTTGCTGTGAGTGGGGGTTACTCTTCGTTGTGGTGCACGGGCTTCTCATTGCGGTGGCTTCTCTTGTTGTAGAGCATGGGCTCTAGGCACATGGGCTTCAGCAGTTGTGGTATGTGGGCTCAGTAGCTGTGGCTCGCAGGCTCTAGAGCACAGGTCCAGCAGTTGAGGCGCACGGGCTTAGCTGCTCCGCGGCATACGAGATCCTCCCGGACCAGGGCTTGAACCCGTGTCCCCTGCATTGGCAGGTGGATTCTTAGTCACTGCACCACCAGGGAAGTCCACTAATGTTTACTTTAAACATTTTCTTTCATCTGCCTTTTTTCTAAAATAAAGAAAAGGATAAAATTAGTCTTCACACTTATAGTTATTTGTAAACTATACATCTTAATTGTATCCACTTTTCTTCTATAAGATCTTTGAGAAATAAAAAATTTCAAAGATTTTGAAAATGATCATTTGTGTATTGATCTTGGATAAATATTTAAACATTGCACACTAACTAATAAAGACATTAACCTGTAATTTGAGCAAGAAACGACTTTATAGTTGTTATTAAAAAAAAACACAGAAAACTTTATTAGTCAAGACATAAACTGCAACTTTACAAATTTCCAAACCATTTTCAGATTAATCTAGGCCACTTGCTACAAGGAATTTATAGGCCAACATGCTATAGTTGATCCATGCCTATCTGTAAGATCATAGAAGTAGAACAGGCAGTTGACTAGATTGTCTTAAAATCCAATGCATCATACTGGGACAATGGGTATCTTAGAAATGTCCTTTCCTGAAGACTGAAAATAATTTAAATTTGATAAAGGAAAATAAATTCTGAGCTACCACTAAAAATGGCATAAATCAACAACCTTGATTATTGAAAAACTCAATAATTCTTACTGGAATCTGGACCTTCTTTAGGATATTTCAAGTCCCCAACTGGTCCTAATCTCTAGCCTTCAGATGCAAGATCCTTCTAACCATATGCTACTGTTTTCCTGTGGAACACACGTTAGCCAGGCATGCTACTAATCAACTCAATAAGAAGGTTAACTCTGTAGCCAGACTGCCTGGTTTTGCTATTTTACTCACTGTAAGACATAAGCAAGTTAGTTAACATAACTATGCTTCAAGTTCCTCTTTCGTAAAATGGAGATTAAAGCATTATAATAATGTGAAATAGATATTTAAATGAATTTACACGTATAATGTTCTGATAAGTGTTCCCAGTACATGGTAGGCCCTAAGTAGATATTATTTTGATTATCATCATCATCATTGTGTAACTTGGCAAACTTGGGAGCCAGATATTGCCTGCCACCTAAAGATAGCTTTTACACGTTTAAAGGGTTAAAACAAAAAACAAAGAAGAATATGCAGCTGAGATGTATGTAGCCCTCAAAACTTAAAACACTACCTGGCTGATTACATAGAAGTTTGCCAACCTCTTGTCTTGTCTAGAGGATGTCTGTTTAATTGGAATATTTAGTCCATTCACATTTGATATAATTACTGGTATATTTAGTTTAAATCAACCATATTACTATTTATCTTCTGTTTGTTGCCTCTGGTCTTTGTTCCTTATTATTTACTTTCATACTTCTTTTAGGTCATTCGGGTATTAAAAACTTCTATCACCCCTCTCTACTAGCTTTTATTATTCTTTTAGTAGTTACCTAAAGATTACAGCATGCATCCTTAACTTAATAGAGTTAACTATACATTAAGATTTTATCCTCTCTTGGATAATGCAAGGATTTTAACACACTTGAACTCTATTTAATTCCTTCCCCCTCTTTTGTGTTATTGTTGTCATATATTTTGATTCTGCATACATTTATATTTACTCTGTGTTAATCTGTTACAATGCTCATCAATTCTTAATGACTTCCAATGCTGCTTTTTTTGAATCATTTTTCTTCTTCCTGAAGAACTCACTTTAGAATTTCTTTGAATAGAGGTCTGTTGGTGAAAAATTCTTTTGGTAGTTGTCTGAAAAATCTTCATTTCAAAGCACCTTTCTCAGTTATTGGGTTATAGACTGGCAGATAACTGTCTTTCAGTGCTTTAAAGATCTCATCCCATATTTTCCTCAGAAAGTCTGCTGTAAGTCTTATTGTTGCTCCTTTGAAGTTCATATGCGTTTTTCCTCTTGCTATCTTAAGACTTTCTCTTTTCTTTCAGCAGTCTTACTATGAAGTGACTAAATAATGTCTTCTTTGTATTTATCCTGCTGGAAGTTCATAGAGCTTTTCTTTTCATAGAGCTTTTTGAAGCTGCAGGTCTTTTCTACATACTCCATCTTTTTTCTCTCCATGATTCAATCCAGACCCATATTCCAGGCCAATAATCCTCTCTTCTGATGTGTCTAACCTGATATTAAACATATTTTATTATTTTATTCACCTCCAGTATTTCCATTTGACTTTTTATGGATTATAACTGTCATCTACTTTCTTAAGACTATTAATCCCAGTTATTTAAAAGTGTTTGTCTAATGACCAAATATCTGTATCATCTAGACAGTCCATTCTCTCATCTGTTTTTTTCTCCTTATTTTTTGGTCTTCTGGTCCTATTTCCTTGTATTATTGATAATTTTTTTTCATAAATGCCTTACATTGTTTAAAAAAACATCTCCATTCTCAGGCACAGTCTATCCTGGCAATACTGCTTCTAAGCCAGGGCAAACTAGGAAATTTACCAGGTCCACACTTCAGGAGCCTTATGCTTTGGTGTACCTTCCTTTAAAAAAATTTTTTTTGGGGGGCTGTGCTACACAGCCTGCGGGATCTTAGTTCCTTGACCAGGGATTGAACCGAGGCCCTGAGCAGTGAGAGCATGGAGGCCTAACAACTGGACTTCCAGAGAATTCCCTACCTTCCTTGAAATGTTTAAAGTCGTCCTCTGATTCCTTGAGTCAGCAAGGACCAGTAGCACCATCCAGACAGGGCTTTCCATGCTGAGACCCTGTCTTGCATGGGTCCTAGTTGTCAGAAGCACTTTGTGAAAATTTCTAATTCCTCTTCTCTTGCCAAAATGGGACTTAGCCAGCAGGGCTGTCTGAGAAGTACAGGCATTTCATGCCTGTACTGGGATCTGCATGGACCCTGGTCCCAGTTTTCATCCTCCACTTGCTTTAGACCGTCTACCCTCTACTTAATCCATGGTTTCAACCAGATACTCCAAAGACCTCCAGAACTGGAGCCTATGGGTTATGCTAAATTACTGTGGCCTTATTCTTGTTCCAGGACGGCAGCTTAGTAAATGGATTATTACTGCTGACCTGTGTAATATTTATTTCATGGGATAGTATGAGATTGGGCCACCAGAATGCTGTTGACACTCTGATTTGGGGCTTGATCAGGTGTCTCATACTGTGTATTGACTTTTGCCGATCTGTCTTCTAACCACAATGTCACCTCTGGTGTGCAACACCCAAGGACAGTGGAGAAGAGGAGGGTCTCAGGCTTTTACTGATTGTCTTCTGTCCCTGAAACCAAAAGTGGTTATCTCACCATCTTTACCATCTTGTCAGGCAACCTCTAGATGGCCATGCCTTCCTCCCCTGAGAGATTTTGAAACCATGGGTCCACAATGCTAGAGCTCTTCTGATCAATGTCCTCTCTTGGCACTATTCCCAGGTAGATGCCATGTTCTCCTGGACTGGTTTTATGCCATGCTGAACTAAGGATGGATATCCTTGAGTGAATAGGACCACTCTTTTTCTCTGCCCATAGGGGCCTCACCTGTCCTCCTAGTTAGTGATGGTATGTGGAAGGCAGGGGTACAGTTAACACTGTACAATCTAGAAAGGCACTGATTATGGCCTAAAAAATTTCAAGAGAAAACAGTGTTGGAAAATATGTTATTTTACCTTTATTCCATAAAATTCTGAAAGGTAAATTTAACATCATCAGAAAACAAATTATAATCCACATTTTTCTGCATACTCTGAGTATGACTTGCATTTGAGGTCATCATCAACAAAGCACAACACAATGTTTGAGAGAGTCAACGGAAATCAGTATTCATGGATGGCAGGATGGAGAATGCAGACTCATGAGTAATGATGAAACTAACATTAAGTAATGGTATTAAGACACTGCAGAACAAGAAAATCTGTATCACATGAACACAAACAGATTCTAAAGAGCTATCTTTTTCTTATCATGGGAGGTATGAAATCAGCCAGGAAGAGCATATTTAACAATAAAGAATGTGAAGAGATGGTCCTGGTCATGTACAGGAAGAGATGGTGCCTGCATAGTATGAAGAAAGAATCTTCACACATACTAATTGGACAATAAACACTATGTAAGTATCTCTTCTCTATCCATCATTCTGAATTTTCATCATTAAATCCCTCCATCTCACAAGAGCCCATGAATCTCATAATACATTTCTCAATCAAATTATTTATATAGACAAAGCCCTATGAGGTTTTCTTTTCTTATATTTTATCTAACATTGCCATGTTTTTGCAACTAATGGGGTAGTCAAAGATTGAAGCTACTGCACCATCTTGAGCATAAATCTAATCATCATTGTGTGTTAATTTTTCAATTAAAAAAAACCAACTAGTTTACAAAAGTTCTCCTTTGTGTATATCAGCTAGGGAACCAAGGTAGAGAATATAATGGATCCTGCCTCTGAGAACAGAGTTGCCATTTTAACAGTTTCTCAATAAAGTGTATTTTTTCCCTTAAACTCATCAAGTGTGCACTTTTTTTCCCTAATAAAATATTGGAAAGGGTGAAAATAAGATGTCTGATAACATACCCCTTCTTGTCCCTGTCTCTTAGCTACCTAGGGAGCATCTTGGACCTGCTGTAGGCAAAGAGGCGATATGGATTGCAGTTGAAATGATTTAGGCCATATTTAGAGGATCATTTTTGGGGTCCCCAGCTAAGCATGTGATAGTCAATACTGCCTTCTCTTTGTAATCCTGTGAGCTTTTCCACATTTCAGAGTTGCACTATAAAATTTAGATGGCAAAATGCATCTTTGTCAAGTCAATTAAATACCATTTCCAATCTATAAATTTTCACTACAGCTAGTGTTAGTGAATGAGTTCAGCTGATGGATCACTTAGCTACAGCACTTTAAACAAGAGGTGCAATGAATCTTATAAGAAAAAGTATACAACCTAGGAAAGTTATATCTATAACTACATCTAAATCTGTACACACATGTAATTCTGGTAATAAGAGGAATAGAGTTCATCATAGACAATTTGGGAAGCTAAAATCTCTCACAATGCAACACTCAAAGTACTTATTTTTTCACTATTTTCTGTGTATCTATATACTTCTTTTGAACAAAAAGAATCTTTGTTTTATATTATGTTTGCTTTATCTTAAAGAATGTATTTTCCCATGTCATTAAAAATTCCCTGAAAACATGATTGTAGTGGCTGAGTACTATTTAATAATATGACTGTACTACAGTTATTAAACTCTTTCTCTGCTACTGGACACTCTCCAGTTTTTACTCTTATAATCAAAGCTGCCTTACATCTTTGTGGGCATTGAAAACAAATTTTTTTCTTAAGAGAAATTCCTAGAAGTGCGATTCACAGGAGAAAATGAACCTTTAAGGCCTTTGATGTATCTTAATGAATTTATTCCCCAGTTACATTCCTACTAGCCAATGGCACTTATGCTAATGAGTTGAATCTATCTTTGTGTGTATATATATATATATATATATATATATCTTTGAAAAATACACAGCTTTTTTGTGTGTGTTCAAGTATAAAAATAGCATTATATTATATACTGTGTTCAATTTTCACTCAACTTTTTAAGGCCTTTCTATATTGCCATAAGAATCATTGCTTCTATCTGCTGCCTCTACCTCTCTGACATTATAAACAACACTGATAGGAACATCTTCAAATATTGCCTTTTGGATCTGTAGGAAAATTTCTTTGGAGTATAACGCAGCAATGGAATTGGTAGGTCAGAGGTTATCTGCATAGTTGTGTTACTAAAGATTACCAGTTTGCATTTCACAATGGCCATCCAATACTTACACTTCTATCAATATTGTGTTATGATTTCTATCCTACATCCTTAAAAACTTTTGGTATTATCTAACTTTTCAACTTTATGAAGATGATAGCTATAAATTGGTACCTCACTGTTTTAATTAACATTTGTGTGGTTACTTAAGCGAGATTTGGCACTTCTCCAATCTTAGTTAGCGCTTGGCTTTGCCAACATATAAATTGCCTATTTATGTCTTTTTCTATTACATTTCTTTTCATGTTAGTTTGCAGGGGTACTTCGTATGATCTAGTTTTTCCTTTGTCATTTTTAGCCAATACAAATGTTTTCTCCCAGTCTCTCATTTACCTGTTAATTTGAGGTCAGGTTCTAAAAAGATTCAGAAAAGAATAAGCATTGGTGAGATTTTAATGCACAGCAGTCTCATCATTTGCTATCAGAACAATCATCCATTGTCAGCCAGTGAATAAGTATCAGGCACCTACTCTATATAGGATACGATGATAAGCTTGTTAAGGGCACGGAAGGAGTTAAACATAGACTGTCTTCGGGGATCTCACAGTCTTATCTAGGAGATCAGACAAGAATAAAAAATTATACAAATGGAAAGTAATACATTTCATAAATGAATTATTATAAAGTGGTATGGGTCTGTAGGGATTGAGTTTGAAGGTAGAGCAGGCATCCAGGTGGAGAAATTGAGTAAACTGTTGGAATGTGAAACTGACTTTCAGAAGACATCAGAGTAATATAGTTTGGGGAGGCATTTGGGTGAGAGTAGAAGCTATGAAAATGATTTAATTAGCAAGGGAGAAGCAGAAATAGAGTTTATAGATCCTTAGGTAATCACTACCTTTCAGAAAATGAGAGAGTAGCCAAGGAAAAGAAGAAAGGAAACTGTCTCAGAAGGTAGATGTGCAGAATACTCTTGACTTGAGAAAGGGACCCATATGCTTAGGTGTAGATATTGGGTATGTTATTCTTTCAAAATTTATTAGCTTTTTAAGGAAATAAGTTAGAAATCATGTTAAAATGGTAGGGGAAGTCTGGTGACAAAATTTTGGGTCTTCTGAGCAAGATAAAGCATTTAATCAATAATAATTAATCCCTGGTTTCTCTGAATATGTCTCTGAGTTAATGAATAAATGATATATAAGCCTACATTTTTGATATAACAGCCTTGGGGAGATGGATCACTGGGGTGCTGGCCTTGTTTGATGGGCAGGAGAGGATAGAAAAAGAACAACGAGAAAGGCCAAAACCTGGTTTAAAGGATGATTCTGTTGAGGTTGGTACATCCTGCCTTTACAGACCATAGGCTGAGATCCAAGCCAATCCATTTCAGGAAAGAGAGAATTGCCAACCCTCACATTCCATAATGACTATTATTGGTATTGTATTATTAGCTAATATTTATCAAGGACTTATCACATACAAGGAAATATCCTAAGCCCTTTACATGTTACGTGTTGTTTAATCCACTCAGCACTCTGGGGGAAGAATATGCTATTATTCTACGATTTTCAGAGGGGTAAAATGGGAATTGGAGTCAATAAGTAGTAGAACTAGCACAAAATTCCAAGTTTGAAGGCTACGCTTTTGGAACAAGTACCACAGAGTGTGTAAACTAAAAGACCCTTGGTATCCTATGAGGCAGCATCATCAGTAGAGAGTTAAGAAGTTAAGAAGTGATTGGGTGGTAATCAGATGAAAGTAGATGAATGGTAGTAAATGCAACTACCATTTGCAAAAATCTGATGGCAAAAGGAAGAGAGATATTGGAGGAAAGAAATGTAAAGAGTTTTTGTTTTAGTTAAATTTTATGGCCAAAACATCTTGAATATATTAGTAGGATAAGGAGAGAGAGACTGGAGAGGAAAAATTGAAGATGCAAGAAAAAGAATAAATTGACAGACCAAGGTTCAGAAGGTGGTGAGAGGATAGAAATCACGAGCACATTAAAGGGGTAACTTGAAGGAGGAGGCGAACACTTACAGGGGCGGGGATGGGGGGGGTGGGGGGGTGGGGAGAATCGAAGGAGACGCTGGGTTAAAACACAGAAAACATGCCCAGGTGGCAGTAGAAAACTTAAGGGAATGTGTGGCAGTAAAACAATTTATTTGTAAACTGTGAGGTGAGGTTTTATGCTCAAAATCATGATGGCAGAGGTAGAAAATGTTGGCAGTAGACGCTGTAGGGAGTGAGATTGAGAGTCAACTAACAGCAAGTAAAAAGGATACTGAGAAGTAGAGAAAATAATGTCAAGGCTGGAGTATAGGTCCGGGAGTAGCTGCAAATAACAGAAACTACTTTATTTTAAACCAAGAGAGATCTCATACAGGCAGGCGCTTACACATCTTTGGAAAGAATGAAGTCACAAACTGACACTGAACTTCTTGGAACAACACCCAGAGCCACAGTGCAGAACTAGTCTGCCGGGAAAGCCGTGAGCTCTCCCACAGGTAAGAAGGAGGAGAATAAGAAAGGCACTGGTGAAACTCCAGACTTCAAGAATATACCATCTTAGTAGCACATAACTGTTGGCTCTAAGGAAGTACCACTCCTCTTAGGTTCACACCAAAAGAGAATAACTGAGCTACACCTCTGCCTCTCAGTCACAGCCAGTACCTGAACTGTAGGAGAGTCTGGGAAATGTAGTTTTTAGCTTCACAGACTGTAGAGGAAGGTACATCAGAACGAAATTGAGTTTCAAGCTATTACAGATATACATATCTGTATATGTCTGATATATATATATATATATATCTCAGATGGATAGCATGAATATATAATAAATTATAATTTAAAGAGAAATTAGCCTATTCTCCTATCGCCAGTGAAATCAGCAGCCTATTGGCAAAAGTGGAGAAAACAGGAAAGGTAAGGTTGTTATGAGAAAGGTAAGGAAGCAAAGAGATTAAGGGGTGTAGCAGGGTTACTATAGAGATGACTTGTCATATGGTCCAGACTAGACAGTGGAGCCCAGGAGAAACCAGTGGAACGTGAGTATAGGCATATGTCAGATAAGCAGAATGTTGACAACGCTTTCTTTGGCCTTGTTTTGACAAGCAAAGAAGGGGTGTAATAAGCACATGACATCACAAAGTATATAGATTTTGTATTTTGAAGAGGAGAGATCTTAATGCTTTCAAATACAGTTTGCTTGTCATAATGCTAGAGCGATTTCATGTCTTAAGTGCATGTCAGGAAAAACTAGTCAAGGCACAAAGTTATAACATCTTCCAGAGCACATGTTAGCTGAACTATACCTTGATGATCTATTTATGAGGATAAAGGAGAGAAAGGAAAACAGAGACAACAACACATCCTTAGGTACAAATATTATAATTCTATGATTGGTTTGCTCACTTCTGTATATATGAGATTTACAGGCAAATCATAGGCAATATGTAAAATTTCAAGAAAGGATAAAATGTTTAAATGTGAGTTTGTTGTCATTGTTGTCACGGTGTCCTTCTGCTGCATTTAAACAAAAACTGAGAGTGGATGCCTACACGGACTCTATCATGCTTTATGCACTCAGGTCATATTTATACAGCTAAGAAGTATTTATAATCTTTGTAGGCAATCTATTAGCATTTCTCCTTAGGTTTTTCTGTTTCCTACAAAAGGCATGTTGTTTTGTTTCTAATTCATCTGGGGATGGGAAGGAAGGAAGCTTCAAATTCTTTAGATTTAAAAGATTTGACATGGGCTGTAGGTCTCCACTTCCTGGTAGCTTCCCAGCAGATGCCTCAGCCATGACTTCATTGAATTCCAGTTGCATGTCTGCAAATCTCTCCTTTTGTAAGAATTCCCTTTATCTCTGAAAAGAGGCAGTGAAGTTTGCTTTCTGCCAGGCTGCTTTGATTTCCTCCCAGTGTCTCCAAACATCAACGGAGCCCTCTAGGGCAGTCCCATGTGTCTCTCAAACAAAATAAAAAGAATATGCAGTGAAAATCAGAATGGAGTCACTGTATCTTCCTTCCCAACATCTTTTTAAAGTTCTAGTGCATGACTAAAAGTTTACTGCATGATTAAGTGTAGAAAACTGCTCTAAAGCCTTGGAACATTTAAAAAACACATACGAGAGAGAAAATAAATATAATTTAGGTAACAGAAAAATACACACACATTTAAGAAAAATACTGGAACGTAACACCTCTGGTGAGAAGTACAAGAAAAAGGATGACAATGAATCCTTAAAGGATGACTCATCTTTTTTTAAAAAGTGATCACAAACAGGAACAGGGAACAAACTGCTGTCTTTAGAGGGTCATTATTTTGTGAAATCCTTGTGGGATGGGATTGTCCACCCAAAATCTATTACAGAAGCATGGATCTCTTAGGCACCTATAAATATTTGTCAGTGAGGCTAGTTAATAGACAAGCCATCTGGTGTCCCTGATCTCCACAATTCGATAAGGTCTGTATTGTTATTGCTCAAGAGATTTCTGTTGCATAAACTCTGACACTCCGTGTATATGAAGAGGAGGATTCAAGCTAACTCTGAGAGAATTAAAATATGTGGGGACAGTGTGTGTGGGGGGGGCGGGAAACAAGGAAACTCCTCTCCTTTGACAAATGCACAGTCCTTAGTTAACTTCTCATTAGCAGTCTGTTCACATCTCATTCCCATTAAGAGTATTCCGTTTTCTTTGTCTAAAGTGTTGAGTGGTTATGAATAGTAAGGATAGACTATCTGTAATTATTTTTTAATTATTAATGGTTTTGTTAGATCCTTTCACTTTTACATTACATTTCTGTTAATGTAAGTTAAATCAAAATGTACTTCAGTTTCCAAGCTCTTCCCCAGTGTATTTTTTCATTCTTTCATAACATTACTTCAGATTTCTATGAGGTGTCTATGAGAAAGCTTGTCTTTCTGGAATCAACCTCACCATGCTAATAGATTCAGGGACCATTCCATTCTGCAAATCCACTGGCCATAGCTTTAGTAATCACAAAATTTCTAAATTCCCAACAGTACTTAACGTCAGAGTCACAACATGTTACAAAAGTCATTTGATATTAGCCAGTATCTTTAAGCTGAATTCAAGAGCATCTATTTTATTTAGTGCTCCCACGTGAAGATCTTTTGGCACTTTATAGATATGCAGATTCTCAAGTAATTAGAAACCAAAGGAGAGGAGAAAATGAGTGAGTCTGAAAGGAACAGATATCAGAGCAAGAAACTACTGTCCTGGTTTTGTGGTCCAGCTAAAAATACTTTGAAGAGTAGTTTAGTCAGAACAAATATTCAAGCAGTGTGCCTTAGGAAGATAAAGACGAAAGTGGGGGGGGGGAGAGAGAGAGAGAAAATTTCCCTGGAGAGAAAGAAAAAAAAGTGCACCTTTTAATCAATTTTTCCATCACCAGCAGAAGGGCACTTTTTGATGGGGCACTGTTCCTTCAGAGAAATGTTCCTGTCTTGTATTTACTAAGGTTCCTGATTTCAGGTCTAGTATTAAGCAACTCACACAAATTCAAGTACAGCCCCAGTGAGCAAAAAGAAGAGAGAACGGGTGAGGTTTTTTATTTTTAAACTACACGCGACACTCAGCCCCAGGGATCCTTGTACCGTTACAGTTGGTGACCTCGGAAAAAAGTTACTAGATCAGCTCTGAGGAGTGGGAAGAAGGGGGAGTCTAGTGCAGGGCAAAATTCCTGGCTGAGGTTGGGTGCAGCCACCCCCAAGGAATCAACGAAGGAAGCCAGATCTCAGCCCAAAGTATAGAGTTAACGTACACTGCACTGAACACGGACGCTACGAAAAATGACTGGATAAATTATGCAGAGGGATTTCTGGATTTCTTTCAAGTAATTAAGTTTCGATTTCTTGCATTTATTTTAGTTCCAGGAAGCGCAAGGCGCCATGGATCGCAAAAGTCTTCATTGATTGTTCCAATGCTTTAAGTTTGATTTCGTGACTGGACTTAACTTTGGGAAGAGAAACACACGGACCAAGGAGATTCACTACGACGAAAAATAACAGTTTCGTCGGGGAAAGTAAACAGAGGGACTCTTGCATGCGGACAGAACGCGGAGCTCCGCCTCTTCCCCCCCAGCCCCTTCCACGGAAGGTGGGGAGGGGAGAAACAGGTGTGAATCTGAGTGAGTGGGCGTGAGTGTTAGCACTTGTGTGTCTGCATGCGCGGGTGTGAGCGTGTCTGTGTGTGTGTCCGTGCCTGAGTGTGTGCGTCCCCGCGCTCTGGGGAGTGCGGAGCACTCACGCTTTCCCTCCGGCCGATGTTAATTCCTCGGCGCCTGTTGTGTTTGCTCCAAAGGTTGGTCGACTCCAGTGGGTGAGTCAGCAGTCCCCGCGTGCAGGTTCCTCGCCACCCTCGGCCTCAGCCAACCTACCCTGCGGAATCGTGAAGGCGTCTGGGAGCCTCGCAGACATCCAGCGGGCCTGGGGCTGGCTGCGTCCCGCGTCCCTTCTTCCCAGTCAGTCTGCTTTTTTTTGAAATTCAGCTCTGCGCCTTTCCCTCCACCGGGGAAAGAGAGAGCCGTTACTTTCCTTTCTACCTTGCCTCTTCTCATCCTCTTGTCCCCTGCCTGGCCGCTGTCCTCAGTCCAGAATTATCTAGAGAGAGCCCCACTCGGCTCATTCGGCGACTACAGGGCCCTGGCCCTGGCGCAGGTCTCTCCCTACCCTCAAAGTGCGTCCTTCCGATCGCCAATGGCCATTTGCTTTTACCCCCGCCCCTCCCTTCGCTCTGCCAGGCCTTGATGGGAGGGCAGGAGTTGGCGAGCCCGAATTTTGATCTAGGAGGGCCTGGGAACTGCCGGATGCAGAGGTTTCCGGAGACACTTGCTGAGTGCTTGCAGTGAGAGGCGGTGAGAGAGAGAGTTAGCCAAGAAAGCACTGAGGCGAGGCTGTGCCCTCGGCCACAGGGGGTGCCTGGCAGCGTTGGGCGAAAGAGGGGCTCCTTAGAATCTCTAAGCGAGGTGGACTTGGGACTCACGGGGGAGCCAGTGGAGAGAGAAAGTTAGAGACAAACACAAGAGCAGAGGTGGACGTGCTCGGAAGAGGAAAGGTGTTTGAGCAAAACGCACCCATACTCCCCGAACTTAGCCCCAGGTCGTAAGAAACCCAGGAGAGCTCTCCTTCCCGGCGCTTCGCTCTGTACCAGGCTCTCTGGGCGCTCCCAGAGGTCTCAATTTCAGGGATAATTCCCTCCTTTTTTTCTTTCTTGGTACCGCTGAGGCCATGGAAGGAGTTTAATCATCCCATATCCTTCTGCCCCAAGCTACAGAGTGCAGAGAGAGCTCAGAGGATCTGACGCTATTCAGAATCCAGAGACGATTGACCTTGAGGAGATGGGATGGGGGAGAATCCATCCTTTCCCTCTTTCCTCCCTCAAACCCTCTTTACCCGAGATGGAGATGGTGCCTGAATAGGGTCAGATCTCTCTTTTAAGAAATCTTCCTTGTAATCCAACTCAGTTCTGTTTGAAATACAGAGAAATCACACTGCCCTTAATGGATTAAAATTTAATAAAACACATTAGGTCCAGTAAAATATGAATGCACTGCTTAAAATTTTAGTACTAAATTAGGTCCCAGATACAGGAGAGGAGACAGTGATTTCTCCCCTCAGGATGGCTGCGGGCCGATTTCGGGGTGTGGGGGGCACCTTCTGCAGGGACCCCACTGCCCGGGAGCTTGGGTGGAACCTCAAGCGATTCCTCGCCCGTCGGATGGGAAGCTGGTCATGTCTATCCACATCTGGCAGCGGGTGGGACAGAACCTATTGCTAAACAAAGAGGCTTGGTGAGAAGAAAAGACGCCCCTCGTGTAGTCACACAGTTGATTCATTTTCCATTTCTCTACTTAAAAAAAAAATCACTTCTCTGTTTTCGGTTTATTAGGTAGATCTGAGGGTGTGCATAGGTGCCAGCGCAGATAGGTGCTGGGACATAAAAGTGTATGTTGAGGTTATATGAAGCAGATTTCCCACGTTGGGCCATTTGTTGCCACCCCTTGGGTTTATTCCCAACTTTCGGTTGTTTAGATGGTTTCTGCTACCTGGGGGGCTGGAGTTTTACTTCCTCAGAGAGCAGCTTCCACGCTTGCTGGAGCACTTCGCAACATTGCCTGTGGACAAAACCGAAATGGGTTTTATTGATATCACCGCAAAGACGTTGGTATTCTGGGCAATTCTGGTAGAAGAGATTGCAAGATTGCAAGTCGTGGTGATGAAAGAAGGATTGCATTTTCACTCTAATACAACACAATCACTGCTATTCACTTTTCAGTTTGAGTGAGAAAAGGAGAAATCTAACTCTGACCTCTTTTTGAAAACATGTATATTTTCTAAGAGGAAGTGAATATGGGGAAATAAATTCTTGACTTGCTCTACAACTGCATATTAATTTATCTCACCTTGATAATTAGAATAAAGGGCTTCTTTTTTTTCTGTCTGGAATTAGAGATATCACTGAGAAGTAGTTGAAAGATTTTTCAAAGTTATATTGAATTAATTTAATGATATATTGATTTTAGCCACCAGGAAAATATTCTCTTGGGAGTTGTCCTGCTTAAAATAGTTTTAATCACTAAATTCCACATCAAACAAAGTTTGTCCAGTCATTTCAACAGTGCCCTCTTTATTTCATGAATTTATTTTACTACCTTATTTACCATATGAAGTGGTGACAAGTGTTTAGCATTTTGGAGATCAGTTGTCAGTTGCTATTAAAATCAAGATTAATTCATATTAACGACATGCATTTCTCAATACTCGCAGGTGACAACATACATTAAAACAACTATTGCAAGTAATTAAGCTCAATGAAGGGGGAGGGGAGAGGGAGAGGTTCAAAACACCCCCAAATATTTGATTTTGCAATCCAAGTTCAGCTGACTGTTGCCACAATAATGCTTGGGAAACTCCTCAGGGTTGCTTTTCACTTTACATCTAATTAGGCACCTAATGAAAGAGAAGAATTTTTTCCCCTTGTGGTTTTTTTTCTCCTTGATATTCTTATGCCTTTATTTAAACACATAAACACACTGTTTAGGAGGTGTAATACCCAAAATTTTCTCCCGTAAGTCACTTAGTATTATAATCTGGGGGAACTGGTAGATGCAGACCTTTGCCTTCCAGTTATTTTCCTCCTCCACTATCACTTTTAGCCCTTTGGTTCTTACACAGTATTGATAGAATACATACCGAAAATATTTTAATGGATTTTTTTTAGGCTTTAGAGATGCTCAACAGTTTATACTAATTAGACCATCCAAAGCCTTTTGGAGATTAAGCAGATTGGACAACCCTTGTTAATTAGAACATAATTTGAAGTTTGAAATTATATCACTGATGAAGTAGTCTAATTAGTATGACGATATGTTAATGGACCAGTGAGACCCAGCAACACTGGAGTTTGGCGTGAACCTCTCCAAGGTTTGAACGAAAATCCTCCCCCCTATACCGACGTTAATAAAAGATTTCTATAGACTTCAGCCTTTCCACGATGACACACAATTTATAGTCCACACAATGCATTAGCCCATAGTACTGCTCAATTTTTTCACTATTATGAAAACTAATAAATTCGTCAAGCTGAATTAAGCATACAAATCAGATGAGGCATAGCAGATTACACAGTGAAGCGCGGTGTCTCCCGAGTCTAAATGAAATTTCAATCTAATAATTCCTTCCTGGCCCAGTCATAATTTGTTTAGAGATGTTGTTCTACTTCTTTCAAAGCGCTATTCGCACTATAATTAAATGATACTCAAGCCTTTAACTTTGATTTATTTTATTTCTCGAATCTTGAGACAGTGAGAGCTGTGCAATGTCATTTTTTTATTTCCTTGAAATTACCCTGGCTGTTGTTGAGATAGAAATTAAACACCTAAGCATTTACTTGAACCGACCAGCACAAGACACATTCATTCATGTCAACACCCCCTCTCCAGTCCCGAGTCCAGGCTCCTCCGGGCTTCTGCTCAGGAACACGGCTGGTAGGAATTCCCTTCGGCTGCTATTTATTATTTTCCTCCACATAGGGGAGGAGGAAGGCAAGCCCCGGGGTTGCAAGGGGGTTAAGCACCATGGACAGAGCCCGTCGCGCGTCGTTTGCTGCAGCCTTCCTAGTACTCTGGCGACTCCCGAGGACTGAGCTCCCGACTTGAACCTGCCATCTCGCCCGCAGGGGTCGTGGGTGAACGAGAGACCCCCTACTTGCCGCCGCCGCGGGGCTTCCAGGCGCTGACCACTCGAGGGTCCCCCTTCGCCACGCTCGTTCCCACTCTGTTTCGTCCCAGCGCGCGCCGGCGCCTCTCAGGCCTGCCGCCTGCTCTCGCACCTGCTCGCCTTCCCCAGGCACCGTGTGCCTGCACCTGCTTCCAGCCATCCCCGTCCGGGTCGGGCCACCGGCGGGCTCCAGCGTCCCGGTCTTAGGGCCTTCCACCCTCGCTTGTACCCCGCTCCTCCCGCGCTCCGGGGAGGTGACAGCAGCCCCAGCACAGAGGAAAGTAGAGAGAAGACCGGAGCGGGGAGGAGAGGAAGGCGGTGCGTGTGTGTGTGTGTAGGAGATGTTGTCTGCTTCTTTTACAAATGGAACTTAGAGTGTGTGTCCACTTCTAAGAAAAGTGGTCCACGATGGGACAAAAGTGAGAGCAAAGTGTTGGCTAAAAATAGGCTCTCTGCACCGAGCGGCTGTGGAAATGAAGATAAGTGGGGCTTGTGCCAGCCCCTGAGGGCGTGTGTGTGTGTTTATTAGTGTGTGTGTGTAGGGGGGGAATATTCTGCAGCACATGCGCTCTGTGATCTCTGGCCCTGCCTCTCCGTCAGTTGCCCCTTCCTCCTTTGATTGCGGCTAATGAAGTGGCAGCGTTTGCCAGTGGATCCGCCCAAGACCCAACTCACACTGAACTGGAGACAGGGAGGAGGAAGAGGAAGATCCGGAGGAAGAGAAAAGAGGGTGGAGAGGAGTGTCTGTCGGTGGTGGCGTTGGGGGAGTACACGGGGGTCTGGCTGGCGGGGGCGGGGGTGGGGGAGGAGTCGCATGCGCATAGGCGACCGGAGCAGTCTCCTCCGCCGTCCAATCCGCTGAGAGCTGTGAAAAACCGAGTAAGAGAAAGCCCTGCAGCCCTGAGGACCCCAGGGCTCTTTGGCACCAGGCACCCGCCAGGCCGAGGGGGCGCAGAGAGAAGCGCCGAGCGCTGTTCGTACCAGCCGGAAGCGCAGAGCAGAGCAGAGGATCCAGGTCGGCGGCAGGGTCCGCGTTCTCCACTGTGGTCGAGAGCCAGGGATCAGGGTCACCCGAGCTACGGGGAGAGGCGGGCCGAGTTGGGGGCGGAGGCCTGGAACTTCGCGGTAAGCAGGGGGCGGGGAGGCAGCTAGGTAAGAGGCGTTCCTTGTAGTCTAGGGAAAATCCCACCCAAGGCTCCCTTGGTCCGCAACTTTATTTAGTAGTTTCTTTTCCCCGCGAGGCGGAGACGGGAGTGGCAGAAGCAGGAGGGGCAGGAGGCCGGCTCTTAGGTAGGAAGTGCCCTGCGACTGGAGCGCAGACCTGGCCGGGGGTGGGGGGGGGTGGGTTTGAGCAGGGGCACTACTGTAAGTGAGAGCTGCGGGGCGCAGGGAAGGGGAGGCGGCATCAGAGCGCCGCGGGGGCAGGAAGGGGAGGTGGAGGGCGCGGCGGGGGAGCGGGAGGCGGGTGTCGGGAGAGCAGAAAGGACCAAAGCCTGGAGGAAGCCGAGAGGGAGAAGGGGCGACGCCAGAATCCGAGCAGGAGAAACCTGCGCTTTCAGGCAGGGGAGGGCGGGGGCGCGCGGGAGGGAGGGAGGGAGGGAGGGAGGCGGGGGTGAGGGGGCAGGCGCGGGGAGAGGGGAGTATAACTCGGCGGCCGCGAAGCGCGGGGCAGTTTCGCATGCCCAGGTCTGCAGCCAGCGCCAAGCGGAGCCCAGCAACAGCGCAGACTGACCTCGTAGCCAGCGGTGGAGCGCGTAGCCGGGTCAAGGCGCGCCGAGCTCCGAGCGGCGGCGAGTGAGCGCAACTCCGCATCGCCCTTCCCCTCTCTGGCGCTCGCCCAGCGCTTCTGCGGAGGGTCCCGGCTACCGGGGCCAGTTGCGTGAGCCACATACAAGCGCGCGGGCAGGCCGGGAAGATGATGATGATGTCCCTGAACAGCAAGCAGGCGTTCAGCATGCCGCACGGCGGCAGCCTGCACGTGGAGCCCAAGTACTCGGCATTACACAGCGCCTCGCCCGGGTCCTCTGCACCCGCGGCGCCCTCCGCCAGCTCTCCTAGCAGCTCGAGCAATGCTGGCGGCGGTGGCGGCAGTGGCGGGGGCGGTGGAGGCCGGAGCAGCAGCTCCAGCAGCAGTGGCAGCGGCGGCGGCAGCGGCGGGGGCTCCGAGGCGATGCGGAGAGCATGTCTTCCAACCCCACCGGTGCGTATTTCTGCATAATCACCGCTTAAAGGCACATTTTGACAGCCCCCTTTATCTGCTTGATGTTTTTTTCATGTCTGCACAGCAAATCACCCCGCACCTCCAACCAATTTCCTCCCCCCCTTTCTTATGTATTCAGAGGGTCTTTCCTTTCATATTAATTTTTAAGACCTGGAATGTTGCCTGTGCGCGTGTTGTGTTGTGTTGTGTTTGCAGGCTCACTTTCCTCCTCCTCGTGCACTCGTGGCTTCTCTCCGTGGCTTCCCTCCTCTCCTCCTCACCTGCTAGTTTCAGGATTGTTATTATTATTATTTTAATTTATTTTTAACGTTCTGGGAATGTTGTAGGCGCGGCGGCGGTGTCGAGCTCTGGGCCGGAGCTTCCGGAGAGAGTGCGCACAATTCCCCGCTGAGAGTGATGTGTGCCTTTTACTTGCAATTGCAGAGCAATATATTCGGCGGGCTGGATGAGAGTCTGCTGGCCCGCGCCGAGGCTCTGGCGGCGGTGGACATCGTCTCCCAGAACAAGAGCCACCACCATCACCCGCCCCACCACAGCCCCTTCAAGCCGGACGCCACCTACCACACCATGAATGCCATCCCGTGCACGTCGGCTGCCTCCTCTTCGTCGGTGCCCATCTCGCACCCGTCCGCGCTGGCGGGCACGCACCACCACCACCACCACCACCACCATCACCACCATCAGCCTCATCAGGCGCTTGAGGGCGAGTTGCTGGAGCACCTGAGTCCCGGGCTAGCGCTGGGTGCCATGGCGGGCCCCGACGGCGCCGTGGTGTCCACTCCAGCACACGCGCCGCCCATGGCTACCATGAACCCCATGCACCAAGCCGCTCTCAGCATGGCCCACGCGCACGGGCTGCCCTCACACATGGGCTGCATGAGCGACGTGGACGCCGACCCCCGGGACCTGGAGGCGTTCGCCGAGCGCTTCAAGCAGCGACGCATCAAGCTAGGGGTGACCCAGGCCGATGTGGGCTCCGCGCTGGCCAACCTCAAGATCCCCGGCGTGGGCTCGCTCAGCCAGAGCACCATCTGCAGGTTCGAGTCCCTCACGTTGTCTCACAACAATATGATCGCGCTCAAACCCATCCTGCAAGCGTGGCTAGAGGAGGCGGAGAAGTCTCACCGCGAGAAGCTCACCAAGCCGGAGCTCTTCAACGGCGCGGAGAAGAAGCGCAAGCGCACGTCCATCGCGGCGCCGGAGAAGCGCTCGCTCGAAGCCTACTTCGCCATCCAGCCGCGGCCCTCTTCCGAGAAGATCGCCGCCATCGCTGAGAAGCTGGACCTTAAGAAGAACGTGGTGCGCGTCTGGTTCTGCAACCAGAGGCAGAAACAGAAAAGAATGAAATATTCCGCGGGCATTTAGGAGACCCACGGCCTCTCCAGGGACAGGCCCCTCCTCATCTCCTCTTTTCCCTCCCTCTCTCTCCTGCCTCTTTTTTTTCCCTCCCCCCCCCCCCCCCCCACTTTTCGCGACTAGAAACAATTCCATTAAATGTGAATCCGGAGAAAGCGAGGATTGGAGAGCGAGCGAACGAGCAAGTCACTGAGCCCAAGTCCGGTGAGAATGTGAAACGATTTCTCAAGGGAAAGAAAAACAAAAGAAGGGATTTGTCAAGTTGTAGCAAAGTTGTCCCTTTCGACCCCACCCCACCCGGAAAAGGCACCTCGGCCTCTTCAGAGGAAGTCTGGAGCCGGCTGTTTGCAGGAAGGCAGACGAGACAGCCTTTTAAAAGGCTTCCAGAATGAGCAAGTAAGATTTGTTTTTATTCCTAAAGACATCACCCTTGTTCCAAGTTTAAAAGTACACTTTGCAGCTATTTTTCAGAAATAGAAATTGATTCAGGACTGAAACTTTAAGCTAGAGTTGATGCTTAATGTGATAGAGACATCTCTAAAGTATTTTGAATTTTAAAAAAAAGATGGCAGATTTTCTGCATTTACACTGTATATTATATATATATTTTTATTGTGGTTCTTACCCCCTTCTTCCTTCTCTGAAGTGTTAATGCTTAAGGAAGGAGTTGCGCCTGCTGTGTTCACTGATCTTGAAAGCTATTATTAGATTATTGCTGAACAACCCTCTGTAAATTATTAATTTATCTCTCTAGCAACTTAATTTGTGCACATTCTAATTAATTAAGCTTATTTACTCTTAAAAAACGGGAGAACGTATGGCTAGTGAAGTTAACAAATTTTTTTATTTGATGAGTTTACTGAATTTTTACAGCTTTCCTCTTATACTATGTTCCTTTTGGCCCATTTGTATATTCTCACTTTGAATGAAGATTGCTTTTTCTTTGTTTTTACTGGTAGTGTTCTGATTTGTGAGTCGACACTCAGTAATGGATGTCTTAATCGTGTAGACCTGATTCACTGTCCAAAGTATTGTTTACTTCGTTACATATTTAATGGGGATTCCCACATTGTCCCTGCTACACAGGCACTCTCTCACTCACTCATAGACACACACACACACACACACACACACACACACACCTCTAATGGAAGAGAAGAAGTCAAGCAGTTGGAAGCATGACTAGGATGCATCGTTTTCTAGCTTTAGGTGCATTTGTCACTTGGTGTTTGCCCTTCCAGATTCTAAGATTTCACCAAGGTATTTCAGTCTTCTAGTTTTCAATTGCTCTGTTGACTACATTTTAACATTTACAAGAATCCTTCCGTTTTTCCTTTTGGAGGTTTGTTTGTAGGAAAACAAATTTGAACTATAAGAAAGACAGTGCACTGCTTGTAAATTCACATTGTTTGGTAGAATTCTTTTGAAACAACAACAACAAAAATTAGGTACATGATGACTGGTACCTTATCTACTGTAAATACTTCATTCAAAATCATGCACATATAGATATATTCTTACAAATTTTGCTGTATTGCTGTTCCATTTAAGGCTCTCTGAAGCCTTGAGTTCTGTATATGACCTGGTTTCTTGTTTCTGTTAATAGATTTATTTACTATGGTAATGTATTAAGTTATTTTTGGTGTTGTTTGATTGTCTTTCATTGAAGAGATGATTTTAATGTTTTATTGGCAAAGTATACTGCTTTTTTTCATTAAAATATGCTATTGAAATTAAATGGCTTTTAAAATGTGATGTTGTTTTAAATCATTTACATGGGAATTATTTTGATGGGGGAATTTTTTAAAAGAAGAAACACATTTTAACGTTTTATAATGCAGTGGTTGTTGCCAAAGTCTGGTTTGGATTTAGTAGAGGGTGTTTCTCTAGGAAAGTATAAAAGAACAGGGTCTATAATAGCCTTCTCATAGCCAGAGCTCATCTCACAGGGTGCTTTGCTTTTCTGCCCAGATGAGGTCACAACATTGGGCTCCAAATACCTCTCTTGAAGTTATTTCTCCAGATCAGCAAAATTCTGCAAAGAGCATCTCTGTGAGCAGAGGTATTGCATGGGTAAAAGAAAGGAACTCAGTTCGGTTTTCAGCAGCACTGGGAGACTGGGTGTGGCAAGTGTCAAGGTCTGGTTGGTGGAGTAGGACACCCTGGCTGAGACCTAGGGGATGGCCCACCAGTGTTCTCAGTTCAGTCACCACTCCTGGAGAGCAGTGCCCCACAACCAGAGCTCAAAGCACCTAGGTTACTGGGATATGAAGTAAAGCATCTCTCTCTCTCTCTCTTTCTCTCGCCCTCTCTCTCTCTCCATTGCCATGACCTTTAAGGAAACTCACATTCTGCAAGAAATCCTGGGTGGTTAGAGGGAGCAAAATTTTGCCCCCTTTCTATGACTCATCCAGACACCAGAGTTGGTGGAAGTCTGTCTACTGGTGGTTTGACACAAAGAAATTTTGCCTATTTGATACACTGACTTTTCTTTTTCTGATCCTAGTTTTAAAAAAACCTCCTCACAAATTTTAATAATTTTCAGACTTCCTACAATATTTGGGCAACATGTTAAGTTTTCAAAGTTTTTTTTTCAGGAAAGCTCTGGTTTAGATATTTACATTATTAATGATGAAAGCATCATATTAATTATAGGTACAACAAGAGAGAGGAATCAGGCCATCCTCCATGGGTAATTCTGCTAACCAGAGCTGTTACCTCTCTAATATGGAACTGTCTTGGAATATTTCTTATTTTGAGGATGAGGTAAGGAAACATCCCATGAGTCAATGAAAATTGTTGTAGTGGCTCAAGTTGGAATGAAATGTTGTTGGAAAATTGATTTTGACTTTCAGATGTAACAAACAGAGTTCTGAAAGTTGGATGGATAATGGGTGGAGGGACTTCTTTCCCTATAACTGAATAAAAGGCACCTGAAAGAACAAAATCCATATGTCCCTTTAGAAATAATGAGATACATTGCATAGATATCTAAGGAAATATAGAAAGTTGTGGAGATTTAAAAGAAAGAATTGTAATTTCATATATAGTGATATTGATAGTTTAATTTTATTTCTGTGTTGTGAAGGCTGAATGTCCTTTCTTCCACTTTACCCCCCACTATTAGATTCAGTTTTCCTGAAAGTCTTTTCAAACAGCCAGTCTCCAATCTCACTGTACTAGGTACTGGTTTCAGCACCACGGATAGTAACCACATGACTCAGTCTCGCTCCAACACGTTTAACCATACAGTTCTAGCCAGTTAGAGAACTTTCTGCTTGCTTACTTTATCTGGAGAGCAGGAAATGAATTAAATGGCTTGAATGTATAGCAAACCAGACTTTCTGATCTAGAATAAAAATTATCTTCAGTAAATAACACCTCCTCCTTCCCATATGTTGCTGTTAACTAAGCGTCCAGGAAATGTGTTAGGAGGAAGGGGAGTCAGTTAGGGGAAAGACAGGTGTGCTTGTGTTTTCTTTCTACAAATATAACATCTTTAAATGAAGAGAGAAATACTGTAAAAGTAGTAGAAATTAAGAAATATAATGGATAGAAATAAAATAGGTGTTCTTTTTAGTGCATTTTGAAATATGTGATAGCTTGCATGTATGCATGTTTGTCCTAGATTTTTGTGAGGAACGTGACAGGAAAGCAACTATCCATTTACTTCAACAGTTGATAGTAAAGACCTATATTTCCCCCTTCATTCATCAACTGTTCTTTGTCTCCTGTGTTCCTGGACTTCTACAACTATCACATTTTAAGTTCATCTTCTTGATGTTATCACAAGGGTAAAAAAAAATTTCCTGCCTACAAAATGGAAATTATATCCATTATTTAAGCCTGCTTAAATGTGTTTGTTTTATGAGAAAAGCAGAATTTTAAAAAGAAATATATTCTGAAAGTTTTTAAGTGAATTATAGTTGCAGAGATATACCAAAACAAAGAGATTTGAAGAGGATTGGTCTTAAAGAAGAAATTAAAGGTAAGACTAGAAGGGTCTGTTTATAAATTGTTGAGAAATATCCATTTGGTATTGGCTTTCAAAATACTCAGATGGATAAATAGCAAATTGTGTCTGAAAACCCTTGTCATATCAATCAAATCCATTGGCATTTATGACTCCTTTCCTAATTTTTTCCCCTAAAGGTCCACAATGACTATTTCATCAGAAAAAGGTATTTTACGAATTGACTTAGCTGCATACCTAATCTTCCTCAATATGACGTTTCAGAATTATGTAGTTTATTTTCTTTTAACTTCTTTAAAGGCAAATGATCCAAATGATTCAATGGGTAATCATTTAAGTCTAAAATGGAATGGAATAGTGACTAATAGCAAAGATCATTGAGGCCTGGTTGATAGCTAAGTACTCTCTACACCAATTGGATAATACTATTATCTGCAATTTTTTTTTTGAAATTTGACATTAAATCAGTTGGTCTGTTCTTTATAGATTAAGTTTCATTGATACACAGCTTGGGGAAGAATAATGGAAATATGAAAAAGCAAATGAAATAACTGGGCTTTACATTCAATGTAACACTCTCCTATCTTCTATAAAATGTATCGAAAAAATAAATAACATTATGTAACTAAGTCTTTTTTACTATCAAGAACAGATTCTGGGACCTCTTTTTGCCAAGAGAATTGGAATTTGGGGAGTAAAATGTTTTATTTTAAACTTTGAATCAATTCATTTTGATCTATCTGTTGGGGAAGCTCTTGAGGAGATGGTGGAAAAGGGATTAAAAAATTCACTTGATCTTAAAAGGCATGTTATTCGGAAGATGAAGCTCAAATTTTTCTAAGCAAGCCATAACAGTAAGTTTAGAAATTCATCCTTTCAATTGTTTGGCAACAACAATTTATATTTCTAGGTAAATGGTCCACATTAGAACTCAAAACTACACTTTACTTTTCAGTTAGACTTGGAGGGAGGGGCTGCAACAGAAGGAAGAAAAAAAAAAAAAAGAAGTTGGATTGGTGTCCTGATAGGATGAAAAGGAAGACAAAGGTTCCCGGATAGTTATGATGATAGAAATATTCCTGAAGTCTGCATTTGTCAGGAGACAGATTTATGACAATGTGAAAAAAAAATCACTAAAATTTCCCTGCTTTTCTCCTTTAAAGGAGCCATTCCCTGTCCTGAAAGGCTATTATGAGCGAATTAATAAATTACACAGCGAATTATTAAATCCAGATAATTACAAGGAATAAGTAAGTAATCATTAGTTATCTCAGCTAATTACTGTGGGTCACAGCCAGCCGGAATGTGAAATCCTCCTCGGGAATTGAAATTAAGTTTGCACAGTGAGTCTCTCTGCTTGACATCCCCAGTCTGTAGGCACATGGCAGCTCCCTTGTGAGCCAGTCTTTCTATTTAACTTGGAGAGAATAGAAATAAAATTAAGTGGCGATGTGATAATAGGAAGCTGCTCAGAAAGCAAACTGTGGGTTTTATTCTACTTGGAGATGAAACGCTATATTTACACCAGTTTCCATTTTTTTTGAAGTACCCTTGTTGAGACAGGCTTCCTGAATACTCACACTCACACACACACAGAGGCATCTGGTGTGACAGTCCGATTAGTAGCATATGAAGAAGGCTCAAGAAGAACAAACGTTTTGAGGTGTCTGTGTGTGTGTGCGTGTGTGCGTGTGTGTGTGTTTGGGGGCAGCAGTGAGAAAGAAAGAAAGAAAATGAAAATATTACTCTTTGCTTTCATCCCACACAGTGGAAAGGCTGTCGAAAAGTGCAGCCTCGTCTAATAATCTGTTTGTTTTGTTTGGGTAACAATATGCTTTCATCTTGCTACAGGAAGAACCAGCTTAGTGCAAATGTTGTCTCTCGTTGATCTTTGCCAGATGCTTCAAGAACTGATGTCACCTTTTTTCTTTTTTTCTTCCCCCCCCACCCCGTATAGCATCACTTTCTGAAACCAGTCTCCACTACCCTTTTTTCCCTCCACTCCAACCCCACCCCTAGGCCTTCTCAAAGGGCAGAGAAGACAGTCAAGCCTGGTGCCTGTTGGAAAGTGGAAAACGTATCTTTGTGATAAAGTGTGTGTATCACAGGGCTGGGAAAGACTGGACATATGAAGAAAACTATTGTTAATATATTAAAATGAGGGGGGAAATCTAAGAGCTTTTTTTTTTTTTATCAATTGCAATTAGACGGACAGTCTTTCCACTCATTCCCTGCTCTAGTCTGGGATGATAATAAAAATTTAATGAAGCCTGGGACGAGCAGAGAGCTCTGTCTGGGGACTGTGGAATAGAATATTTTAACTGTACATTCATACCAACTGTCTGGCTTCAAAGACGTGACTGCTTTTAATCTCGAATTAGAAAACCACAGACTTGAAATTAAATATTAGATACCCTCGGATCCCCTTCCTTTCTGAAATATTGTCACGACTCTGTTTTCCTCCATTGGCCTATAACACACATATCTTAGGTCTCCAATTACATTTCCGTGAATAATAGATGGCTTTGATAGGGTGCAGAATTCTGGTGCTTTTGTTGTTGTTGTTGTTTTTTAATAGAGTTAATGCAATATTAATTGGCTGTAGACGTTATAAGAATGCACAGCCCCCTTTTCAGGAACAAATCGATGAGATAGGGATGTGAGAGAGAGGGAAGGCGAAGGCTTTCCCCAGCCTAGGTCACTTCTTTGTGGAGGGGACCTTCTTAGAGCTTTGGGTAAGTGAAGGGGCGCCTTGAGTTCCACGACCCTGGCTGCTCGGGCTCGGCAGCCTGGAGCGAGGACCTACCGGTGAGGGCAGAGGTAGCGAAAGGGAACTGTGCGTGTGAGAACCGGGGCGCGGGAACAGTGATCACCGACCGAGAGACTTTCCTCTCGTGATTGCCTGACCGGCTCTGGCGGTGCAGAGGAATCAAGATCTTTGCACCCACCAGCTGGCTTACCATCACTTACACCCGCCGGCCTTGGGTTGCCTGCCAGCCCCAATTCCCCTCTCCTCCAGTTCCGGGTGCACGTTGATGAGAAACTGATTGGGAGGGGGTGACTGTTACAGTCCACAGCTTTAGGGGGTGGGGAGCAGAGCCGCCCTCTGCGCCGGACGAGCTTGCCCTGGCCCCGCGTGGCCCCTAGAGCCTGCGGGAAGCAGGCGCCTTGCCGGGCGCGCAGCCAGGAACCTGCGAGAACGAGAGGCCCGGGCGCCTCGCCCCCTTGCATTTTACTAATCACTTCTATTTAAATTCTAGCGCGGTCCGCCGCTCTCTCTCCGGGAAAGCTCTGGAGAACTGGACCCATCAATTATTCTGAAAAAATCCCAGACTACGTGAGGCTTCCAGCCTGCGGGAGGGAGGCGGCGGGAGGTGGTGGAGAACCTAGCCCCTACCCCTCTCCCCTCCTCTCCGCCCTCCCCAGCGCGGAGCCCTCGGTGTACACTTAACTTCAGGTTCGGGGCCCAAGGGAGTGCTTGCGCCTTCTGAGGATTTGAGCTTTGTGGGCCGGGAGGAGAGGTGGTGGGATGAGGCTGGCACCTGGCCTCGCTTTTCCTTCCACCCGCGTGGGAAGGTTTCAGTCCTGTGCAGCCGGATCAGATGTGTCACTGTTTGCCGGGCTGCTACCCCCTTTAGCACCGACCCCGCCGCTCACTGTCTGCCGGGTCCCTAATGCGGGCCGAGGGGTGGAGGGCTGCTGGGCGCGGAGCAGTCTCTGCTCAGCCTTCTTTTACTCCACAGCTCTGCAAGGCTGAGACCTTGGGGACATTCTACTTCAGAAGCTTTTTCGGAACCTCGATTTAAAGTTCTCTAGCACTCACCCCTGCTCTCCCAGCGATTCAGGCTCCAGGATGCCCCGAGGCCGAGCAGCTAGCCGAGCGCGCAGCTGGACGCGCAAAAGGAACGCATTCGCTCTGAAGTAGGCAGGCGGGTGAGCCTGGCTAGTAATTACTGCCCCCGCCCAGCCTCACCACCCCCCGCCCCAGCACTGGGTCTGCAGCCATTACTCCAGCTGTCACTCGGAGGAAAGCAAGAGCCCTCCCCCATCCCCTGACTTTGCAGTAGCCAACGGAAGGTTGCGCCCCCTAACCCTCCCCTAGGGTCTGAGTCGTGGTTCTTCAAATTTTGTTATAATTTTTCATAAACACATTAGTTCCTCTTTCCCCATAACCCTCCCATTTTCTGGACCTTGGGAGCACATTCAAAGTCTTATGTGTGTCTATTGGTGAGTTTTTTGTTGTCTTTGTTGTTCTTGTTGTTTTTGATGGGCGGGTTCTCTTTTAGCTTCCAGGTTTCCCTAAATAATTTGAGGCTACAAGAAAACGAGAAGTATGCGTCCAATATTTTTGAAAGAAGCCAACTGGCTTCTGGAATACTTGTAAGATGCCAAAGTCGTCCTGTTAATCGGTAGGATTTGGTTTAAAACAATCGAACAAGTAATTGATGGGTTTGTAAGTGATTGGAAGACATAAATCAACACCCTCTGCACAAGTGGCTGGGACAGTGACTGCATTTTCAGAAGGCCTGTGTGACTCAGAGGTTGGTGGACTCACCAGGAGATGGAGGGTTAATTCACACAGGGTCAGAGTGTCCGGCTTTCCCAGTGGGCCCCCAGGGCTTTGCTAAATGGCAGTCTGCCTCTTTGTGCATTTTGGTTAAAAGAAGTGGAGGCTCCCTGATTTCTGGGGACAGAGCAGGCCCTTGGCTTGGGGAGTTCTTGGCCTGGTTGTGTAAGGTGTTGGAGGTGAAGGTGGCAGAAGGCGGTAATCCTGTGTGTGTGGGGCAGTCACCTTATGCTCCAAATTCTACAGCAGTCCAGGGCCCACATAGGTAAGGGAAGATTTCACAGGAAGGCCCCTGACCCTTGCCCGGAATAGTCATCTTTTCTGCTCCAATCCTAGGTGAACCAAATCACTTTGCAGCGCGGGGGAGGCACACCTCTGGCCAGAGTACACCGAGCCTCCGCAGGCTTGGCCTGAAGCCACAGACTGGAAGAGAAGTGGAGATCCCCTACTGCAACGCGGGCATTTTCCTCACTGCTTGTCATCCAGTAACACACATGTAGCTGGACGTTCACACACCAACACACAGGTTCACTCAGAGCCATTCCCTGGGGCCCGCATGCCTTGGTGAAACTTTTCAAACTCACTCAAAATCTCTCCTTCTTAGTCTATCCAAGACACGCGATTCACCTGGGAAGGTGCTCCAGACCCCGTGCGTGCCTCTTCTTGGTGCACCGACAGGCTCTGACCTTCTGTTTGCCACAGGTGTACTTCCTACCCATCCTGCCTTTACACGGAGCTCAAACATGGTGTCTTTGGGGCAGCTCCTCTGGCTCCGAGAGGGAAGCGGTCTGTGACTCCCCGGATGGGCGTGAGGACAGGGTCTGTGTCTGGGCTCAGCGGGGGTGAGGAACCAGAATTAGATGAAGGGTTCCCTGCGAAATCAGGATTCAGTGCCTCAGGCTCTGGGCTCTCCCGGACTTCAGCGTGGCTTGCAGAGAGCGTGGCCTGGCTCACCAGTTGTAAGTGTCATTTTGGCACCATCTTCGAGGTTCTAATTAACAATGCCACTCACGTCTTCACCTGGAGCCAGAATGAGGGCAACCGCTTTCTCCTCTTTCTCCAGAGTCTTTGGTCTTTGGGGTGGGATTAGGGGTGGGTGGTGAGTGGGGAAGAGGACCCAGACCCTGGATGCCCAGCTAGGATTTCTGATTCCTTTTGAGAGGAAAGTCGTTTCTGAGGACGTGGAGTTCACGTCCCTAAATTAAGTCTCTGACTTCCGCGAAATGGTCCTAAATGGGTTAGATAAGAATCAGTTGGCAACTTGCACTTTTGTTTCATCAACTTTTCACTTTGGAGCCCTGAGAGCTTTTAATTACAGTATTGTCAGAGGGGGCCCATTCTTCCATTTCCTAAATCATTTCATTGATTTCTTTCCCCCTCATGCTGCTTTCTTTTTCAGTAAGACTTATTTTTATCCCCCCTGGGATTCACCCAGAGTTTGGAAGGTGAACAAAGAAAAAGAGGGAGTATGGGGGGAGATGGGTGGTTAATAGGAGATGATCTCTACTTTTCCCCGGGGAGAGGAAGACATGCAGAGTGATCACATCTGCCGTCTCCTTATCTTAGATAGTGTAGGTGCCCAAAAGAGAAAAGAGAGCTATAGTAAAATAGAAAGGGCACATCACAGGGAACCAGAGCGGCCCCATTTGGTCAGGTATCCGCTATGTGTCCCCAGGAGGAGTGGAAGTACCTGCATAGCTGGGAATTAATCTTGAGAATATGAGTTCATTCACTGTAAATAAAATCACGAAATTCCCTAAAGGTGACGTGATTTATCCACTCTGGGCAGGAGGAAAAAGTGGAAGAAGAAGCAAATCCAGCTCTCTAAGCTGTAATGTGTCAAACATCGCTTGGCATTCTGAAAAGCTCAGCCACTTTTCCCTCTCCCGACCCAGTGAGATCAGAATTCTGTAGTTTTGTGATTAATTTTGCTATTCACATAATTCTAAGTTTTAGTTTTCCAAGTTAGTTTTTTTTTTTTTTTCCCAAGTTAGTTTTTACCATCCAATTCTGCCATCACACAGAGCATCCAACAGCCAGTGGAAAACAGAGGGGAGCTGGATGTTGCTGTCAGATGAAATGGAAGCTGAGTCTGCTCTTGCTCCCATTGCTGCAGAATCTTACACTGGTGGGTAGAAGAAATGTCCAGATGTTTCCCGCATGTCCTGTTAGCCCTAGAAGTGTGTGTGATTGGGGAGGAGGGTTAGAGGGAAGAGTAGACAGATTAATGGAAGATGAGAGCAATCGTATTTATTGTACCCCAATTTAAAACTACTTCATAACTCAGTAATGATGGTAAGAAGCATCTTACTCTCCACCATTTAACTCCTGGATATTAGGTATCAGTTACTGCAAGATAAAATGATTTAATCAGTCTAGGAGAAATCTCTTTAATGCTCAACCCCTCACCCTTCCATTTTCCTCTTCCCTGTGCTCTTCTCATTACTCTTAGCTCTCAGATGGCTTGGATGAGGAAATCTTAGAAGCTGGTGTCACTGGTAGAAATAGCTCCCTTATTGAGGCAGGATTTCTGTATTAACTTTAACACTGCCCACGAATTGCTTATGAAAAACCGACCCCTCCCCCCAAATCCATATTTATATTGTGTGTGTAAGGCAGGGAAAACTGCCCTGAGATGCAGTAATGCTTGAATTTCCTGCAGCAGAAAGGCTGAGGTTTTGTTTGTTTGTAATTCATAATAAACAGGTCATTGACAAGTTAGAGTCTGCTGGGTTTTCAGGTTATGCAAATTCACTCTTACGCAAACTCTTTCCCCTTGTTCAGGAAAAGATGTTATCTCTGAAACTGCAGCCAGAAATAGCTCTAAGCAATCCCAGCGTTAAACATGGCAATCACCCCGGCTGATGCCAAGTAGACGTGATAAAGCAGAAACTGGACACAGGTAACACAGTCTTAGGGTAACTCCTCTTCCAAGCTTCCCATGAGCCACCAGAGCAGGAATAGGCTGGAAGGAAACCAACTTGAAGAATCAGTCCCCAAACTCTTTTATGCACTCTGATGGCTTGAGACTTAACTCTTAAAATGTGGAAAGCACAGAAGGAAAAAAAAAAGAAAGAAAGAAAGAAAGAAAGAAAGAAAGAAAGAAAGAAAGAAAGAAAGAAAGAAAAAGCAAAGCTACAGATGTCTCCTCCACTTTAAATTAGGTAGGTATTAGAGTTCCTCCAGTCTTCCCTTTCTGAACTCCTGCTCTCACATTCTTTTCCACTCCCCTTCTTCCCGCCTCACCATTACTGTCATCATTTTCCCCCTTCTCCCCCTCTTCACTTTCCTCTCCCAATCCCTTCCTCTTCGCAGCACTGTCTTAGAGAACCTGAATTGTGTGCAAAGCTAGGAATGAGAGCTCAAGCAATTTCACAGTGAAAGGATTCTAAAAATTGATCAATAGAGCGTAGATCCCAGTAAAGTTGACGGTGTCTTTGAAGATGATGCGGGGATGTGTGTTTAGGGAGCATATAACGCAGATTTGGGTCCCAGTGAAGGAGGAAGTTGTGGCTGTTCTGGGTATCTCGGTGGGTGTGAGGTGCAGGTCTAGGGAGATGAGCCTGGATGCTCTTCTTTTGTGAACCTCTTTAACCACGTGGAGGAGATGCCAAGGACGTCTTTTACTCTTTCGGTTGAAGAAGAAGCACACATTGACTCTAGAAGCTATCATATTTACTACCTAAACACATTGACTTTTAGATGGAAATGCCATCAGTTGTCTCTGCCCAGTTCTGTTGCAGATCTATTAATCATATCCACAAGGATTGCCAAAATGGCAGGGCTCTCTTCGCTTTTCAGTTTATACAGAACAGAATCATTTACATAAAGTCCTTAAGGCAAATAACTGTTGGGGCTCTAATTTATATCTGATCGAAAATTAGCCGTCATTATGCGCTCCATTAGCAACGTCTTTAATGTGCTTCTAAGCACCATTTGTCAAGCGGCTTGTTAATATCTTTCAAGTCTTTAAAGTTGAGAGCTCATTAAAGAGTGCGCTCTGTTATTGATGTAATTTAGATGAGTTTGGAAGAGCAAGTACACCATGCCTTGAATGGGCAACCTCCAGAAGCCGGGGCAAGGGGGCATATGGTGGCCAAGTTCGCTATTAATGATTTCCCAGAAGCCTTCATGCTTCCTTGATGGAAGATTTCTGGATCCTGTAAAGGTGTTTTTGAAGCCCCCACCCCCACCCCCGGCTCCTTGACCTAGGTGTAAGTCATTCATTTCTCTGGGAAGGAGTATGTTTGTCTTCAATATTTCTTTTCTTTTTTTTTTTTTCTTCTCATTATTCACTGAACCTTATGAGGTTTGGGATGGGGATTATGAAAAAAATGGGCTCTAATCTAAAATCCTTTATAAGAGAATTTGCCAGTTTTCTTTTCTTTTGTTTCTTCATACCTCCATCCCTCACTTAGTGCCTAGTTGTTTATAAATATCCATTAAGAAAACCATAGGCCTAAAGACAGAGCTACTGCCCCTGAACCTATTTTGATGGAGGTATAGTAAACCCGCTTAATTATGTACATATTATTACATTATCTATCAACCACACCATCAGAAGAGCATAGAGGCCAATAAATTACCTCAGTTATTTATCTGAAAATCTATATATTTTGTCTTTTTTTTTTCTGGAGTAGATCATGTTAGTGTAACACAATAAAGAAAAACATTAGTACAGCCAGAAAATTGCAAGTGAGTGCAACGATAATTCCACTAGAAGGAATAAACAACAGAAAACTGCATTTTGTCCTGAATTTTCTGGTAGGTTAGATCAGCCCCCTTTGGATTCAAGTACTGAGTGTATCTGTGAACCTTGCTATCAGGGGTCTGTAAGATATTGCACCCCAGTCTAAATCTCACATTAAAAGAAAAGCATTCCAACCACCATGATTTTTTAACCCCACTTCTTATCACTACTCTAAATTCACTTCCCCTCCTGAGGCCTTCTGGGAACTCAGATGAATGCAAGATAATGAAAGACATTAGGCATTTTATTCTCTCCTCCAAATTTCCAAGGTTCTTTCAGCCTTAACTTGTGTGTGAAGATAGCTCTACTTTTATCAGATTAAGTAAAAAATAAAACCAAGAGTTTAGGAACTGGACCCAGATGGGGTTGGTTCAAATACCTCAAAGTCTTTTTAGAGAAGACCCATCTCCCCCCTTTACCTCCTCTTCCAAGACTAATCTTGTTTTCATCATTTGTTAAACAGTTTATTCTTACACTCCACACCTTAAAAGAGTTCATCGCGTACACACGGAGAAAGAGAAGCGAGAAAGATATAATAGGATCAATCTAAGGACATATTGAGGTCATATAACAGCACAAATATTCTCAAGTGCTCTGTGTAATGTGCAGTGGGGATTTTGGGCAGTTTTATTGTGTGGTAGGATCCTCATCTCCGTTGTTTTTTACAGGATTCCTTCAGGCTAAAGTAATAAAGCGAGTAATTAGAATGCTAAAGACAGATGTAAATAACAGGAATGAGACAGCGGTGACAGATGAGCGGCTGGGTCAGGAAAGAGCCCAGTTGGTGTAAATGACACCGCTTCCTCGCTCCCGATCCCCTCCCCCACCCCATTCCCTTTTTCTCTTTCGGCCTCGCTGTCCTCCCAGCCGTGGCCTTAGGCGACCGACCGGAGACACACCGGTCAAATTGCACTCGGGAGGCGCAGCGCGGCTGCCGGGTTACGGCCGCGCGGGGGGCGTCTCGCGCCTCGGGAGCCACAGGCTCACCCACCGATCGGCCGCGAGGCGGGCGCCAGTCGGGTACCAGGGCCTTCCCGGGGTCCCTCCCTGGCCGCCAGGACTGGCAGGTCGCGCAGCCCGCGCCTCCCTGCAGCGCCCCCGCCTGCGCCCAGCCGGGGACCTCGGGCGCGGTGGCTGAGCGCCGCAGCCGCTTCGTTCCTCCCATCGGGCCGGCTGCCCTCGGGCCTTTGTCGCCTTTTCTCCCAAACCTGAGCGAAGAGGCCCGGGAGGTGCCTTCACCGCCCGCTTTGGCGGAGGAAGCCAGGCTCGCCCAGGCGTCTAGCTGGCCATAGGGCTGCGGCCCGATACCCTGGAAGCGGCCCAACTGCGCGCCGGGGTCTCCAAGGCCCTTTTCCTCCGGTGACTCCCACCCTGGAAGTGCATTATAGGGCTTCCTTGGATTCCCAAGGCCACCCCTGGCAGAAGCCAGCCCTTCCTGATGTAAATGTACAAATTACTCCACGAAGAACCGGAGAAAAGCAACTCACCTTGCCTTTTGATTAGGAGGATGTAGCAGCAGTTTGCCTTTCCCACCCCTGACCTGTCAACAGCGAGACGCGTAGGAGAGCAAATACAGTAATTAGTAAGTGAATGCATTTCATTCCTTCGCAATAATTTAAATAGACCGAAGCAGCCTGGTCCCAGCTTGTTATATGGAAGTTTAAAAATGTAAATCCTACTTAACCACTATCTTTGGCGTTAAAGAAGGAAGAATAATCAGATCTCATCCAAATCTCATTAACAGGTCGTTTAGTCACTGAAACCTCACAGAAAACTTTCGGGATCTGCTTTACAGAAAGACCTCTTATTCATTCTTAGAGGAGGCTTAGCCCTAAAATTAGGGCCTATGCGGGTATGAAGATTCATTTTAAGGAAAATGACAATTCTAGGGACACTGCTGCCCTTTGGAGTGGCATTGGTTAAGAGTAGACATAAGTGAGCATTCATCCTCACCTTCCTGTTTAGCTTTAGAGCGTTAAATGCCATCAGTATTCTTCAGATTACACACACACACACACACACACACACACACATCAAACAAACAAAAAACTCCTGAGTCCGCCAAATTGGCCAGGAGGCAGCTCCAATCTCCCTTGGTAATGTTGGTACTGGGGTAGGTTAGCAGGTGCGTATGAAACACAGTGACATATATGTCAGCTGTCCCCTGTTCCTTCCCAGATTGTTAACATTAGTTATGCCTATCAGCAGACTAAGATGACCATTCTTCCAGATTTTTAAAGGAGGCTTGTAACTGGTCGGGCAAAATGAGAAATGTATATTTATTAATTTGGGTTTTAATTTTTAATACCTGCTCAATAAATATATTTTCATCATTTGTATCAATAAATGCAATGGATGCCTTTCTGAACCTGATTCCTGCCTGATTCAGACTGATTATTATATTGTTTTGAGTTAACATTTTATTTTTAAACTACTATCTCTTCCTTAAAAAAGAAAACACTGAGGAATGTCTGTGAACTATTGATGAAGCTGGTGATGATGAGCGCTATCCCTCTTAGGCTCTTAGGTCAAATCTAGAGGGCAAATTTTTGGAGGCTTTTGTTAAGTCTATACTTGATGAAAGTGAGTATTTCAGTTAGGCATGACTAAAGAATGAGAGCTCCTTCCCAGATGAAAAGTTTATCAACATCGGTGGGTATTGATGAGGGATCACCATAAATTTGTGGAAAATTGGTAGCCTGCTTTGCATGATATATATTTTTCTTTCTTTAGTAACTAGAAGTCTGATCAGTTTTTTACAGTCTGACCTTGGAAAACTGAATTGGGTCAAAAACTAATGCTCATGAAGAAACATATGGGACTAATGGATAAATTCCCTCTGTTTATGTGTAGCCTCAGGACCTAAAACCTAGGTCTGATCTGAAATCTTGATCTAGTCCTCTGATAGCAACCTTCACTTATGCTCCGGTGAAGAAGCGTCATACATTCCGACTAAGAATCAGGCTGGTGCTAGAAGGTGGTAGGTTATCATGTAAATATGTGATGTAGCCACGTTCTGGGTGTGGATTTCTTATTGCTAAGGTAGCTATGCAACTGGAAATGAGGAGAAGCAGAAGGAATGGTGGGAAAGAGCTAGAGGTCATGGGGGCTTGGATCACTTTTGTAAGAGGTGAGAATTACTTTTGGGTTTCCTTTTATTTCATGAAGGACCTTTACTGCGTGCAGAAATATTTTCTGTTATAGAAATTTCCAGTGTTAGGTTGTGACTCATTAGTGGGTAATGAACTTTATTTAGTGGAATTTGACCAGCATAAAGAAAAATTTAAGAGAATGAAATAGCATAGAAACAATCAATTGGATCTCATTTTGTGAGATCAAGCTTTGTTTCATGAAACTTGTTTTACTTTTATTTATATCTGTATGTTTATATTGTGCCATAGTGTAAAATGTGTATTTTTCAATTTTTTTATTTTTAAAAACTTTGATTGAAGTATAGTTGGTTTACAGTGTTAATTTCTACTGAACAGCAAAGTGGCTCAGTGAAATGTATTTCTTATTGTGTGTTTTAGTCAAAAACATTTGAAAACCATTGTTGGAGGGTCTACATCCTGTCCTGCCTTCTCTGAGAACTCTTTCTGGGTTACACCAGCCCCTAATGATTCATCAGTCCCTTTGCCTTTTATCACTTATTTGTGCCACATATTTGATGCCTTTCTAATGCTTTCTTGTATTAAACTTCTCATGTGTACGTGTCTTTTCTGTGTAATTGAATTTAAACTTCTTCAGAGTTGTGAATGTTAGGCTTCTTTGTATACTTAATTCTTGGTCTCTAAGGTAACACTGTACACATGATGACTAATCAGAAAGCAAGTCAGATCTCAGCTCATATGTCATTTTTCAGGGATGCATTTTTCTTTTAGTTCTGCTGTATTTGTTAAATGGCTCTTGAAGTATTTGATTCTTGGTTAAAGGTAGAAGATAGCCACATTGGTATAAAGGGAGTAGTTATTTTCAGAAGTCTTTTTATAAATCACTCTTCTTGAGAAGTTCTCCTTTTTGAGATTTATCCAGGTTTTCAAGAAACTGCTCAAAAACTTCTACAAAAGGAGCTAGACTGGTCTTCTTATAATCTCTGGTTCTATGTTTGATATCAGTTTCAGTCCCATTCTCTTTTTCTTCTTCATTAGTGGAATTAGCATCCAATTCATGGCAAATGGAACTTACGATTGGGACAGTAAATGGATCAAACTGATCCACTTTCTGTAAATCAGTAGGCACAGAAATGCAACCTGTTTTAGGATGAACACTGAAAGGGCTCTTCAATAAAGGATTGATTCCTTTGCTAACATTGATATCCAGTTGTGGAAAACAGTACTGGAGCATGATCTCCCACTCAAGCCAGGGTCATTTTTGCTGTTATTCTGATACCTGCTGGCTGCTTTCTTCAAATGCTCCCAATGCTGAAGTGAATTGTGATGCTTTTGGAAGCTTTGCTGAAGTTCATCATGCATTGTTTCAGGAACAAGGGTTAAAATCTTATCCCAGCTTTCTTTATTCTCAAGAATATCTTAATCAACCAAAGCATATTCTTCAAAGTATTTTTCATTATGCTTATAGATTTTCTGACAAAAGGGTGAATTTTTGTTACTTAGATGAACTTTCTTTTTAACGTCCTGACCACCCTTTACAAGATTCAAATATCCCAGAACGTACTGCAGAGGACAGTTTTCTAACTGATTCATCACAGACCCAAAAATGAACATCTCTCCTTCCAGAATATACCCAGAGATGATGTTTAAATCCAAAGTCCTCCTTCAGTTCTCGGTTGATGATGTGTGTGGCCATCGTCATGAGGGTCCAGCACTTAGAACACATGTCTGCACAACTACAATGTCTCCTCACATCGTCATAGTCTGTCATGTCAATGTCAAACAACAGTTCTTTTTCCTGAGCCCGGAAAGCTCCCAGATGCACTGTATTGTGTTGATTTGGTCTGTGGGACTATACTAAGCCTATATCAATCTTGTATGGATTCATTTTCTGCATCTCCTTTTCCAGATCACTCTGGTTGTTGAAGGATTGGTAATGAATGTAAATATCACCTTTCAATGTGAATGAAAACTCATGATGTTGAAAGTAATTCTTTACCACCCTGCCATAGTTGAGCCAGTGATAGTACTGGGCTTAGGGAAAGAGCTTCTGGTAATAAAGTTTAAGCAGCTCGGGCAGCTGGGTGAGGTAAAATACCTTCATGGAGCACCGAACTCAACTCAGGGAGGGATGCATTTCTTAAACCTGTTCCCTGCCTCTGCTCTAAGCTAGATCATGTTCCTATTACTGGCTCTCATAGCACTTTATTTATTTATTTTTCATTTTATTTATTTATTTAACATCTTTATTGGAGTATAATTGCTTTACAATGGTGTGTAAGTTTCTGCTTTATTCTCCTGGCACTTTGTAATGTCTTCGTAACAAGTACTGGAGTTTGAATATAAGTATTTGAGTGACTAGGTAAACTGTTTCCTCCACGAAAGAGTCAACTTCCTCAAAGTGGACAAGATCTGTCGAGCTCATTTGTACCGAGCACAGTACTTGGCACACGATGGGCACTCAATAAATATTTGTTGACTGACTGATTGATTGACGGGCTAAATGACTTAAAGAATGACCAGTAGTTCTGGCAGAGGCAGCAGGCCCATTCTTACTTGTTATCAGAAAGGTGTTTTGCTAATAAATGTGGGATGAGAAAGAAAGACTCAGATCGAATGATCTGAGGAAGTTAGAGCTTTGTATGGGGACATTATTGTTTTTCTTCAATTGTGCTATCAGCACCTTATTTTTGGTTTGCCTGTACCTGGTTACGGAAGTGGATCTGTGAAGAAACAGGTACGTGAATGACACCTCCGGATCTTTGGATAACTGCTACGGAGAAAATGGATTCTACTGTATGAGGTCCAGTTTGTGACATACATAAGAAGTCCCTCTTAGAACTTGTAAGCTGTTTCTCCTTCTTGATAGACTGACAGTCTTCTTTTTATTACATAAATAAGAGCTGCTACCCCTCTGATTTCCCTCTTTGCCTTGGATCACAATGCAGACCTAAGATTTGGGTTAAAATGCAATAGGTTTTTTTCAATATGTGTATTTTGGGAATATGTATTTATCTTCTCTTTCTCCAGCCTTTTATAGCTTGCTTTTTTCACGGTTTGTCTTTTATTTATTTATTTGTTTATTCATTTGGGATTATGTGCTTCTGGTTTAATTATACCTGTGTTAGAATACTATAGAGGAAATGGTATCAGCCTTGGTGTTGGAAAGACCTGGGTTCAAATTATGAACAAATTTGGATGGTAATACTTCCTAGCCATGTGATCCTGGAAGAAACACCCCTCTGTGTCTTAGTCTTCTCATGTGTAAAATGAGACCAACACTATTTTCTTCATTGTTTTAATTATTATCTGGTTATTAGCACAGCGTTCAGCACATTTTAGGTACTCAGAAAACATTAGTTCTCTTTCTTTCCATTGACGGTGTATAACTTCAAATCCTTTTTGGAGGGAGGTGAATAGGATCCGTGATAACCAGAGGGTTTGGTGTGTTAATGTTACATTTTCTAGTTTTTTGAGAAGTTGGGAAAATAATCTTGTTTCTCTCAATTGCTTTATCTACAAAATGAAGAAAATAGTAATCGTTATATACTACCTCAGGGAATTATTTGTTAATACTATTGATGTATACAGTATTTGAAGATGCTTATCTATTGTCTCCAGGATAATCTTGAAAAGGATAAAAGAGATAATTTGATATGCTGAGAAAGTCATTTCTAGTTTCAATAATCAGGTTTTTGTATTAATCACATAAAATGTATTTTTTTAAAACTAGTATTTTAGGTGGAAATTCATCTTATGTTTCTTGAGAAAATTGAAGATGAAATAATTCACATTCTATGCTATCCTAAATGGTTATAGTGTAGAACCAGGTATCAGAAACAAATGTCTGGTATCTAGGAGGTCGATAACCAGGGAATGAGACACACGTATCTGATGTTCCAGGTAGGCAGGAGTTCAACGTGTAGAGAATGAAGGTAGTTCAAAATATGATTCCATTAACAGACGCATAGAAAGGAAATGAACAGAGTATTTTTCTCTAGTTTCCTTTACACTTCTTGGGCTTTATATATGAACCTGTGGTTATAGGTGTATTATGGAAGTACTTGTCATTTAGGGAATTCTGCTATTAAATTTATGGTTTGAGTGAGATATGAGACCTTGTTTTCCCCTTTATATGATTTTTTAAACCAAGATTCCTGGAATTACTATATTAATGAGTAAATTGAACATTGAAATCATTACTAACAAACTTTGAGTTTCAGGTATTTTGAAAGATGCTGGGGATAAAAGACATATTTTATCTTTGAAAAGTTCATGGATCTGTGGGGAGAGAGACACCTGAAGAAGATGATGAGCAAATGGTGAGAGCCGTGGAGTCAAGTCCCACGTGCTGTGGCAGGAGGGAAGCTGGAGCAGCAATTTACATTTTATCAGATAGCGGTTTATACCAACCCACTCTTCCCTTCACCCCTGCAGCACACACCCTGAAGTGACACAGTTAGGGTGAAGAATTTCCTTTCTTTGGAGCCTATTTTAGCTTATGTGAAACTATAATTATTTGCTAAGGTCAAGTGGAGAAATGAGATAGTTGTCATGGAGGTTCAAGGAAAGATTCTGTTTTGCCATTGAACTTTGTACGCCTTTGCCATTTCAACTAACATACTTTTTTAAAAAAAATAATTAACTAATTAATTTTATTTTGGCTGTGTTGGGTCTTCTTTGCTGCGCGTGCTCTCTCTAGTTGCAGCGAGCGGGGGCTACTCTTGGTTGCAGTGCGCAGGCTTCTCACTACGGTGGCTTCTCTTGTTGTGGAGCATGGGCTCTAGGCGTGCGGCCTTCAGTAGTTGTGGCGCACGGGCTCAGTAGTTGTGGCTCGTGGGTTCTAGAGCGCAGGTTCAGTAGTTGTGGTGCATGGGCTTAGTTGCTCCACGGCATGTGGGATCTTCCCGGACCAGGGCTCGAACCAGTGTCCCCTGCATTGGTAGGTGGATTCTTAACCACTGTGCCACCAGGGAAGTCCTTAACATGCTTTTTGATACATATATTTGCTCAAGAATTTTAGGTTTATCCACATTTACTGTAAACATTCTTGGCTCAGTGAAAACAATACTCCATCCCCTATCCCTTTAATGAGAATCGATCATTTCTTTTGGTTTCTAGAAAGCAGAATATTAGAACTAGAAAAGATTTTCCTTTCTTTATTTTACAAAAATGTTAAAATGGTTTTATTTTTAGAATCAACACAGCTTTGAGAGATTTAATACGTCGCCAACTGGGCAAAGTTTCTCTTTTACTCTCTTTGTGGAGCTGTATGATTGTATTTTTTGTGCTACTGCTTCAAAGATGGTTTCACCTTTATTATTTGCAAAACATGTCAGTTCAATATCTGGGGAAAATGTTTTGGGGCGAGAAACAGCCACTGCATGCTTTAACAATTGTGGATGTGAAGAGTGGTGGTTTTGCGTGATGAGAACCTCATACTGCTAATAAACTTAAGAAAATGATAACATGTCAGTAAGCGTCAGTTATCTATTAAAAATCTATTTTTTATTTGCTTTTAACATATAGTAATCTGGCCACTATGTAATAATCTGAGCCTCACATTTCCCAGCAGCTGGGGAGCTGGCTTTGGCAGCTTTGGCTTCCCTTCAGGACTTGGCTGGGAGCCAGGCCACAAGAAAAGGCCATGTGGGTGAGGAAAATTAGTTAAGCTTTTAATTAACTCCCCCTTTGCTGTTGCCGGGATGGGTAGAGGCTCAAACCTTCAGTTATCCTTCAAATGCTCGATAAGCCCACTTATTGAAGTAAGCGATAACACTGTTTACTGAGCTGTAAGTATGAGAGTACAGAGGTAGAGCAAGGCTTTAAAAAGATACTCAGCAGACCTAGGAACCTGCAAGAATTTGTATAGAGATGAGAGATCTGAGGTTCCTCAAGGTGCTGGGAGCTCTGCTCCAGTCCATTGTAGCCACCCTTCTGGGCATGGAAAGCAGAGGTGGTGCTTATCAAAGTAATAAGACATTTGAACATGTTCTATATGTTCAGAATTTTTTTGCATATTTATATGCAGCTAACCTGGGTATTTCCAGACATTCAGTTTATTTACACCCGTGGACTACAGCCCTTGTAGGGTCCTTAGTCTGGGCATGTTATCCATACAAAGCTCCTTTTAAATCCCCCAATTCTTATAGGTTACAGTTTTGAGTGGTCATATACTCAAGTGACCACTGTCTCTGAAGTCAACTTTGACAGTTTTAATAATAAGAAATGTTTATTGTACTCACATAATAGGAAGTCCTGAGAAAGGGCACTCTGAAGTTGGTTCACCCAGTGTGAAAGCAAAATTTTATCCCTTGAAGGAAAAGCAGGAAGAACCCTACTGCTTAGTGCAATGTCAAGCATGATCTACAGACTAGAATTGGTCATTTGCATCTCAGACTCCTTAATGCACGCAGCCCAGCCCACAGTGTAGGTGGCTGGCGGCTAAGTCAGCTGCCTGTGACTTTTGTATTGTATTGGGAGGTTGGGGAGGAAGGTGAAGAGTGTATATAATAAAGATAATTTGATCTGTGTTTATTGTCTGGGAGATTTAGTAGACATTATGTGTGATATAAAGGATGATAAAAGTTGCCTTCCTTGATTGTATTTTTCAAATTCAAATGACAGTTTTAACTGAGCTTTTGGTTTCCAAAGGCTGTTCCCATTACCTAAAGCTAAACAATTTATTTCTCTCCTTCCTTCACTTCTTACTTGCTTCCTCTCCCTCCCCATACATCCTATTCCTCTTATTCAATCTCTCCCTTAAACCTCTCTTCCGTCTTTTCCTTAGGATAGATTTTATCTGAAATCTATTTTACATTACAATGGTTATTTAAATTTTAATTATATAGCTAAATTTTAATAGCTAAAAATTTTCTGTGAAAATGTTAAATGAAAGTGATTCTTTTTGTTTTTAATACTAGCATTTTGATTTTAGAGCTGAGCTTAAAGTCTTAGTATATATAAGAAGCACATTGGTAAACTGAAAAGTTTCAAATTCATCCTGTGAGAAGGACTCAAGGGGAAGAGAACCAGCAAGCACTAACAAAAGAGTTTGGATTTATTGTGCCATATATATATATATATATATATATATATATAATATATATATATTTTTTTCCTGGTACGTGGGCCTCTCACTGTTGGGGCCTCTCCCATTGCGGAGCACAGGCTCCGGACGCGCAGGCTCAGCAGCCGTGGCTCATGGGCCCAGCCGCTCCGTGGCATGTGGGATCTTCCCAGACTGGGGCACGAACCCGTGTCCACTGCATCGGCAGGCAGACTCTCAACCACTGCGCCACCAGGGAAGCCCCTGTGCCCTATATTTTTGAAGCACAGTAGCTAAAGCTTTGTAAAAAGACTTCCACATAATAATAAAATGTTATAGTCAAAAGAAGTTTGAGAGATGATTTAGTCCAAACTTCTTATATTATAGGAACAAAGAGGTGAAGCGACTTATCCAAGGTCACATAGCGAATTAGCAATAGCTTGTGCTGGAATTCGGGTAGAAGGTGCTTTTATTATGTGCCTTTTCGTCCGATAATGACCTCATAAGAAATTAGGATAACGTAGAAGCAAAATAAATAATTACCAATGTCAATCTCTGTACTTGCACCTTCATTACAATTATTTTCAAAGCAGTTTTTCATTTTTCTCTTAGGCTGAACTCCAAGAGACCATGACAAGAAACTAGTCTATTCTGTCTCCGTAGCATAACTAGGAAGGGGTAGCTGTTGTGTGTGCCTCTGTCTCTGAAGCTGTCTCTTCCCTATTGCCCTGACTTGCCTTGTTGACCTCTTGACTAGAAGATAATTCCCTTCTTTTTTAAATTTCATTTTTAATTGGAGTATAGTTGATTTATAATGTTGTGTTACTTTCTACTGTTTAGCAAAGTGAATCATCTATACGTATACATATATCCCCTTTTTTTGGATTTCCTTCCCATTTAGGTCACCACAGAACATTGAGTAGAGTTCCCTGTGGTATACAGCTGGTTCTCATTAGTTGTCTATTTTACACATAGTAGTGTATATATGTCAATCCCAATCTCCCAGTTCATCCCACCCACCCCTTCCCTGCTTGGTATCCATACGTTTGTTCTCTACATCTGTGTCTCTATTTCTGCTTTGCAAATAAGTTTATCTGTACCATTTTTCTAGATTCTACATATATGCGTTAATATACGATATTTGTTTTTCTCTTTCTGACTTACTTCACTCTGTATGGCAGTCTCTAGGTCCATCCACGTCTCTACAAATGACCCAATTTTGTTCCTTTTTATGGCTGAGTAATATTCCATTGTATATATATGTATCACATCTTTATCCTATTTTTTTAAATCTAATTTTATTTTTTAGAAGTTAATTCTTTTTTTTTTTTTTTTTTTTTTTGCGGTATGCGGGCCTCTCACTGTTGCGGCTTCTCCTGTTGTGGAGCACAGGCTCTGGACGTGCAGGCTCAGCGGCCATGGCCCACGAGCCCAGCCGCTCTGTGGCATTTGGGATCCTCCCAGACTGGGGCACGGACCCGTGTCCCCTGCATCGGCAGGCAGACTCTCAACCACTGCGCCACCAGGGAAGCCCTAGAAGTTAATTCTTAATGATCTTTCTCATCCTCCTTCATAGACACTTGAAGAGTGTTGTGAATTACACTCTGCCTGGGACAACTGAAGTTCTGTATTCCTTTCCCCTCTTCTGGTAAGACTACCTGCCATGTGTTGATTTATCTCACCCCATGATGTCATTGATGTCAAGCAGTGGCATACCTGTCTAGGTCTTAGCAGTTGATCTAATGGAACATGTGACCCAAGCCTGGCCAATGAGACTTCTTTCCCTGAGTTTTTATATACCGAAAGTTGAAGTGCTCTGTCCTTTGGGGTTTCTGAGCTGTGATGCTATAACTTGGAGCTGTGTGAAAGAGTAAGAGACATGAGGAGAGGGGAGAGGGAAAGGGGCAAAGAAGCAGAAGAACAGAGGAGAGAGGAGTGAGTTGAATTCCTTAATTCAGTTATTTCCAAGGTCAATGGCCTCCATATGCTTCCCAGTTACATCAGGCAGTAACTCCTTTTATGTAGTTAAGTTAGTTTGAATAGGATATATTGACTTGTCTCTGAAATAGTCCTAATATACATCCCCACTTTTTTCTGTAGTTCCAGGTTAAACTAAAAGTCTATAATGTAAGTTTCCCACTCTGCCTTGCTCTGATGCCAAGTGTTAATCATAATCAGCATCGGTATTAATTGCAATAGATCTTCATGCTTAAACTAAAAGTGCTGAATTGGTCAGCATTTGAATCCAGATTAGTGACAACAGATAAATTACACTTTAAATTAATAAATGAGGTGTTGAATGAGTATTAAAATTTATAGGATGTTTATTCTCACCTTGAATTTAATATGATAGCTTTGTTACTTTTTCTCTCTGCATCCCTCTCTAAACTGTCTATTCTCAGGTAGAAAAATTTCAGGAAAAGATTATTTTTTTTGCTATCATTAAATTCTTGATTTGTTCATGAAAAAGAAAATCTTATATTTATTTCCTTCAAGAGTATCCAGTATATTTCTTAGCTTTTTGTAATGTTTGGATTGTATCTGGGACCATATTTGAGGGTAAATTATGTCCATTCTAGGTGTCTTGACTTGCTCCCAAAGTGGGCTGGTAGATATATGTCATCAATTTGATCAATTCCTAAAAGACTTCTACCATAAAGTAGATGTGAGAAGGTCTCCGGGGGGTGGGGAGGTGTGTGTGTGTGTGGGGTGGAGGGGTAGAGGGTTGGGGGGGTGGGGAGGTGGGCAGGGCTTGCTTAAGACTGTAGCTTCTCAAAGCCTTTAAAATGCTAATTTGCACAGTTAATCCTCCAAAGGAGACTGCAAAAGGTAGCATTTCTCAAACTTTTTTTTTTTTTTTAAACCCTCGGGTACCTTTTTCATCATCGGTTATGTGTTCGGTCCTGGAGCTATAGCAGTGAACAAGGTAAGAAGTTTCTCTGCTTTCACAGAATTTGTAGAAATTACAGTGTATCAATTATTTGCCTTGCTGAAACATAAGTACAAATAAGCACCTATATATCGTATGCCAATATATTTAAGAGCTATACATTAAGCTAACAAATTGTTAAAATGTGTTCCATGTTCTTACCTTGACTGACATACCTACAAAATGACCTGGAATGCAGACTTTCATTTAGAATTTTTGGATTCCTTGGCATTTTGTGCCCTGGTTCTCTGCTTTCTGAGTCTCTTTCCCACTTCTCTTCCCACCCCAGGAGAAGTTTTGCTTGCATGTTTGTGGACACCACAGTCTCTTCATCCAAAGTCTACCCTCCTGGTCCTGAGGAAGCCCAGAGCACTGAGGGTGATGGGGAGTGCCTAGGGTAGAGGCCCCAGAGCTGGTTCTAAGTAGTACTTCTCACTATATCACCTATGAATATCCTGTGTTCTGAGGTATGTGCTTTGGGAACCTGAGTTCATCATTTTGAAAACAGTGACAACCTTGAGAAGATTATGCCATAGAATTTTGTTTCATTTTGGTTTTGTTTGTTTTGTTTTTTTCATGCCATAGAATTTTTTTTTAAAAAATGTTTATTTATTTACTTGGGAGGTCTTAGTTGTGGCATACAGGATCTTTAGTTGCAGCATGCAAACTCTTAGTTGTGGCATGTGGGATCTAGTTCCCTGACCAGGGATTGAACCCAGGCCCCCTGCATTGGGAGCACGGAGTCCCAGCCACTGGACCACAAGGGAAGTTCCCAAGCCATAGAATTTTGACTTAACTATAGTGTTGTCTTTTGTGACAATATGCACGTTAGAATGTTGAAACAGTTAAAAAAATTCTGGAACTATATTAAATTAATCCACCACTTTTCCAGAAGTCAGATTTAACCTATAACATATTTTGTCTTAAGCCTGGAAGTAACTGACAAAAGCTTCTGAACACCAAAGACCTGCCCAGAGCACACTGGGATCTGTAAGAGAAGTTGAGCGCTACCATTCAGGTCTCACCCAGTGTCTGAAAAAGAGGCAGCACATACTGTTAGTAAGTTGAATTAATAACAAATAGCAGGGAAAAGAGAGGAATGCAAACAGTTGACAGAAAAACTATGAAAACACAGCACAGCCATCAGTGGCATGTAGCGTATAGGAACAGACAGCCTTACACCCCTCAATCCTTGCTTCATAGGACTTTACATGAGTCTCCATAGATTTAAAGAGTGAAATTATGTTTATAATACTCTTTATTTAAAAAATGATAATGTGATGTGATAGACTCTTTGCACATGTTTAGAATGGAAAAAAAACTGCTTTGAGATAATGGCTTCTGTAATTAGTAACATTCACTTAGGTGGAATATCTAACAAAGAAATGAATGTATTTAGTAGTTGCTGAAAACTTCCAGATTAATGGCATTCACCAGCATATGAATTACCACTCTTACGCTTAAAATGTTGCACAGCATGACTTGTTTTTCTTTTAAAGGAGGCTGTACTTTTTCAGCCTTCTCTTACCCACACTGTGCAGAGTTCTAGGAAGTCCTTTGGAGACAAGTGTTTATCTCTTCACTGAAGGACGCACTAAGAAGAACTCAGGTCATTCCTTGATAAGGGCTCCTTTAACACTTGATGGGAGAATCCTTCCTGCACACTGACAGACCAGATTTTTGGGAGCTGGAGCAGTGTTTGTTGAAGGATATTGGATCATTGCTTATTGGACCTGATGAAAGGCTCCCTTTGTTTCCTTTAGAGTATGTTGCAGACATTTTCTGAAAGCATTTTGTGACCTTCCTATGGCAACATGTTTATTTGCCAGTGTATCTAGTGGACAAGGAGGGAGAACAATGAACGTGCTAGTATTAAGTATGTGCCACAAAGTTAAGTTGTTGCTAGACATTGACTATGACAATACTGTGTCGCAGCTTTCCTTATTCTTGGCAGCCGAGGTTCAGAGAATTACACTTGATCGCACATTATCTGTTCACAGAAATTATAAGAATGGCACGGCCTAACAGTGCTTATTTACACAGAACACCCTAGTTTGCTGTTCCCCCTCCAGCTTTTCTTAAACAAGCAATTTATTCTCAACAGTTTTAAATTTCAAATCAATATTTCTACTAAAATAGCTTTACGCTTTTCATCTTTATGAATGGACAAGTAGTGGAAGAGAATCCGAACGAGTTTAAGCAGTAAAGATGAGGCTGTCGATAGAACATGTTCTAGGGGAGTCTGTGAAGATGACATAGTTCTGTTTGATCTTTCAACACAAAAATAAATGTGAATGGACAGATAAGGCAACTTTCACCCATTAACTAAATATTAAGTAGTGAAATTGGTTTCTGGGAAAGAAAGTAGATTGGTGTAAAATTTCAAACAATGATCACTTATATGTGGAATATATTAAAAAAACAAAGATACAAATTAAATTATTTCCAAAATAGAAATAGACTCACAGACATAGAAAACAAACTGTTGGTTACCAAAGGGGAAAATGAGGTGGGGTGAGGGATAAATTAGGAGGTTGGGATTAACATATGCACACTATTATATATAAAATAGATAACCAACAAGGACCTACTGTGTAGCACAGGGAACTGTACTCAATATTTTGTAATAACCTATAAGGGAAGAGAGTCTGAATATATATATCTATTATAGATATGTATATATATCTGAATATACATATATCTGAATCACTGTGTTGTATACCTGAAACTAACATGATACTGTTATACTTCAACAAATAAAAAATGAAAATAAAGAAAAAATAAAAATTTTTTAAAATGCATTTGGTAGTTGGAAAATAATAAGTAGTTTGCTCTTTTAAAGTTCGTACTGAGTACTCTTCATCGACAGGATCTTCAGCAGAACATATATAGGGAAAATTTACTTTGGGGAGCCAGGTATTCATAAGCATTCCTGAGGTTGCTCAAAGTGCTTATACTGAGATACTACTGAAATTATTCTCCATTAATTTGGGGAAGTGGGATGATAAGCTTTTGAAACTACTTAAAATTACACAGATAATACATATTTATTGTAGAAAACTCACAAAGTACAAATAAGTAAACAAAGAGAAAAATCAAGTAAATGACCAAAAAAATCACAAAGAGATGAGTGTCATTAATATTTTGTTCTATTATATCTGTGTGATTATAAAAAAGATTATATTATATAATTGTTATTTTATTTTGTTATGAGTTGGCAATACATAATTTTTGTGACACAAAATTTAAGAATCTGCTAAAGTATACGTTTCCAAGTCTAGCTTTCATTCATGTCTCTGTTTTCCCTATTACCCAGACCCACTTTTGTTAGATTTGTGTGTAGCCTTCCACTGTTTTGTTTTCTTTGTTAAATTTAAAAATTAAAAAAAAATATATATATATATATATTTAGAGCAGTTTAAATTGACAACGAAACTGAGAGAAAGGTACAGAGATTTCTATACCCCCTGCCTCCACACATGCATAGACCCCCAGTATCAACATCCCCTGCTAGAGTGGTACATTTGTTACAATGGATGAATCTACATTGACACATTGTTATCACCCAAAGTCTGTTGTTCATATCCAGGGTTCACTCTTGCTGTTGTATATTCTGTGGGCTTGGACAAATGTATAATGAAGTGGATCCACCATTATTATATCATACAGTGTATTTTCACTGCCTTAAAAATCCTCTGTGCTCCGCCTATTCATCCCTCTCCCCACCCTTAACCCCTGGCAATCACTGATCTTTTTGCTGTCTCCGTGGTTTTTCCTTTTCCAGAATGTTATATATTTGGAATCCTACAGTATATAGCCTTTTCACATTGACTTCTTTCCCGTAGAAATATGCATTTACTATTACTCCATGTCTTTTCATGGCTTGATAGTTCTTTTTTTTTTTTTTTTTTTTTTTGCGGTACGCGGGCCTCTCACGGTTGCAGCCTCTCCCGCTGCAGAGCACAGGCTCTGGACGCGCAGGCTCAGCGGCCGTGGCTCACGGGCCCAGCCGCTCTGCGGCACGTGGGATCTTCCCGGACCGGGGCGTGAACCCGCGTCCCCTGCATCGGCAGGCGGACTCTCAACCACTGCGCCACCAGGGAGGCCCGATAGTTCATTTTTTTTTTTAGTGCTGAACAGTATTCCACTGTCTGGATGTACCCTAGTTTATTTAACCATTTACCTACTGAATGACATCCTGCTTGCTTCCAAGTTTTGGCAATTATGAATAAAGCTGCTATAAACACTTATGTGCAGGTTTTTGCGTGGACATAAGTTTTCAACTCCACATACCAAGAAGTATGACTGCTGGGTGGTATGACAAGAGTATGTTTAGTTTTGTAGGCAATTGCCAACTGTCTTCCAAAGTAGCTGTGCCATTTTCCATTCCCACCAACAATAGATGAGAATTCCTGTTGCTCTACATCCCCACTGGCATTTAGTGTTATCGTTTTTCTGGATTTTGGCCAGGAATGACCAAATAGTTATAGTGGTATCCAATTTGTTTTTTAATTTGCATTTTCCTGATGACATATGATGTGTAATATCTTTTCATATGTTTATTTTCCTTCTGTGTATCTTCTTTGGTGAGGTATCTCTTTGGCCCATTTTAAAATTATGTTGTTTGTTTTCTTATTGTTGAGTTTTAAGTGCTCTCTGTATATTTTGGATAACACTCCTTCATCAGATGTGTCTTTTGCAAATATTTTCTCCCAGTCTGTGACTTCCCATTCTCTTGATGTTGTCTTTTGCAGAACAGCAGTTTTTAATTTTAAGGAAATTCTGCTTAGCAATTCTTTCTTTCATGGATCATGCCTTTGCTATTGTATCTAAAAAGTCATCATCATACCCAAGGTCATCTGGGTTTTCTCCTATGTTATGTTCTAGGAGTTAGTTTTGCATTTTACATTTAGGTCTATAATCCATTTTGAGTTAATTTTTGTGAAGAGTATGAATTTGGGTCTAGATTAATCTTTTTGCATTTGGATGCCCAGTTAGTTCAGCACCTTTGTTGAAAAGATGATTTTTGCTCCATTGTATTGCCTTTACTGCTTTGTCAGAGATCAGTTGACTATATTTATATGGGTTTATTTCTGGGTGCTCTATTCTGTCTTAATGATCTAATTTGTCTGTTATCTTGCCAATACCATACTGTCTTGATTACTCTAAAGTAAGACTTGAAGTCGAGTAGTGTCAATCCTCCAACTTTTATGAAATTACCATTTGTTAAATTTTGGTATAGTATCAAAGAAGAATACACACAATTATCTGAGAAGAATGTGAAATACTCCACCCTTTTCCAACTGCACATCTGTGTGAGGTTGGATTTTCTTTATAATAGTTCAAAGCAATATATTGCTTATAGATTGAATTTAGAAGCAGATATGAGAATCCAATTGTGTTTTATTAAGCCAGACATTAAAGATACTTGCAAAAATTTAAAACACTTCTCACTAAATTTTTTATTTTGGAAAATGCAGTTATTTTCATAAAAGCATACCACTTGTGTTAAAGTGTAATGGATTTATTAAAACGTTTAAAATAAACATTTTAAAAATTTCTATTTCAGGGCTTCCCTGGTGGCGCAGTGGTTAAGAATCCACCTGCCAATGCAGGGGACACGGGTTTGAGCCCTGGCTGGGGAAGATCCCACATGCCGCGGAGCAGCTAAGCCCGTGCACCACTACTGAGCCTGAGCTCTAGAGCCCACGAACCACAATTACTGAGCCCATGCGCCACAACTACTGAAGCCCACACGCCTAGGTCCCATGCTCTGCAGCAAGAGAAGCCACTGCAATGAGAAGCCCGTGCACCGCAACGAAGAGCAGCCCCCATTCGCTGCAACCAGAGAAAGCCCGCGCACAGCAACGAAGACCCAACGCAGCCAGAAATATAAATAAATTTATTTAAAAAAAATTCTTTTTCAATTTCTAATATGGTAAGTATGAATATATATAGCCTACATAAATGAAATCTCTTTGGGGTCATCAATAATTTTTCGGAATCTGAAGCCCCCTGAGACCAAAATGTTTGAATCATATTCTTGCTTCTCTGTTAGGGTTGGGCAATTTGAAAATGGGTGAGGTCTGAAGGTTCAAGGCAAATCATTCGTTAGGGTGGTTTTTTTTTTCTTTTTTCTTTTTATTGTGCATGATCTATTCTCTGAGTTAATTCTCATGTCTCCATTGATACAAGTGGAAGTTTGTTCGCTTTAGAATAGTGCACAAACTGAGCTAAACTATTGTGAACATGTTTTTTCTTTTCCTCTTCTCCTTCTATTTTTACCATTTTGCTTCTAGCCAAATGATTCCTATTTATAGCGATACCTTTTATGCCTTAAATAATCTTGTTTTTAGTCTTTTATTCAGAATTCACCAAGAAGTCTACTTTGTCCACTCTATTCTGAAGCAGTGCTATCACCGTGGGAGAAGTACACTGAGCATGGGATATGCTATGTGTGGTGAGAGGCTGCTATGAAGTTTTATAAGTGGCAGAGGGTTATGGATAAGAAGTCACCATTATCAACAAGAACAAGAACAACCATAACACAATCCATTGAGCATCTTTATATCCCATCTCTGTGTTTTTGTATCTGGGAAAATTTAGTTTGGAGATAAAGAATTTCTAAATATATCTATGTGGATATGGGATATAAGGTTCTCTGTAGGAGACAGATGTTTGGTTACATACTTCCTTTTAGGGATGCACCATAGTTTGGTGTTAGCTAAAATATTTGGCCAACATTTTTGTCTTTGGTTCAGGCTAAGGCTTTTGGAATGATGACTAGACAAATGTCTACTTCAGCTGTCATCCCTAAACATTCAGCAATGTGGTCATATGAGTTAAACCATGTTGAATCAGCATAACAATGCCAACAACAAGAGCAAGGCATATAATTCAGATTTACTCTACTACCTGGATATTCACTTTCAAACAGATTACATTCTATATGTAGTTTGGGATGAAAAACATCTCTGTAGATTCTAAATGTTGACAGTCTATTGATCTGTTGAAGTATAAACGTAAATGATATTGCAAGAGTAAAATGCAACAATAATTGACGATTGTAGAAATTATTTTATATACAAAAATAATCAGAATATTTCAAATAATAAATGTATAAGGAAATAGATATAAAATAAAGATTAATATTAAGATAGAATATGTTAGCTAGATAACTTTAGGAAGAATATTATATCTTCTTAGAGCCAGTGAATATTTATAAAATTTAAATAATACAAGAAAGAATAATAGAAATCATAGCATAGAGATTAGAATTAATCTTTGAAGTTGTATTAGTATTCAAATATTAATGAAAATTACCTTTAAAACTATTCTTATTGTACAGTATTGTTTAGTTATTTAATTCTGTTTAGGCCATGAGTCTTTCAGGAAAAAGTTCTCTTTAGAAATTCTTCACATCTTGAAGGATGGATAAAAAGTAAAATGTTAAGTTTGCCTTGTTAAATTTGACAAGGTGGGAAAACAGCCCAAATCATGTACAACATCTGTAATAGATCATCTTTCATCTAGACATAACAAAGAATATATAGAATAAAGGAAGACAGTGTTAAACAAAAATGAGGAACTCCTAAATATGTCCATCTACCAACCTCAGTTGAAAGAGTGAATCTATTTAGTATAACAGATGAAGTGTATGAAGTGTATGGTGAACTCAGGATCAATCCATCAGCTGACAGTATTGAGGAACTGATTTTCCTATATTATGTCAAATTTAAAAATTTTTACTAGTGGTTTTAATGATAAATTATAGTAAAAACTACTTTTGGGGTAAAATCCCAAGATTCTGACATCTGAGAAGTTCAATCTGTGGTGGTGACCTAAGAGTTTGGTCTTAGATATGGCTGAATGTTGATTTTAACACTTGTTTATTTTGTGTTACCACATAATTTTGTGCATCTCTACTTTTTTAAAGCATCACCCACCCCCTTCTATAATAAATGAAAAACGAAGAGCTAATAGTGCTACTAATGAGGTAGGACATCTTTCCTTTGTGTTTTTCTTTGTTGTTTATTTGTTTTGTAATTTTTTCTTCTCTGAAATGTTTATTTGCTTTCTGTCCATTTTTTTAGGGGGTGATGGTTATCTTTTTTTCTTACAGTTTCGTAAGAGTGCTTCACAAATTCTGTTTATCCTTGTTTTATCATTCATTTTGTGGCTTTTGTTTCCCCACTCTGCTTTTGATGTCTTTTGATGAACAGAAATTTAAAATTTTAATTTGTCAGGTTTATTGGTATATTTTGTTTGAAAAGTTCTTTCCTAACATGAGGTCATAAAAGTATTCTCCTATATGTTTTTCTAAAAGTTTTGAAGTTTTGCCCTTCATATTTAAATCTTCAGTCAGTTTGGAGTTTATTTTTTGTGTGTCTGTATTAAGATAAGGATCCAATTTTATTTCCATTTGAATAGCCAATTCTTTCAGTACTAGTCATTGAATAATCTGTTTCAGTGATTTTTGATGTCATCTCTGGCATAAATCAAGTTTCCATCTGTGTGTGGCTCTGCTTTGGGCCTCTCTATTCCATCAGTTAATTTAGCTACTCGTTTATAAATACTACATTTGAAAATTACAGTGGATTTATGACGTTTTGATTTTAGTGTTTTCCTAACTTATTCCCTTCCTCCTTCTTCAACAGTGTCTTGACTATTTGTATGCTTTGCTTCTCCATATAAATTTAAAAATTGGCTTGCCAAGTTTTTTGAAAATTCTGCAGTGATTTTTGTTTCTTGAAGTAAATGTTACATACCATAAAACACAGATTTTTAATGTACAATTCAATGAGTTTTGAAAAGTGTATAGCCTTATATAGCCAGTAGTCAATCAAGGTAGAGAATGTTTCTATCACCTCAAAAGTTCCCTTGTGATCCCTTTCAGTTAATCCTTACCTGCCGGAAGCAACCGCTGTTCTGGTTTTCTATCATCATAGGTTAGTTTTGCGTGTTATTGAATTTTAAATAAATAAATTCATTTGGTATGTACCCTTTTCTGTCTGGCTTTTTTGCTCAACTTAATGTTTTTGAGATTTATTCATGTTTTGTGTATATCTGTACACACAAATACTTTTTTTTTAATTGTTGAGTAACTTTCCACTGCATGGATATCTCACGATTTGTTAGTCCATTCTCCTGTTGATGGTCATTTGGGTTGTTTTCCATTTTTGGCTATTATGCATAAAGCTGCTCTAAACAGTTACATACTTTGTATGGATGTACATTTTCATTTCTCTTGGTAATTACCTAAATGTGGAGTTGGAGGGTGATAGCATAGGAATATGTTTAAATTTATAAGAAAATGCCAAATAGCTTAAGTTGATAAAAAACTGCCCAATAGTTTCCAAATAGTTTCCAATAGTTTCCATCTTACATTCCCACAGCAATGCATGAGAGTTCCAGTGGCTCACATACCTGCCCAATGTTTAGGGATATCAATCTTTTTTTTTTTTTTCCCGATACGCGGGCCTCTCACTGTTGTGGCCTCTCCCGTTGCGGAGCACAGGCTCCAGTCTCGCAGGCTCAGCAGCCATGGCTCACGGGCCCAGCCGCTCCGTGGCATGTGGGATCTTCCTGGACCAGGGCATGAACCCGTGTTCCCTGAATCAGCAGGCGGACTCTCAACCACTGCACCACCAGGGAAGCCCGGGATATCAATCTTTTTAATTTTAGCCATTTTAGTGGGTGTGAAGTAATATCTCATTGTGTTTTTCATTTGCATCACCCTGGTGACTAGTGATGTTGAGCACCTTTCCATGTGCTTATTGTTCATTTGTAGATGTTCTTTTGTGAAGTGTCTGTTCAAGTCTTTTCCCTATTTATTAAATTGGAATTGTGTTGATATTGAGTTGTATGAGTTCTTTCTGTACTCTATGTATAAGATCTTTGTCATATATTTGTATTGTGAATAGTTTCTCCCAATCTGTGGTTTGAGTTTATTTTCAAAATAGTCTTCATTAGCAGTTGAGCGCTGCTGATCTTGAATTGTCTGTGATTTTGTTCATTTTCAAATGTCTTTTTAAAAAAATATTCATTTATATATTTAGGTTCCACCAGGTCTTAGTCGTGGCATACAAACTCTTAACTGCGGCATGCATGTGGGATCTAGTTCTCTGACCAGGGATAGAGCCTGCGCCCCCTGCATTGGGAGTGTGGAGTCTTATCCCCTGCACCACCAGGGAAGTCCCCTCAAATGTCTTTATTCCAATCATTTGGGATATATTCACTTGACAGAGAGTTCTCTTTGACAGTTTTTTCCTTCAGCAGTTTAAAAATATCATTTCTTTGTCTTCTGGTTTCCATTATTTCTGATGTGAAGTCTGCCATGGCTTGTGTTGCTGTATATTATGTACCTTTCTCTCTATTAGATTTTCTCTTTAACTTGGGCTGTCAGTAGTTTGATTATGATGTACCCAGGTTTTGTTCCCTTTGTATTTATTGTGTTTGGGTTCACTGAGCTTGTTGGAGCTGTAAATTGATGTTTTCCAACACAGCTGGAAAATTTTGGCCATTATTTTTTCATATACATATATATATATGTTTATGTATACATATATATATATTTTTTTTTCCTTTGTCTTCTCTCTCTTCTCCGTCTGGGACTCTAGTTATACTATATGCATTAGACCATTTTATATTGTCCTTCAGGTCACTAAGTTTGTTACTTTTTTTCAATTATTTTTCTCTCTGTTCTGTTGGATAATTCTTTTTGATTTGCCTTCAGTTTCATTATAACTTTCTTCTACAGTCTCTAATATACTCTTAAACCCATCTGGGAATTTAAAAATATATATCAGCATAATTTAAAGTTATAAGACTTCCATTCAGCTCTTTTTTTTTATAGTTTCTATTTCTTTGCTGAGATTCTTCATATGCTTACTTATTATGATCATCTCTTCCTTTAGGCTCATGAACAAATTTATAATATCTGCTTTAAAGCCCTTGTCTGCTAATACTAAAATCCACATCATCTCAGGGCTGTGTCTATTGCCTGCTGTTTTTCTTGGTTATCAGCCATAGTTTTCTAATTTTTCATATATCTAATAATTCACTATTGTATGCTGGACATTGCTATGGTACATTTTTGAGAGACTAGATTTTTTTTTTTTTTAAATGCTGTTGAGTATTGTGTTGTAAGACACAACAAATTACTGGCAGATCGTTTTGGTTCTGCTTTGATTTTTTTCCCCTATATTACACTTATTTGTGAAAATTACAAAAATCTCTCATATATATATTTACACACACCAATTTTCATGAAGCTGAAACATCTTGTACCACTTAAAGATATTTTACTAATCATGAAATTATTACATTCTATTATTATTAATTTCTTTGTAAGTATATTCTATTTCCTTAATTACATTGTGAGCCTCAGGGATGGATCTTCATTTTATAGCTTTTTGTAGTCACGGGATTTGACACACAGCTGGCACTCAATAAAAGTTATTATTTTAATGAATATGAAGGATGTCTTGCTGTGGTCCTTTGGGCTTTGCTCCGGTGTTTCTTCCATACCTAGTTTTGCTCCAATCTTATGAGTATCAAACATTGAGTTTATTCATTCATTCACTCACATACATCCATTATTCTGTTCATTCAACAAATATTTATTGAGAACCTACTATATGCCAGTTCCTATGCTGGTGCTGTGATTACAACAGTGAATAAGATGAACAATGTTCACACCCTCAGAGAACTTATGTTAGTGGGTACTGAGAGTTTAGCCTCGCTACTCCAAGGTATTGCTGGCTTGGCATCCATTTTGTTTGGCTAACAAGCCTGCAGGGGCCTTAAACAGACACTATTCCCTTTAATGCAAAAGCATGCCCTAGATAACAGAGTCACAAGTAATTTTAAGTTCTTGATATGATTTCCCCAACAGCCCTTGTGATAAACAGTCTTCTCTACTTCCCAGGACCTTCTCCTTGTATGCCTCTTAGATAAGAACCTATGTGGAGCTTACTGAAACCCTGCTTCTTTTGATTTGAATTGACCAATCTGGTCTTAGTCAGAACCCCAAAGCACTCCACCCGTGGATGCTCATAAAGGCATGTGCCTCAGGTCCTGCCCCTTTCTCTGCTTGCACTCTGCCTGACCTCCCAGTGTGGCCCTTCAAAATGTGCTGTGTACTTCACAGGACCTGTGAGCAATGACCTTCTTTGTTTCAATTATTCTTGTAGTCTTTTGTTCCTTGTCATCTGGCATTCTGTGTTCTACTTAACAAATGTTAATTTAACAGTGAGGGAGACTAATAATAAGGAAATAAACAAGTAACCACATAGATAAAGTGAGTATTCTATGAAGTATGAGTACTCTATGAAGATAAAGAGTAAAGGAGGTAGTTATTGTGATGAAGATGCATGTGTATTTTTAAAAATAGAGTTGTGAGTAAAGGCCTGTCTGAGTAGGTGATATTTTAGCAGAGACCTTAAGCAATCTATCAAGCCTTGATTCGTAGCATTTGCCAATATCCATGGTGTAAATGGTTCCAGTTTTGCTGAGTTCAAGCTGCCAATGTGACATCAATGAAAGTGGAATTGGGATGAGATGTACAGTAGTACAGTGTTATATAGCATTTCCACTGTTCAGTTATAATAGATGTAAATAACATCTAGAGCATGGGTAACAGTGAAATGAGGTAAAATACACTGTAAAAGGTAAAGTAGTAAAATGAATACAATAAAATGAAGTTTAATTTTTAATAATGGCTGTATTTAATAATAAACTTGTAAAATTCTTAGAATTTAACAATTAGCTCTTGCAAAGCTGTGTAAACTGTCTCCAGCACACTGCTGGGGTAGGGTAACTGGTGCAGTGCCCTTAGAGAACCTTCGGGCAACCCTTTGTAACATTACCTGTGTACCCTTTGGCTGATACCTCTACTCTGGAGCATACCTTTCAGACCCTTATACATAGTCCTGGAGGGGTTTGTACAAGGGTCCTCATCAAAGATTGTAGGATGGGAAATTGGAAGCAATTTTAATCCTAGGGGAATGGAAAGCTATAATGTGGTGGACACAAGATCCAGCACAATCTCCTCTCTGTCCATTGAAGACACAAACATACACCTAACAACACTTTATGTTTGTCAAGGACATGCACCTTAAGGCACACTTGAGTAGGGGGTGACGTGCCTAAGGAAAGAAGTGAGCTTTGGGATTGATGGAGAAGGAAGAAAAATAGACTTGAATAAAATAAAATCAGAATTGGGCTTCATCCCAATCAATGAGGACAGCAAGCCCTGATCTGAAGGGTCTGGATTTATGACCTCTCCATAGCCCAGGTGCAGAAGGAGGGCCTATGAAATGTGAGTGGATATGATCTATCTATCTATCTATATATATATAACTTATAAGCAGAAATTTTTAAGAGCCGTTGTATATGTCCACCACTCTCTCTTTTCTCTCTGTTATGAGAATGGTGATGTCTCAGTTAGGGGTTTCCTCAGCTTGGATTCTGGAGTAAAGAGATTATGAAGAAGAACAACACCCAAAGCCAACATATAATATGTGAGAAATCTACTCTGTTGTTGTGAACCACTGAGATTTCTTACTGCTGCATTATGTAGCCTAATCTTACTGATGCAAAATAATAATTATTATTAGCATGCTTATTATTAAACATGCTATTTTAAACTGATGCATAGTGTATCTGACACATATTGTAAAATAAATAAATAAATAAGATCTTTAGGGTGTCTGGCTGTTGAAGAAAGACTGGAATAGAATTGCAAGTGTCTGGGTCGGCAAAACCAAACTTTCTGAGTACTTCCTGATTCTGCCATAATCTTATAAGCTAGGTATAAAATATAATGATATGTCATTATTCTTAAGATCTGAAGTGGATATTAGAAATAAGAGGGTGAAGTTGAATAATTTGCTAATATGTTGCATCGTATTTACAAAGTGTATCTTATGCAGTCTTTACTCCTCAGCTCCCATATATGCTTCTTAAGAGTAGAGATTGTGACCTATTAAAAAATATGTATTCATAGCCTATTATACTGTTCTCACAAAACAATCTCTCTCTAATGCTTTTTGACTAACTGGATAACCATTAGAAAATATTAAATTGTGACAGGCTTCCCTGGTGGTGCAGTGGTTGAGAATCTGCCTGCCAATGCAGGGAACATGGGTTTGAGTCCTGGTCCGGCAAGAGCCCACATGCCACGGAACAACTAAGCCCATGTTTCACAGCTACTGAGCCTGTGCTCTAGAGCCCATGAGCCACAACTACTGAGCCCACATGCCACAACTACTGAAGCCCACATACCTAGAGCCTGTGCTCCGCAACAAGAGAAGCCACCACAATGAGAAGCCCGCTCACTGCAACAAAGAGTAGCCCCCATTTGCCACAACTAAAGAAAGCCTGTGCACAGCAACGAAGATCCAATGAAGCCAAAATAAATAAATGAATTAATTAATTAATTAAAGAAAAAGAAAATATTAAATTGTTAATCCAGAAGGTTTGAAAAAAGGAGAGTTCTGTTCATCCCGTACATATTTGAGAGTGAACTTGATTTTCCTAATCACATTCTATTTGCTTTGTTAGCTAAATTATTGTACTAAATTCTGAAGCTTATGTTCTCCATAAGTGTTTTATTGGGAATTTAATGGTTTCTAAGTTATCTTCACATAATTTGGTTCTTGTGGATTAACTGGGTAAAGGAAGAATGAAGACTATTCCTTTTTCTTTTTATGTCTATCAAAAAATCAGGGCTTCCCTGGTGGCGCAGTGGTTGAGAGTCTGCCTGTCGACGCAGGGGATGCAGGTTCATGCCCCGGTCCGGGAAGATCCCACATGCTGCGGAGTGGCTGGGCCCATGAGCCATGGCCGCTGAGCCTGCGTGTCTGGAGCCTGTGCTCCGCAACGGGAGAGGCCACAACAGTGAGAGGCCCGTGTACCGCAAAAAAAAAAAAAAAAAAAAAAGTCAGAGGTTTAAGAATATATTAGAAGTTGATTATAGCAATAATACCTTTTTAAAAGGATAGATTAACCTAAATTGACTAAATTGTGATTAAAGAATGATGTTAAAATGTGACTGAACAATTTCCCCTTTGAATCATTGCATGACATTAAAAATGTCTAAGCTGCTAAAAAAAAAATTCTGCAGTAAGTCTAGAAATGGAAGAGCAACTAGAGTATTATTGATACATTCATAATAAAAATTCAGTGCATGAAAAGAACTTTATTGCAGACTTGTAATTATCTTGTATATTATCATTTTTTAAATGTTTAAAATATCCTTAATTAAATGGTTATTTAATTACAACCAAAAGTACTTAGTCATTGAGGCCATTAGGGAAGAAATTCCACCAATAATGGATGAAATATCAAAAAAAAAATGAGTACTTGTGACTCAAAAAAATTCTTTTTGACTGTGGGCTGGAAGGCATGAATTTTTTGAAAAATTTTACTTCTTAAAAATTATTCTTGGGGCTTCCCTGGTGGTGCAGTGGTTGAGAATCTGCCTGCCAATGCAGGGAACACGGGTTCGGGCCCTGGTCTGGGAAGATCCCACATGCCGTGGAGCAACTGGGCCCGTGAGCCACAACTACTGAGCCTGCACGTCTGGAGCCTGTGCTCTGTGACAAGAGAGGCCACAACAGTGAGTGGCCCACGCACCACAATGAAGATTGGCCCCTGCTCGCCGCAACTACAGAAAGCCCTCGCACAGAAACGAAGACCCAACACAGCCAAAAATAAAAATTAATTAATTAAAAAATATTCTTTATTATTATTAAAAACTAAAATTTCACTGAGTAAATTTGAAGATCTAATTGGCTTTATTCAACAATTCATGAGTTGGGCAGCATCCCATCTATTAAACAGAAGAGTGCTCCAAGAAGCTGTATAAAATGGAAGGTTTGTATAGGCAAAGGGAGGGTGGGGTAGGGAAATTATCAGGAAAAGAAAAGAAAGATTGTTTCCAGCCAGGTCATCTTTTGCAGGGAAGGTATGCAGATTACCTCACTAGATCTAATCAGAAAATTTCAGATTATCTGTTTAAAATCACATTCCTGGGAGAGGTTGAAACTGCAATTAAGTCTTGGTTTGCTGTTGTGGAGACAAATGAATCCACCCTGAACCTGTTATTTCTTTTCTTTTTTCTTTTTCTTTTCTTTTCTTCTCTTTTCAACAATTCCCCCTTTTGATCAAACTCTCAGCCTGAGAGATGTGATAAAAAATTAAAGAATTAACACCATTCTTATACCTCTCTGTAGTTATCTCATCTTCCTTCATATTTGGTGTGATATCCATAGGTCATGACACTATTCCATAATCCCTATGACATTCACGAGTCAGGTTTATTATCCTTAAATCCATCATTCTCTTTGTTTCTTTTCTGATGTTCCAGTCTTAGAGAGATTATTTGTTTGGTGGTTAGTGGCTTCACATGCATTTAAACCTTTTGAGAGAATACAACATGGCAGGGGGATTATTATGATTACAATAAGCAGGATAATTTCCAATGTTTGGAGTGCAATTTGGAGCCATAGTCCCCAAGACCCAAACCAGTCAGAGAAAGACCCCCATTGAAGGAGTCACCCTTTTAAGCCAAGTGGCTTGATCAAGTGATCTTACATAACTGTGTTTCCACTTCCTCAAAAGTGTCAATCCTGGTATAGCAGGCGGTGTTGGCCACAGAATAGACACCTCTTTGTTTGGTAAAAGATAATCAAGGGCCATCTTTTATCAAGAACAACTTTGGCCAGAGAGGCTAATGATCTATTCTGGCAAGCCAATGCCTTAGCAATGGAATCTGTAATATCGTCAAGAGTTAAGAAGAGGTTTCTTAGGATATTCTTATTTGTAGTTACTCCTAACAAGGGAATGTATTTAGTCACAGATATTTCTGTGTTTACCTGTTCAGTCCAGGAGATAGTCAGGTTTTTAGTGCATGTGGGAAGAGAATCTCACAGCCTGAAATAAAGAGTCATCCTAAATCCCTTGCAAAGATGGGAGCTGCTGGTGAGATCTCTTAGTGAGTGGGGACAATTATGATCTAGATAATTACGGATAGATCAGAATCTTTGATGATAAATCCAGTAATCTGAAAGGTTACCCCCCCCCCCCCCCACCTTAGCAATGGCCTGGGAGATACAGATGAAGGTGTTAGCTTTCCAGGCAAATGCTGGAGTAAAGAAAAGGAAAAGAACGAGAAAGCGTTTCCTGTTTAGTTAAAGTATAAAGTTTTGATCCATTATCTTGGGTGGAGGCAGTCTTACCTTGTAGACTACCTGTCAGCTATTTCCTTTCCCCATCAATTTGATTCAGAGGTCTTCAGTGTCTGTATCAGATATTAGGTGGAGCCTTCTTTAGCTGTAAGATGTATATAAAAGGCTTAATGCTTTCTAGTTTTTCAGCAGTGTCAGTGTTCAGGAGGACTTGGTAAGATCCCTTCTGACAGGGCTCAAGCGCTATCTTTGTTCTTAGTGATTCCAAATCAGAAAGGTGGGAACATTAGTTTGGTGAAGCATAGCCAGATATTTGAGGAAAACAGAAGAATTTAGGGTCCAGTCCAGTTTACAGGTATGTAACAGAACCTTGAAGACAATTAATAGGACTAGAATCTTATATATACAAAGGTGCAATTGTAATTTTTCTCTCTACAATTAGCCCCATTTTTTTCCAAAGATAATCACAGTAAAACTAATTTATTTGTATTAAACTTGGCCTGATTATTTATATAAGTGCAGCTAGAATAGTGATTGGTCATATAAGTTCTTTTTAAGACGGATTTGTTGGTAATAAGAATACTCACTGAGTTTCTGAATTCTGGAGGGACCAGATAGGGAGAAAAAAGTAAATGTTTCATCTTTGTTCCCAAAGATATATCTTACCAAATCATCGATAGCTTCAGAGAAAAGATTTCATTAAATCCGGAAAAACATTAAAGATGTTCTGATCTTTTTTTAGCATTTTGAGAGGCATAGGCAAGGTTTGGGAATTGGTTAAAAAAAAAGAAAAATGCAGATGACCTTTGAACTTTTAGAGCCACACCTTTGGCCCTGCAGCAGAAATTTGCAAGACAAAGACAATTGGTTCCAATTCCCCAAAGAACTGGATTGCAGCCTGAATGATAAAGAGGTTGACTCACCCTTCCAACTACATTTTCTCTAATTTACTTCTTTCCCTCTGGGCACATAGTTTTATTTTAGCTTAGAAGAGAGGGCTTGAAAAAATTTTCTATCAGGCTCTGGTTATCAGCTTCCAATTTGGCCCAATTTCTGATCATAAAGTTATTAAATCCTTTCAAATATCTTGTCAGGTTTCAGCTGGGACAAACAATAAATATTTCTGGCAGTTTTAAATAACCTCATTAATTTTAATTTTAGTTTTCTTTCCCTGTTTAAGGGAATAACAAAGCAGTTTTACCAGAACAACCTTCAGAGTCCCATCAACTTTGGGAGGGGTCCATCTGAGGGCACTGAAGAATTTGCATAGGGCCTTTGAGGACAATCTCGATTTCTGGGCCAGTATTTTGATGATAAACCCTTAGGAGGGTGTAATGGGGGAGACCTAGGAGTTGTTTTAGATGCCTTTTGCATCTTTAATTTTTCATTAGCCTTTTGTAACGAATCTTTCAATGAAGACATTTTGGAACCCTGAAGGCTTTTGTAAGTGTCTGTGTACCAGTTAAAATCTGCATCCCATTCTATTTGTTCACCTTAAGATCCCTTGCTCTCAAGTGCATTTCTTTTTGAAGGTACGCGGGCCTCTCACTGTTGTGGCCTCTCCCGTTGCGGAGCACAGGCTCCGGATGCGCAGGCTCAGCGGCCATGGCTCACGGGCCCAGCCGCTCCGCGGCATATGGGATCTTCCCCGACCAGGGCACGAACCCGTGTCCCCTGCATCGGCAGGCGGACTCTCAACCACTGCGCCACCAGGGAAGCCCTCAAGTGTATTTCTTATATGAGTGATCTTGTCTAATTGGAGTAAAATTTTGCCATTTTTGTAGATATCCACAGCTTTCGGCACCACAGTTCCAGACATAAAATAAGCAGGTGTGCCAGAAGGTGTAGTGCCCAACTCTTTGAATATAAAGGATCCCATTATCAATTAGCCTTTATCTACATGAAACAAGACAAATGAACATGCGAATATACTGGAAGGAACCAAGAGATGTTACTGCGTGCTGGCCAAAAGAAGGCCCTATGCGTACCACTACCAATGCCTGTGGAATCTTGGACATGGAAAAGGATTGAACCAATAAACCCCAAGGACTGGAAACGGTGGACTGATTTGAAACAAAATGCAGAACTGCGGCTGCCCCCAAGTTCCAAGAGTGGAATCTGGGGATAGATTCCAAAGAAATAGGGAATTGTGGATTAAACCATCAGCAGTTCCCAAGGTGGAATCTGGGAGCAAAATCAAGGGCTGGGGTTATCCACTCAAAAACCTGGGAATTTCAGTCTGAAAGGCTAGGGGCTTGAGTCTAGGCAGTGTGGTTTGCCAGCTCAACTGGGCTTCAGGCAGAATCATCTACCAGTTCAAGTTGACCTGTTCAGCAAAGGAAAATTAGATTGGGAGCTTGAATGCAAGAAGAGCAGAGCTCAAAACAAGAGGAACTCAACAATGGCCCCTTGGAAATGGCGAGAAAGATGAGAACTCAAAAAGCGTTCTCAGGGTGCCACACTTGTGTTTCTCAAATGCTGATCACATCACTGCCACCAAATCTTGTAAAAAGCAAAATTCACCTGAGTAAATTTAAAAATCTAATTGGCTTTTTTCAACAATTCATGAATCGAGCAGCATCCCATCTAGTTCTTAGAAGGGCAGCTCGAGGAGTTGTACGAAATGGAAGGTTTTTATAAGCAGAAGGGTGGGGCAAGGAAATTATTAACAAAAGAAAAAGGATTATTTCAGGTCAGGTCATCTTCTTTTTGGGGAAAAGGAACGGCAGGGGTCTTATTATACAGATTCTTTCACTGGTACGGATCAGGAAATTTCAGATTGTCTGTTTAAACGCCACGTTCCTAGGAGACATTGAAAATACAATTAAGTCTTGGTTTGCTGTCTGTGGAATAACTCCACCTTGGGCCCGTTATTTCTTTTTTAACATTATACAGGTAAGTTTGGAAAATATAATGTATACCCATGTTCCTACCAGTCACCTTTAGCAAATCTTTATCTTATTCTGTATTTACTTCAGTTAGGAATTTTTAAAGAAATACAAAATTACAGATATAATTGCTGCCTCATGTGTATCCCTCCATGATCCCATTTTCCTCCTTCTCTCCATAGAGGTAATCATTAACCTGAATTTGTTGTTAATTATTTTCATGCTATTTTTGTTTTTTAGCTACATACATGTATATGCATATGTAAAATATACGTTTCACATGTTAAAAAAATTTAAAACTATACCCATCATTTTATATATATACATATAATGTGCAAATCATTCTGAAACATTTCTTTTTGTATAAATTATGTTTTTGGAGATTTGTCCATGCTAATACATGCAGCTCTAGTTCATTCATCAACTACTATATGTGTTTTCCATTGTAGGAATACCACAGTGCATCCATTCTCATTTTAATAGTTATTTTTCAATTTTCATTACCATAAACAAGGATACAATAAAAATTCTCAGTCTGTCTCCTTACTTCTGTAGGGTATGTGCTTAGAAATGGAATTTCTGGTTCATACATTCTAAGTATCTTCAACTTTATTATCTAGTATCATGTCAAATTTACTAGATAGTGTCCAATTTTTCTCTAGAATGTTTATTTCTCCATATCCTCATCAACACTTGAGGTTATTAGAATTTTGTATTTTTTACCAAAGTGTGAGTATAAAATGTATCTTCTTATTTTACTATGAATTTTCCTGGTTAACTGTGAAGTTGATTATGTTTTCATATTTTTATGGACTATTTGGAGCTCTTTGCCTATAAATTGTTTTTATACTCTGTTCATTTTTCTGTTGTGTTTTTTTTCTTATTCATTTTGTATGATTTATCACATCCTAAATACTTATATTTTATTGCTTGTATATACTGCAAATTATTTTTATATTTACTCCATTAATACTATGTGTCTGGAAGGGGTGGGAATGTATACCAAAACATAAACTTTTACCTTGACAAGAAATTTTATTTATCATTTATGTAGCACTTACAATGGGTCAAATATTTTCCTTTAAGCACTTTACACACATTAACTCATTTTAAATTTGATAAAACCCATGAGATAGGTGAGATAGGTGCTATCATTATCCCATATTATTTTTATTGTTGCTTCAAAAATAATAGCTTTATTGAGATATAATTCACATATCATAAAACTTACCCTTTTAAAAATTGTACAGTTCAGCGATTATAGCATATTCACAAAGGTGTGCAACCATTATACATTCCATTGTATGATAGACCACATTTTATTTATCCATCCATCAGTTTATGGACATTTGGGTTGTTCTACTTTTTGGCTGTTATGATTAATACTGCTGTGAACACTTATGTACACATTTCTGTTTGAACGTATGTTTCCACTACTTTTGGGAAGATACCTAGGAGTGGAATTGCTGAGTCATAAGTTAACTCTATATTTAATTTTTTGAGGCACTGCCAAACAGTTTTCTAAAGCAGCTGCATCATTCGATATTCCTATTAGCAATCTGTGAGGGTTACAATTTCTCTACATTCTCCTCAACTTGTTACCGTCTACCTTTTTTTGTTGTAGTCATCCAAATGGATGTGAAGTGATCTTGTAGGTTTCAGTTCAAATGCTACTTCCTCAGAGAGTCCTTCCCTTTTGGCCCTTCTACATTATTATCTAGCACATCTCATTTATATCCTTCAAATTTTTATAGCAATCTATGTTGTTTATGTACTCACTTGATAAGACATCGATTGTGTTCTCCATCTTGAATATTGGCTCTATGGATGTAGCTTCTCTGTCTTGTCTACTGTAATTTACAATATCCTCAGTGCTTGTTGCTTCAATAATGACTGTTCAGGACATGTAGTTTAAAAGTTAGAATAAACTACAGCATCTGGACAATTAGCAGAGGTGAATAAATAACTGCATTGGGAACCTCAGACTTGAATAAATTGTCTTTATAGTTTTCTACAATGTGTGAAATTGACAAAATGAAGACAATTTCTTGTAACACCAATGGCCTCCCTCCTTCCTGAAAATTCTCCTCCTTCTTTCCTTTTTTCTTGAAACCTAGATTGAACCTGAGTACAGAGTTGAGTGGCTGATTAAAAATCAGAAACCCTTAGAATTGGATAGGATGAGAAAAATATCATATAGCTTATTTTACTGATTAAAAAACAGGTTCAAAAATGAGGGATTTTTTCCCCCCAAGGTCACAGCAGAAAAAGTCCAGAGATTATTTTGTTTTGTATTTATTTATGTATTAATATGGCAAAAGTACATGTTCATGGATTTAAATACAGAAAATTTAAAAAATAAATTTACATTACCTAAAATTTTATCAATTTTCCTTATCTTCTCAAGGAACCAGCTTTTAGTTTTATTCATCTTTGCTATCATTTCCTTCATTTCTTTTTCATTTACTTCTGATCTGATCTTTATGCTTTCTTTCCTTTTGCTAACTTTGGGTTTTTTTGTTCTTCTTTCTCTAATTGCTTTAGGTGTAAGGTTAGGTTGTTTATTTGAGATGTTTCTTGTTTCTTGAGGTAGGATTGTATTGCTATAAACTTCTCTCTTAGAACTGTTTTTGTTGCATCCCATAGGTTTTGGGTCATTGTGTTTTCATTGTCATCTGTTTCTAGGTATTTTTTGATTTCATCTTTGATTTCTTCAGTGATCTCTTGGTTATTTAATAGTGTATTGTTTAGCCTGCATGTGTTTGTATTTTTTACATATTTTTTTCTTTTAATTGATATCTAGTCTTGCAGCATTGTGGTCAGAAATTGATATCTAGTCTTGCAGCATTGTACTTGATACGATTTCAATTTTCTTAAATTTACCAAGGCTTGATTTGTGACCCAAGATATGATCTATCCTGGACAATGTTCCATGAGCACTTGAGAGGAAAGTGTATTCTGTTGTTTTTCGATGGGCTGTCCTATAAATATCAATTAAGTCCATCTTGTGTAATGTATCACTTAAAGCTTGTGTTTCCTTATTTATTTTCATTTTGAATGATCTGTCCATTGGTGAAAGTGGGGTGTTAAAATCCCCATTATTATTGTGTTCCTGTCAATTTCCCCTTTTATGGCTGTTAGCATTTGCCTTCTGTATTGAGTTGCTCCTATGTTGGGTGCATAAATATTTACAATTGTTTTATCTTCTTCTTGGATTGATTCCTTGATCATTATGTAGTGTCCTTGTTTGTCTCTTCAAATAGTCTTTATTTCAAGTGTCCTTCTTTGTCTCTTCAAATAGTCTTTATTTTAAAGTCTATTTTGTCTGATATGAGAATTGCTACTCTAGCTTTCTTTTGATTTCCATTTGCATGGAATATCTTTTTCCATCCCCTCACTTTCAAGTCTGTATGTATCCTTAGGTCTGAAGAGGGTCTCTTGTAGACAGCTCATATACGGGTCTTGTTTTTGTATCCATTCAGCCAGTCTGTGTCTCTTGGTTGGAGCATTTAATCCATTTACGTTTAAGGTAATTATCAATATGTATATTCCTATTACCATTTTCTTAACTGTTTTGGCTTTGTTATTGTAGGTCTTTTCCTTCTCTTGTGTTTCTTGTCTAGAGAAGTTCCTTTAGCATTTGTTGTAAAGTTGGTTTGGTGGTGCTGAATTCTGTTAGCTTTTGCTTGTCTGTAAAGCTTTTAATTTCTCTGTCGAATCTGAATGAGATCCTTTCTGGGTAGGGTAATCTTGGTTGTAGTTTTTTCCCTTTCATCACTTTAAATATGTCCTGCTACACCCTTCTGGCTTGCAGAGTTTCTGCTGAAAGATCAGCTGTTAACTTTATGGGGATTCCATTGTATGTTATTTGTTGCTTTTCCCTTGCTGCTTATAATATTTTTTCTTTGTAGTTAATTTTTGATAATTTGATTAATATATGTCTTGGTGGGTTTCTCCTTGGATTTATCCTGTATGGGACTCTCTATGCTTCCTGGACTTGATTGACTTTTTCCTTTCCCCCATTAGGGAAGTTTTCTATTATGATCTCTTCAAATAGTTTTTCAGTCCCTTTCTTTTTCTCTTCTTCTGGGATTCCTATAATTTGAATGTTGGTGCATTTAATATTGTCTCAGAGGTCTCTGAGACTGTCCTCAATTCTTTTCATTCTTTTTTCATTATTGTGCTGTGAAGTAGTTATTTCCACTGTTTTATCTTCCAGGTCACTTATCCATTCTTCTGCCTCAGTTATTCTGCTCTTAATTCCTTCTAGAGAATTTTTATTTTCATTTATTGTGCTGTTCATCATTGTTTGTTTGCTCTTTAGTTCTTCTAGGTCCTTGTTAAATTTTTTTTTTTATTTTCTCCATTCTGTTTCCAAGAGTTTGTATCATCTTTACTATCATTATTCTGAATTATTTTTCAGGTAGACTATCTATTTCCTCTTCATTTGTTTGGTCTGGTGGGTTTTTACCTTGCTCCTTCATCTGCTGTGTATTTCTCTGTCTTTTCATTTTACTTAACTTACTGTGTTTGGGATCTCCTTTTCGCAGGCTGCAGGTTCGTAGTTCCCATTGTTTTTGGTATCTGTCCCCAGTGGGTAAGATTGGTTCAGTTGGTTGTATAGGCTTCCTGGTGGAGGGGACTTGTTTCTGTGTTCTGGTGGATAAGGCTGGATCTTATCTTTCTGGTGGGCAGGACCACGTCTGATGGTGTGTTTTGGGGTCTGTGAACTTATTATGATTTTAGGCAGCCTCTATGCTAATAGGTTGGGTTGTGTGTCTGTCTTGCTAGTTGTTTGGCATGGGGAGTCCAGCACTGGAGCTTGCTGGTCATTGACTGGAGCTGGGTCTTAGCATTGAGAAGGACATCTCTTGGAGAGCTCTCGCCGATTGATATTACGTGTGGCTGGGAGGTCTCTGGTGGACCAATATCTGGAACTCAGCTCTTCCACCTCAGAGGCTCAGGCCTGACATCCAGTCAGAGCACCAGGACCTGTCAGCCATATGGCCAGGTACCTGGGGATTTTCTTGCCTTTTGGGAAGTCTGAGGTCTTCTGTCAGTGTTCAGTAGGTGTTCTCTAGAAGCTCTCCCACATGTAGATGTATTTTTGATGTGTTTGTGGGGAGGAAGGTGATCTCCATGTCTTACTCCTCTGCCATCTTGAAGGTCCTCCTCCTGCTGAGCCTCTGAGCTCGTTACCTCTCCCGCCTCAGGAGGTGCTGGGTGTCCCTCTTGGTGCCTTTGTGACATATGCCTGAGGAGATTTCAGGCTTTACTTGAGCATTTCTTTTCCAGACTGGGTCCAGAAACCTTCATTAAATCTTGATTGGGATAGTTTGAGAAGAGGGCAGTGTGTTATCTCATTTGTCACAAGAAAGAGCTAAATCGGACTCCATGTTCTATATGTTTCTTTGACTTTTTTTCTAAAATTCTACATTTTAGAAATAACTGTTAACATTTTGTGGTGTATCTTTCAGGAATTGCTTCTATGCATATTCAGTAATATAAATGTAAATATAAATGCTAACTTTGCAGTAAATTGTTGCAGCAACAACAGAAGACTAATATACCTAGTATGAAGGTACTAAAACTTATTTGACCAATGACTTATTATTGGGTATTTAGGTTGAATCTTGGTTTGGTTTGTTTGTTATTATGCCAGCATGAGAAAGGAAATTCAATAAGCAGTTTTGCACCTTCAACATTTCTCACTTGTCTGATTATTTCCTGAGATAAATTCTTAGAGATGAAATTGCAGGGTCAAAAATTTTTAAAGGCTTTTGGCATCTGCTGTCAAATTGCGTTTAGATCAAACTTTTTTTTTTACCACTTTATTTTACAGAGCATTGGAACACTGGTGATTTTTATTCTTTTAAAATTTTGATCATATGATAGGTAAAATGTTAGGATTACATTTTTGTTTTAATTTGCATTTTTTTGGCCACTAGTGGGTGGAGAACATGTTTTAAAGTTTAGGGATTAAAAGTGGTGACAAGCTAATTGTTCTCTGATGCCAAATTTATTCACCCTGGTTAATTTTATTAGATTGTCCAAATAACAATGAAAATGTTTTCTTAAACTACTGAGACAATTCATATTTATATAAACATATATAATATATAATTATATAAAATATAAAGTTATTGTATATATACTCAAAAATTTTGAGATAGCAATATAATCAATTGCAATTTCATGAAGTTTATGGGTATGATTTTATGAAGAAATGCTTATTTCAGATAGAGCTTAAGAAGTTAGAAACAAAAGCAAGAGGTTTGTAAAGCAAAGCAATTTTTAGTGAAGTATTAATTAAATGTAGAGCATTTGAATCTTTTTCTTTCTTTGATTTTCAGTCAATTTGGGTCATCTTTTTTTTAAAAAATAAGACTCTCTAAATAATTGCATGGCCACATTACTCTCCAGGGCACATTTTGTAATTTCTGTGGTATGTGTGTATGTGTGAGGGTGGTGGGGAGAAGAGTTAAATACCAGTTAGTAATAATGATAATATAATACATTCTTTGAAAAAATATCTGGGTATAGTAACTTTGGAAAGAAGGCACTAATTCTTTTCACCTTAATGGAAATTATGTTCATTTCTTTTTTCTAAGTACTCCCTATATTTCACCATTAAATGAGGCTCTTGAAAGTCAACCAACTATATCTTCTACATTTCTATATATAACATCATTCTTGTGCAGATATGTTATCACTATCCTATGAGAGGAAAGGAAAGCCCCTAGAAGGGAAAAAGTAAGGGGAGAGAATAAAGATAAAGGGTCCCTTAAAAATTAGATCAGTGCATATCTATGCCAGGATACTATCAGTGTTACCTAAAATGTGGGAGAACAAAGATATTTGTTTACTGTAACTTGATATACAATTTTTTTTAAACCACTTTTAGGGAACCTTATTAGAAAGTATGAAAAACTGAAAAGGCATGATGATATCATAGCAATTTTTTAAAGGAGAGACTGAAAGCTCAAGTAATTGTGTACATTAGGGAATGTTGCATTTTAGGCACTGTCATTTTGATAAAAAAGGAATTCAAGAATATTGTAAATACTTATACCTTCTCAGTGAGTGGTCCTCTCTGCATTATTTATGGAAGGACCTTTTATAGATAAGAACTAGCATTTGGTGCAATTTTGATTTGCAGCTGTCATCATAAAACCTTGATTTTGTTTTCAGATTTGTTTTCAGTTTCACAAATAAAAATGACTCAAACTGAAATTTAAGGAGAAACTGCCGAAGAAACCTTTTGATTAAATCTCTCAGAAGTGAGAGCAGTGTGGCTGTTTAGCATTTGATTGTAAATTCTTTTTTCTGTTGACCTTCCCGACAGGTTTATGTTGGATACATCTAATATCCTGAAGTGTTTTCAAAGATGTGGGCATTTTGATTAAAAATATTCCCACAAAAATTTCCAAACATCTTTTTAAGGTATCTTAAAATTAATTTAGGAAGACACTATAAGAAAATGCTGTTATTACAGAAACAGTTTCAGAGGAAAAAAAAATAAGATGTGTTATTTGGATTTAGAACTTCAAAGCTAGAATTGTTCTTATAAAAGGAAAAAAAAGTTTTCTCATGGTTAATCTCACTTTTTAAATAGAGTGAGATGAGATGGGGTATTTGAAATGAAAATGGTTAAGGAATCACTTTTACACCATGGTGGCAGAATGTTTTTTGTCTTTAATATTTTTATTGTTAAAACACCTACACACAATATATAGTCATGTACGTGGAAAATTTTAAATCAATACATGTATAAAATTAAAATTATTCCCCCTTTTCCATTCCCTAGAGATAATCACTGTTCACACTTCGATTTAGAACATTTAAGAGCTTTTTCTATACACATATAAATATATACATAACCATGAATACACAGAACTGTATTTAAATAACACTGTGATCAGACTGAATTTACTCCATAGTCATATCCTCTTTGTTTTTTGCTTTTTTTAAAAGTCAGATTTATTGAGTTATAATTTATACAGTAAAATATATCCTCTAGTGTAGAGTTCAGTTACCTTTGAGAAATGTTTATAGTAGTACAACCACCATCACAATCAAAATACAGAACATTCCTATAGGCCCCAAAATTCCCCCATACCCTTTAACAGTCACTTCCTTTTCTCTGCCCCCAGTACTGGCAGCTATTGATCTGACTTCTGTTCTGTACTTTTGTCTTTTTTTAGAATGTTATATAAATGGAATTTTTGTGCTTGGCGTTTTTCACTTAGCATAACGCTTTTGATGTTCATCTTGTTATATTTAGTTGCTTTCATTTTATTGCTGAGTTGTATTTCATTTCATAAATATATTACAATTTATTTACTCACCATTGATGAACATTTGGGTAATTTCAAGGTTTTGGCTATTACAAATAAAATTGCTATAAATATTCACACACAGTTCTTAGTGAACATGTGTTTTCATTTCTCTTAGGTGATTAAGAGTGACTTGCTGGTCATATGGTGTATATTTAAATTTATAAGAAATTGCTAAACTCTTTTCCAAAGCAGCTGTATGGTTTTGTGTTTCCATTAGTAATTTTGAGAATTCTAGTTGCTCCAGCATTTGGTATTTTCAGACCCTTTAATTTTAGCCATTTTCGTAGGTGTGTGGTGATATCTCATTGTGGTTTTAATTTGCATTTCTCTAACAACAAATGGTACTGAGAATCTTTTCATGTGCTTATTTGCTATATGTGTATCTTTGGCAAAATGCCTGTTCAAATCTTTTGCCTATTTCTTAAGTTGCATTCTTTGTCTTATTACTGAGTTATGAGTATTCTTTATATATTCTCAATACAAGTTCTTATCAGATAGGTGTTTTGTAAGTATTTTCTCCTACTTGTAGGTTTCCTTTATATTTTGTTGATGATTTCCTTTGCTGTATAGAAGCTTTTTAGTTTGACGCCATTTGTTTATTTCACTTTTGTTGCCTTTGCTTTTGGTGTCAATTCCAAAATTATCATCACCAAGACTAATGTCAAGGAGCTTACTCCTTATGTTTTCTTCTAGGAGTTTTATGATTTCTGGTCTTGTATTCAGTTTTCAATACATTTTGAGTTAATTTTTGTGTATGGTGTAAGATAGTGGTCCAATTTCATTCTTTTGCCCGTGACTGTCCAGTTTTGCCAATACTACTTATTGGAGTGACTCTCTTTTCCCCACTGTATATTCTTGGCTCTTTTTCATAAGTTAATAGACCATGTATGCGTGTGTTTATTCTGGGCTCTCTATTCAAGTCTATTGATCTATGTGTCTGTTTTTATGTCAATACCATATTGTTTTGATTGCTAGAGGCTTGTAATATAGTTTGAAATCATGAAGTGTGATGCTTCTAGCTTTCTTCTTCTTTCTGAAGATTGCTTTGATTATTTGGGATCTTTTGTGTTTCCATACAAATTTTAGGAGTTTGTTATATTTCTGTGAAAAATGCCAATTGGAATTTTAATTGGGATTGCATTGAATCTGTAGATTGCTTTGGGTAGTATGGACATTTTAACAGTACTGATTCTTCTCATACTGAGCATGGACTATCTTTCCATTTATTTGTGTATTCAATATCTTTCATCAATGTCTTATGGTTTTTAGTGTACAAGTCTTTCACCATCTTGGTTAAATTTATTCTTAGGTACTTTATTCTTTTTGATGCAATTGTAAATAGGATTGTTTGCTTAATTTCTCTCTGATAGTTTGTGCATAAAAGTGCAACTGATTTTTGTATGTAGATTTTTTATCTTGCAAGTTTACTAAATTCATTTACTAGTCCTAACAGTTTTTTGGTGGAGTCTTCAGGGTTTTCTATATATAATACCATGTCATCTGCAAATAGAGACACTTTTACTTCTTCCTTTCTGATTTGGTTGCCGATTATTTCTTTTTCTTGCCTAATTGCTCTGGGTAGAACTTTCAGTACTATGTTGAATCAAAGTGGCAAAAGTGGGCATCCTTATCTTGTTCCTGATCTTAGGGAAAATCTTTCAGCTTTTCACCACTGAGTATGATGTTAGCTGTGGGTTTTTTATATATGGCCTCTGATATATTGAGGTATGTTCTCTCTATACTCACTTTGTTGAGAGGTTTTATCATGAATGGATGTTGAATTTTGTCAAATGCATGTTCTGCATTTGTTGAGATGATCTTATGATTTTTATATTTCATTTTGTTAACATGGTGTATTATATTGATAGACTGGCAGATGTTGAACCATCCTTGCATCCCTGGAATAAATCCCACTTGACCATGGTATATGATCTTTTTAATGTATTGTTGGATTTTGTTGGCTAACATTTTGTTGAGGATTTAATACATTGTTGTTCATCAGGAATGTTGGCCTATAACTTTCTCTTATGTGATGTCCTTGTCTGACTTTGATATCAGGGTAATGGTGGCCTTGTAAAAAAGAGTTTAGCCATGTTCCTTCCTCTTCTATTTTTGGAAGAGTTTGAGAAGGATTGATATTAATCCTTCTTCAAATGTTTGGTAGATTTCACCAGTGAAGCCATCCAGTCCTGGACTTTTGTTTGTTCTGAGTTTTTTGATTACTGAGTCAATCTCCTTACTAGTAATCAGTCTGTTCATATTTTCTATTTCTTCATGATTTTGTCTTGGTAGGTTGTACGTCTATAGTAATTTATCCATTTCTTCTATGTTGCTCAATTTGTTGCCATATAATTGTTCATAGTATTTTCTTATACTCTTTTGTATTCCTGTGGTATCAGGTTTTTTTTTTCCTGTGGTATCAGTTTTAACATCTATTTTTCATTTCTGATTTTATTTCAGTCCTCTCTCCTTTTTGTTGCTGAGTCTAGCTAAAGCTTTGTATATTTTACCTTAAAAAAATAGATCTTAGTTTGTTCATCTTTTCTATTGTCTCCTTATTCTCCCTTTTATTTCTGTTCCAATATTTTAAAATTTCCTTCCTTGTACTAACTTTGGGCTTCATTTGTTCTTATTTTTCTAGTTCCTTGAGGTACAAAGTTAGGTTATTTGAGATATTTGTTTCTCTAATGTAGGCATTCATCACTATGAACAACTCTATTAGTACACCTTTTGTTGCATCCCGTAAGTTTTGGTATGTTGTATTTCCATTTTCATTTGTCTCAAGTTTTTCTTTTCTTTTTTTTTCTTTGACCCATTGGTCATGTTGTTTATGACCCAGTAACATGTTGTTTAATCTCCATATGTTTGTGATTTTTTTCACTTTTCTTCTTGTAATTAATTTCTAATTTATTAAGACTTGTTTTATGACCTATTATATTCTGTGTGTGCTTGAGAAGAACATATATTCTGTTGTTTTTGGATTAAATGTTCTAGATATGTCTGTTAAGTCCATTTGATCTAACGTGTCATTTAAGGCCGATGTGTCTTTGTTGATTTTCTGTCTGGATGATCTGTGTTTGATGAAAGTGAGGTATTAAAGTCCCCTACTATTATTGTATGCTGTCTATTTCTCCCTTTAGGTCTGTTAATGTTTGCTTTGTATATTTAGATGCTCCTATGTTGGGTGCATAAATATTTACCAATGTTATATCCTCTTGTTGGATTGAACTCTTTATCATTATATTAATGTCCTTGTCTCTTATTACAGTCTTTCAACTTAAAGTTTATTTTAACTGATATAAATATAGTTACTCCAGCTTTCTTTTGATTTCCATTTACATGGAATTTCTTTTTTCATCCCTTTACTTTCAGTCCCATTTGTCCTTAAAGCTGAAGAGAATCTCTTGCAAGCATTATGTCTCTCTCTCTCTCTCTCTCTCTCTCTCTCTCTCTCTATATATATATATATATATATATATATATATATATATATATCCATTCAGCCACTCAATGTCTTTTGATTGGGCAATTTAGCCCATTTACAGTTAAAGTAAGTATTGATAGGTATGGACTTATTACCACTTTTAAAATTGTTTTTTGGAGGTTTTGTAATTCCTTTATTCCTTCTTCTCTTGTTCTCTTCCTTTGTGATTTGATGATTTTCTGTAGTAGTATGCTTAAATTTCTTTCTCTTTCTCTTTTTGTATCTACTATAGGCTTTTGCTTTGTGGCTACCATGAGGCTTACATAAAACCTCTTACATTTATATCTGTCTATTTTAAGCTAATAACAACTTAAATTCAAAGGCTATGCTCTGTCCTTTTCCCATTAAGTTATCTCTCTCTTTTTCTTCTCCTTTTCTCTTTCTTCTTCCTCTTCTCTTTTTTATTAATCTTTTTAAAATAAATTATTTGTGTTTTATGATAATTAATTCTTTTGTCATTTTAAATTCTCCTTCTCTGTCATTGGTATCTTAACTTCGTTTAGTTAACTTTTCACCATATTAATATTTTTTTGTGGTACGCGGTCCTCACTGTTGTGGCCTCTACTGTTGCAGAGCACAGGCTCCGGATGCGCAGGCTCAGCGGCCATGGCTCACGGGTACAGCTGCTCCACGGCATGTGGGATCTTCCCGGACCGGGGCACGAACCTGTGTCCCCTGCATCGGCAGGCGGACTCTCAGCCACTGCACCACCAGGGAAGCCCCATATTAATATTTTTAATGTAGTCACATATGTTGTAGTCATTGTTCATTCTGCACCTGACTTTGATTTTTGAATTAGGAAGGTATTCCCAACCCAAGGTTAGAAACACAGTCCTCTCTGTTTGATCCTGGTTTATTTCTAATTCTATCTGATTAGATGATGTGAGATAGGGAACACAGTCTAGATTTTGTTCCTTTACAGATAACCAGTGGTTTCAGAATGTTTATTATATATGCCATCCTTTCCCAATTGTTTTGAAATATCACCTTCATCATAAACTAAATTTATATATATAATTTCGGCTGTTTCTGAATGCCCTTTTCTGTCCCATTGATCTATTTTCCTGTTACTGACTAGCACCACCCTTTTAAATGACTGTTTCTAGCTAAACCAGGAAATTTCTGGAAAAAAGAGACCTAATGATCACCAGAGAAGGTATTAAAAGATAAACAGACATTAAAAAAAGGTTAAAACCCAATATGAATCAGGCAGTAGTGCCAAACTGGAAATGGTTAGGAACTGCACTGATAGGAGGTAAGGGCAAGACTTTTATAAAAGCAAGGACATTATTTGATTAGCTATAGCTTAAGCAGTTGTCTTATTTGGGAAACCATAGTTGGCTGTTTGTGATTGATTGTCTTTAATTTTGATTTCTTAACCTTGAGGCAATTACAGGCTTAGGTTTTAGCTTATTTACATAGGCCACCAAGGCATTAGAACCACCTCAGTCCAATGACCTCCTTGTTTGTTAATTTAACAAAATGTGTTATCAGAAAACCTCCTTAACCAATTTGTTTCTCTGTCTCAATATTTTGCAAGGCTTGATGGAGACATCTGGGGTTTCCTTAAAGAGATAAATACACTTTAATTCTACTTCTTGGGCAAAACAAAACATAGAAGTCTGTGGGAATGGCAAAAAAAAAAAATTCAGGAATCAGAGATGCTGTGGAAATTGGGCTGATTGATTCAATAAACAACAAAGGATAATTCTATTTTTCCACTTACCCCATCTACAGTTTTTGGTATTTGCACTGAATCATCACCTTGAGCAGGGTGTGGATGCATCACTATTATGTGAAAGCTGTATGACCCCACACTGCAGTGTTCCAGGGTTAGTCCCCAAACTCTAATCATGAGGAATTAAAAAGAACCAAAATTAAGGTGTATATTGACTAAGGTTAAGTGGGAGTAAAAGTCTTTATTTTTGGTAAAGAATTTCATTTATGGATTCCCCTAGACCTGCAAATCTCTAGAAATTATACACATAATTATTTCAGCTATGTCCTCTCATTTTGTAAGTCACATTAGGGGAGAAGCCTAAGACTGAAGGATTTTCATAGTCTTTTAAAATTGGTATGGATACATTATATACTATCAGCTAAAACTATCATAAAATATACTTTTACACAGTGTAATGTTGTAATAAGAAATATATATGTGGTCTTCCTCTCTGGTTTCTGGCACAGAACTCCTAATATTATACAATAAATTAATATTTGTTTTTTGTCCCTGGCACCCTAAACAGCTCTGGAGAGATGAATAAAGGTGAAAGGAGCACGTTTTGTCATTAATAACAAGACCTTTTCAACCACACCTTGGTTTATTTTAATAAAGTGACTTTTTGGAAAGCCCATAAAATGAGGGGCTAGTGGTCAGGGGAGTCAACCATGTGACTACAGGGTTGAAACTTTCAACCCTATGTCCTGACCTCTGGGGAGAGAGAGGCTGGAGGGTGAGTTAATCACTAATTGTCAATGATTTAACCAATCATATCTAGGTAATAAAGCCTCCATAAAAAACAACTGAAAGGACTTGGAGAGCATCTATTTTGGTGAAGGAACTGAGGTGCTCAGAGGGAGCTACACCCTGGGAGGGCATGGAAGCTCTGTTCCCCTTACCCCATGCCTTGCCCTATATTTCTATTTTTCTGTTCATCTATATCTTTTATTATACTCTTTATAATAAACTGGCAAGTGTAAGTATCTTCTTCCCTGAGTTCTGTGAGTTGTTATAGCAAATTATTGAAGCTGAGAAGGGGGTTGTGGGAATCCTCAGTTTGTAGCCAACTCAGCCAGAAGTACAGGTGACAAGCTGGGACTTGCAATTGGCATATGAAGTGGGGGACAGTCTTACGGACCTGATCCCTTAATCTGTGGTCTGTGCCAACTCCTGGCAGTTAGTGTCAGAATTAAGTTAAATTGTAAGACAACCAGTCAGTGTCTGCTGAGAACTGGAGTGGAAAAACTCACACATTTGGTGTCAGAAGTGGGGCAAATAGAGGAAACAGAGTTTTCCTTTACCTGGATGAAGCAGACTGTTTTGAGCAGTACTTATAAGTATGATAGTCTCTATTTGTTATAATCCTTTTACATATGTTGAAAAGGTTCCCAGGAATTTTAGTAAATCTTTTCCTACCTTTATTCAGCATAAACTTCCTTAAGTTTAAAACAATTTTCTCATTAGACACAACTAAATTTTGATTCTATAATACCATTATTTCTATTGCTTCTCAGCCTTTTGGTTAAGATTAAGTGTAATAGCACTATTTCTGGTAGAATAATGGATAAGAGGAAAATTTTACAGTTTAGCTTATGGATAATTATTGCTATTTCTAAGCATTTGGGATATATTTAACTTTCATGGATTTAGATGTTTTAGGCCAAATTTGTAGTAGCAAATTATAATACAAAATCCAATGAAAATATAGTCATAGTTTTATTATAACTCTGTATTATTTGTAACATACTCATATTACAGGTATCAAAGACTGAAGTGATATGATAAGTTACTTCTTGATTTGTTGTTGAGTCAAAAGTTGGTTTAAGTCTCATTTTTTTTAATTATCTGGAAATCTGAAATAAAATAAATTATAAAATTAAACTTTACATTGGACTAGAAAGCAAAAAAAAAAAAAAAAAAAAAAACACAAAAACCCCAAAACCTTGCCTTTAAGATATTGCAATTGGCCTTGAATAACATGGTCTTGAACTGTGGGAGTCCACTTATATGCAGACTTTTTTCAATAGTAAATACTACAGTACTATACAATCAGTGGCTGGTTGAATCTGCAAATTCAGAGCCAAAGATATGGAGAAAAATATGTATACGGAGGGCTGACTATAGGTTATATGCATATTTTTGACTGTGGGGAGGGTTGGCATCCCTAACCTCCATGTTGTTCAAGGGTCGACTGGATTTTGTATTCTGTAATTTTTAGACATAGCTTAAAAGTACTTAACCTTATGTATTATTTAAAAGTACCTCTATTATTTCTTTCTTTCTTTTTTTTTTAACCAGTGTTTCAGTATTAGCTTATCAAGTGTTAGATGAAGTTACTTTTTTGTGTTTGGAGAATTACATTATACTTAGTATCTTGCATAATGTGGATACTTAATAGAAAGTTTAACTAGATTTATCATACCCACTGAGGTCCTCTTCTGAAAACTCTGAGGTTTGATATAAACTTTCCATTGTGGATCTTCTAGACTCTTCTAAAAAAAAAAGATGTATACATTTAATGTCTTATCACAAATAGAATTTACAGTTCTTTTGAGTTTGAACGTGGGAATCTCTTTTCAGGGGTCTCTACCCTTATCACCTGTATGACAAAAGTTTATGTATAACTTGTACCACCAGTGCAGATTATATTGGTCAAAGATGGCCACAATGATATCTCCCACTCTACACATTCCTCAAAAGTATGTTCTTGCCACTTCCCCTTCAAGAGGTGGAATCCAATTGCCCTCCTCTTGAAACTGGGCTAGGCATAGTACTATTTTGTAATCAATAGAATGTGGAGGAAGTGACTGCATGACTTCCAAACCTAGATAAGAAAAGGCTGTGCTGCTTCCACCTGGTTCTCTTAGGATATTTGCTTTGGAGGAAGCCAGTCGCCATATAAGAAGTCTTACCACCCTGAGATTATCATCCTGGTGAGACCATGTACAGATGCTCCAGTTGACAGTCCCAGCTGAGCCCAGCCTTCTAGCTATCCTGCCAAAGCTCCACTATGTGAGTAAAACTTTCTTGGATCCTTCAGATCAACCCATCTGTCTGTTGAGTATTATCATTGGGTAACCTAAATGGATGTCTAGCCAAGCCAGGTTCGAATTCCTAACCCACAGAATTCTTGTGATATATGAAATGGCAAATGGAACAGCCACTGTTTGGGGATAAGATGACTTGTTAAAGCAAAACTCTGAAGGACAATTAATTTAGAGAGCAATATAAAGTAACCAAATAATCAAATATGATATGGGAAATTTAGACATAAACAGAAATATTAATTTATTACTTAACTTTCATATCTGCCCTTCTACTTTTTTTTAACATCTTTATTGAAGTGTAATTGCTTTATAATGGTGTGTTAGTTTCTGCTTTATAGCAAAGTGAATCAGCTGTACATATACATATATCCCCATATCTCCTCCCTCTTGTATCTCCCTCCCACTCTCCCTATCCCACCCCTCTAGGTGGTCACAAAGCACTGAGCTGATCTCCCTGTGCTATGTGGCTGCTTCCCACTAGCTATCTATTTTACATTTGGTAGTATATATAAGTTCATGCCACTCTCACACTTCATCCCAGGGTTACCCTTCCTCCTCCCCATGTCCTCCCCTGTACATCTGCATCTTTATTCTGGTCCTGCTCCTAGGTTCTTCATGACCATTTTTTTTTTTTTAGATTCCATATATATGTGTTAGCATTTGGTATTTGTTTTTCTCTTTCTGACTTACTGTACTCTGTATGACAGACTCTAAGTTCATCCACCTCATTACAAATAACTCAATTTCATTTCTTTTTATGGCTGAGTAATATTCCATTGTATATATGGGCCACATCTTCTTTATCCATTCATCTATCGATGGACATTGAGGTTGCTTCCATGTCCTGCCTATTGTAAATAGAGCTGCAATGACAATTTGGTACATGAGTGTCTTTGAATTATGGTTTTCTCAGGGAATATGCCCAGTAGTGGGATTGCTGGGTCATATGGTAGTTCTATTTTTAGTTTTCTAAGGACCCTCCATAAAGTTCTCCATAGTGGCTGTATCAATTTACACTACTACCAAGAGTGCAAGAGGGTTCCCTTTTCTCCACACCCACTCCAGCATTTATTGTTTGTAGATTTTTTGAAGATGGCCATTCTGACCTGTGTGAGGTGCTACCTCATTGTAGTTTTGATTTGCATTTCTCTAATGATTAGTGATGTTGAGCAATCTTTCATGTGTTTGTTGGCAATCTGTATATCTTCTTTGGAGAAATGTCTATTTAGGTCTTCTGCCCAGTTTTGGATTGGGTTTTTTGTTTTTTAGATATTGAGCTGCTGTGCTGCTTGTAAATTTTGGAGATTAATGTTTTGTCAGTTGCTTCATTTGCAAATATTTTCTCCCATTCTGAGGGTTGTCTTTTTGTCTTGTTTATGTTTTCCTTTGCTGTGCAAAAGCTTTTGTTTCATTGCGTCCCATGTGTCTATTTTTGTTTTTACTTCCATTTCTCTAGGAGGTGGGTCAAAAATAATCTTGCTGTGATTTATATCATAGAGAGTTCTACCTGTGTTTTCCTCTAAGAGTTTTCTAATGTCTGGCCTAACATTTAGGTCTTTAATCCATTTTCAGTTTATTTTTGTGTATAGTGTTAGGGAGTGTTCTAATGTCATTCTTTTACATGTAGCTGTCCAGTTTTCCCAGAACCACTTATTGAAGAGGCTGTCTTTTCTCCATTGTATATTCTTGCCTCTTTTATCAAAAATAAGGTGACCACATGTGTGTGGGTTTATCTCTGGGTTTTCTATCCTGTTCCATTGATCTACATTTCTGTTTTTATGCCAGGACCATACAGTCTTGATTACTGTAGTTTTGTAGTATAGTCTGAAGTCAGGGAGCCTGATTCCTCCAGCTCTGTTTTGGTTTCTCAAGATTGGTTTAGTTATTGAGGGTCTTTTGTGTTTCCATACAAATTGTGAAATTTCTGTTCTAGTTCTGTGGAAAATGCCATCGGTAATTTGACAGGGATTGCATGGAATCTGTAGATTGCTTGGGTAGAATAGTCATTTTCACAATGTTGATTGTTCCAATCCAAGAACATAGTATATCTCTCCATCTGTTTGTATCATCTTTAATTTCTTTCATCAGTGTCTTATAGTTCTTTGCATAAAGGTCTTTTGTCTCCTTAGGTAGGTTTATTCCTAGGAATTTTATTCTTTTTGTTGCAGTGGTAAATGGGAGTGTTTCCTTAACTTCTCTTTCAGATATTGCATCATTAGTGCATAGGAATGCAAGAGATTTCTGTGCATTAATTTTGTATCCTGCTACTTTACCAAACTCATTGATTAGCTCTAGTAATTTTTTGGTAGCATCTTTAGGATTCTCTACATATAGGGTCATGTCATCTGCAAACAGTGACAGTTTTATTTCCTTTCTGATTTCGATTCCTATTTTTTCTTTTTCTTCTCTGATTGCTGTGGCTAAAACTTCCAAAACTATGTTGAATAATAGCGGTGAGAGTGGGCAACCGTGTCTTGTTCCTGATCTTAGTGGAAATGGTTTCAGTTTTCCACCATTGAGAATGATGTTGGCTGTGGGTCTGTCGTATATGGCCTTTATTATGTTGAGGTAAGTTCCTTCTATGCCTACTTTCTGGAGGGTTTTTATCACAAATGAGTGTTGAATTTTGTCAAAAGCGTTTTCTGAATCCATTAAGATGATCATATGGTTTTTATGCTTCAGTGTGTTAATATGGTGTATCACATTGATTGATTTGCATATATTGAAGAATCCTTGAATTCCTGGGATAAACCCCACTTGACCATGGTGTATGATCCTTGTAATGTGCTGTTGGATTCTGTTTGCTAGTATTTTGTTGAGGATTTTTGCATCTAAGTTCATCACAGATATTGCCCTGTACTTTTCTTTCTTTGTGACATCTTTGTCTGGTTTTGGTATCAGGGTGATGGTGGTCTTATAGAATGAGTTTGGGAGTGTTCCTATGTCAGCTCTATTTTGGAAGAGTTTGAGAAGGATAGGTGTTAGCTCTTCTCAAATGTTTGATAGAGTTCGCCAGTGAGGCTGTCTGGTCCTGGGCTTTTGGTTTTTGGAAGATTTTTAATCACAGTCTCAATTTCAGTGCTTCTGATTGGTCTTTTCATATTTTCTATTTCTTCCTGGTTCAGTCTTGGAAGGTTGTGCTTTTCTAAGAATTTGTCCATTTCTTCCAGGTGGTCCATTTTATTGACATACAGTTGCTTGTAGTAATCTGTCATGATCCTTTGTATGTCTGCAGTGTCAGCTGTTACTTCTCCTTTTTCGTTTCTAATTCTCTTGATTTGAACCTTCTCCCTTCTTTTCTTTATGAATCTGGCTAATGGTTTATCTATTTTGTTTATCTTCTCAGAGAACCACCTTCTAGTTTTATTGATCTTTGCTATTGTTTCCTTCATTTCTTTTTCATTTATTTCTGATCTGATATTTATGATTTCTTTCCTTCTGCTAACTTTGGGGTTTTTGTTCTTCTTTCTCTAATTACTTTAGGTGTAAGGTTAGGTTGTTTATTTGAGATGTTTCTTGCTTCTTGAGGTAGGATTTTATTGCTATAAACTTCCCTCTTAGAACTGCTTTTGCTGCATCCAATAGGTTTTGTGTCATCGTGTTTTCATTGTCATTTGTTTATAGGTCTTTTTTATTTCCTCTTTGATTTCTTCAGTAATCTCTTGATTATTAAGTAGTGTATGGTTTAGCGTCCATGTGTTTGTATTTTTTCCAGATTTTTTCCTGTTGTTGATATCTAGTGTCACAGTGTTGTGATCAGAAAAGACACTTGATACAATTTCAATTTTCTTAAATATACCAAGGCTTGATTTGTGACCCAAGATATGATCTATCCTGGACAATGTTCCATGAGCACTTGAGAAGAAAGTGTATTGTGTTTTTAGATGGAATGTCTTCCAAATATCAATTAATTCCATCTTGTTTAACGTGTCATTTAAAGCTTGTGTTTCCACATTTATTTTCATTTTAAATGATCTCTCCATTGGTGAAAGTGGGGTGTTAAAGTCCCCTACTACTATTGTGTTACTGTCTATTTCCCCTTTTATGGCTGTTAGCACTTACCTTATGTATTCAGGTGCTCCTATGTTGGGTGCATAAATATTTACAATTGTTATATCTTCCTCTTGGATTGATCCCTTGATCATTGTGTAGTGTCCTTCATTATCTCTTGAAATAGTCTTTAAAGTCTATTTTGCCTGATACAAGAATTGCTACTCCAGGTTTCTTTTGATTTCCATTTGCATGGAATATGTTTTTCCATCCTCTCACTTTCAGTCTGTTTGTGTCCCTAGGTCTGAAGTGGGTCTCCTGTAGAGAGCATACATACAGGTCTTGTTTCTGTATCCATTCAAGCCAGTCTATGTCTTTTGGTTGGAGGATTTAATCCATTTACATTTAAGGTAAGTATCGATATGTGTGTGCCTATTACAATTTTCTTCATTGTTTTGGGTTTGTTATTGTAGAACTTTTCCTTCTCTTGTGATTCCTGCCTAGAGAAGTTCCTTTTTGTCGTAAAGCTGGTTTGGTGGTGCTGAATTCTCTTAGCTTTTGCTTGTCTGTAAAAGTTTTAATTTTTCTCTCAAATCTGACTGTGATCCTTGCTGGGTAGAGTAATCTTGGTTTTAGGTTTTTCTCCTTCATCTCTTTAAATATATCCTGCCACTCCCTTCTGGCTTGCAGAGTTTCTGCTGAAAGATCAGCTGTTAACCGTATGGGGATTCCCTTATGTATTATTTGTTTTTTAACCCTTGCTGCTTTTAATATTTGTTTTTTGCATTTAATTTTTTTTTCTTTTTTTGCGGTACGCGGCCCTCTCACTGTTGTGGCCTCTCCCATTGCAGAGCATACGCTCCAGACACGCAGGCTCAGTGGCCATGGCTCACGGGCCTAGCCGCTCTGCAGCATGTGGGATCCTCCTGGACCCGGGCACGAACCCATGTCCCTTGTGTCGGCAGGCAGACTCTCAACCACTGCACCACCAGGGAAGCCCTGCATTTAATTTTTGATAGTTTGATTAATATATGTCTTGGTGTGTTTCTCCTTGGATTTATCCTGTATGGGACTCTTTGCGCTACCTGGACTTTATTGACTATTTCTTTTCCCATATTAGGGAAGTTTTCAAGTCTAATCTCTTCAAATATTTTCTCAGTCCCTTTCTTTTCCTCTTCTTCTTCTGGGACCCCTATAATGTGAATGTTGGTGTGTTTAATGTTGTCCCAGAGGTCTCTGAGACTGTCCTCCATTCTTTTCATTCTTTTTTCTTTATTGTGCTCTGCAGTAGTTATTTCCACTATTTTATCTTCCAGGTCACGTGTCCGTTTTTCTGACTCAGTTATTCTGCTATTGATTCCTTCTAGAGAATTTTTAATTTCATTTATTCTGTTGTTCAACATTGTTTGCTCTTTAGTTCTTCTAGGTCCTTGTTAAACATTTCTTGTACTTTCTCCATTCTCTTTCCAAGATTTTGGAGCACCTTTACTGTCATTACTCTGAATTCTTTTTCAGGTAGACTGACTACTCTTCATTTGTTTGTTCTGGTGGATTTTTATCTTGCTCCTTCATGTGCTGTGTGTTTCTTTGTCTTCTCATTTTGCTTAATTTACTGTGTTTGGGGTCTCCTTTATGCAGGCTGAAGGTTTGTATTTCCCATTGTTTTTGGTGTCTGCTCCCAGTGACTAAGGTTGTTTCAGTGGGTTGTGTAGGCTTCCTGGTGGATAGGACTAGTGCCTTCATTCTGGTTGATGAGACTGGATCTTGTCTTTCTGGTGGGTAGGACCACATCTGGTGGTGTGTTTTGGGGTGTCTGTGAACTTATTATGATTTTAGGCAGTCTCTCTGCTAATGGGTGGGGTTGTGTTCCTGTCTTGCTAGTTGTTTGGCATAGGGTGTCCAGCACTGTAGCTTGCTGGTCGTTGAGTGGAGCTGGGTCTTAGCATTGAGATGGAGATCTCTGGGAGCACTTTTGCCGTTTGATGTTATGTGGAGCTGGGAGGTCTCTGGTGGACCCATTTCCTGACCTCAGCGCTCCCACCTCAGAGGCACAGGCCTGACATCAGCCGGAGCACCAAGACCCTGTCAGCCACATGGCTCAGAAGAAAAGGGAGAAAAAAGAAAGAAAGGAAAAATAAAATAAAAGATATTAAAATAAAAAATAATTATTAAAAATTAAAAAAAATAAATTAATTTTAAAAAGAAAAAAAGGAAAGAGAGAAAGAAGAGAGCAACTAAACCAAAAAACAAATCCAGCAATGATAACAAGCACTAAAAAGTATACTAAAAAAAACACAAAACTATCCAAAAAAAAAAAAAAAAAGGACAGACCGAATCCTAGGACTAATGGTAATAGCAAAGCTATACAGACAAAATCACACACAGAAGCATATACATACACACTCAGAAAAAGAGAAAAAGGAAAAATATATATATATCGTTGTTCCCAAAGTCCACCACCTCAATTTTGGGATGATTCGTTGTCTACTCAGGTACTCCACTAATGCAGGGTACATCGAGTTGATTGTGGAGATTTTATCTGCTGCTCCTGAGGCTGCTGGGAGAGATTTCCCTTTCTCTTCTTTGTTTGCACAGCTCCTGGGGTTCAACTTTGGATTTGGCCCTGCCTCTGCATGTAGGTGACCTGAGGGCGTCTGTTCTTTGCTCAGACAGGACGGGGTTAAAGGAGCAGCTGATTAGGGGGCTCTGGCTCACTCAGGTTGGGGGGAGGGAGGGGTACAGAATGCGGGGAGAGCCTGCTGTGGCAGAGGTCTGCATGCCATTGCAACAGTCTGAGGCATGGCATGTGTTCTCCCGGGGCAGTTTTCCCTGGATCATGGGACCCTGGCAGTGGCGGGCTGCACAGGCTCCCGGGAGGGAAGGTGTGGATAGTGACCTGTGCTTGCACACAGGATTCTTGGTGGCTGCAGCAGCAGCCTTAGCATCTCATGCCCATCTCCAGGGCCCACACTGATACCCGTGGCTAGCGCCAGTCTCTGGAGCTTGTTTAGGTGGTGTTCCGAATCCCCTCTCCTTGCGCACCATGCAACAATGGTCTCTTGCCTCTTAGGCAGTTCCAGACTTTTTCCCAGACTCCCTCCCAGCTAGCTGTGGCACACTATCCCCTTTCAGGCTGTGTTCACACAGCCAACCCCAGTCCTCTTCCTGGGATCCGACCTCTGAAGCCTGAGCCTCAGCTCCCAGACCTCACCCCTCCGGCAGGTGAGCAAACAAGCCTCTCAGGCTGGTGAGAGCTGGTTGGTAACGATCCTCTGTGTGGGCATCTCTCCACTTTGCCCTCTGCACCCCTGTTGCTGCGCTCTCCTCTGTGGCTCTGAAGCTTCCCCCCCCGCCACCCCTCATCTCCACCAGTGAAGGGGCTTCCTAGTGTGTGGAAACTTTTCTTCCTTCACAGCTCTCTCCCAGTGGTGCAGGTCCCGTCCCTGTTTTATCTTTTGCCCTACCCAGGTATGTGGGGAGTTTCTTGCCTTTTGGGAGGTCTGAGGTCTTCTGCCAGCATTCAGTAGGTGTTCTGTAAGAGTTGTTCCACGTGTAGATGTATTTCTGACGTATTTGTGGGGAGGAAGGTGATCTTCACATCTTCCTCTTCCGCCATCTTGAAGGTCTCCTACCCTTCTACTTTTGACTTGAATGCACTTATCTAATAAGATGCTCTTTATCCTTGCTTATAACAGGCCTCAGTGTCCAGGTCCCCTTTCATTTCCTGCATTCTACTTTTCATAAAGTTCTGCATATTTCATATTTTGTCCTCATATCCCACGTACCACAACTCCTGAAACATTTCCACTATATTCTCACTTTATTTTCTGAAATTCCTTCTACTTTCTTGCTCTGACAGAATCTTGGCTGTCCTCTGAGGATACTGCTAGCCCAGAAGCCCTTCTTGTTTTTCTTTTCATCAGTCCTCTTACCATGGTACTTGGAGATGGGCAGGTGTCCTCCTCCTTATTGTTCTCTTTCAGCGTATTTGCCCTCCCTTCTTCCCTTCCTAAAACTCACATCATCAGTTTATATAATCAACTATTGCTGTGATCTACCTGCAACTGGATTGTTCTCAGTTCATTTCATCATTGGCTCATTGTCAATTTCCCACTACTTTCTTAATTTAGCAATTTAAGTGTATGTTTAGAAGAGTCTTTCACCCTGGGTCTCAATTCCTTGAGCTCTGTTCTTTTAGATCTTGTCTTTTACCTTACCATAGCCATTAATTCCCATGCTTATTCTCAGACTTTTTCATTACCTGTAATTGCAAGCCCCCCTCAAACTCAGTTTTCTGCATTCAACTAGTAGACTGCCAGCTTTTTTTTTTTCTGGATCACTCCCTCTATTACCCCACCACTAGCAATTCTTCAACCCCACTGGGACTTGCAATTCTACTATCTTTTCATTGTTCCTCCCTGTTTGGATTTCTTCTTTCCCTTCTTTGTACCATTTAAACTCCATGGTCATTCACCCTCTTGCATATAGGCTGACTTCCTTAACCTTTTTTTCTCACTTTGTTATATTCTCTTGACAAAACTATAATCCCAGTTAAATCCAACTCTCTTCCTATTCCTCTCCCGCAGTGTAAGGCTCTGTGTGGCTGGAAAAACATACAAGTGGGTCTCACTTTAAATTCATGGTCACCGACATTAGGGGGAACTCAATACTTTAAGGCCATCCTATTAAATGTTCCTAGTCCATTCATTCTTCCACTCTCCTAGATGACATTTACTCTTTCTTCCATTTTCTCAAACCTCCAACTCTCTATATTCATTATCATTCTCAGCTGATGATTTATTTTCCAGTTTCATAGAGGAAATATAACATAGTAGGAAAAAGCTTCCACAAGCTGTGTCAAGAGTTACTTACTTGTTTCTGTTCTATATGCTTCATGTCTCCCATACTCCCATCTAAGGTCAACCCCTCTAGGTCTTCACTAGATCTCATCCTCTCTTACCTACACAAGACACGGCTCTAGTAATTCCTTCTGTCTTTCACTTATCAGTTTTTTTGCACTCTACTAAATCTTTCCAATCAACATATACATATTTTGTTGAAGACACATGAGTAAGTTCTCATCAATGAATGTGGACAGAATGATACATACTGCTTCTGGGCCTGAGCATTAGGCATTGGGCATTCATTTCTCCTTAAGCTTCCCATTTTCCTCAATCTTGAACATGGAAATTTACGATTCAGTTTCAACCATGCAGACAATAACAACATCCAAGTTAATGGTTCTCAACTGGGATGATTTTGCTCCACAGGGCAGATTTGGAAATATCTGGAGATATTTTTGTCATCAAAACTGGTCGGTGGAAGTGCTACTGGCATCTAGTGGGTAGAGACCAGGAATGCTGCTTAATATCCTACAATGCTCAGGACAGCCATTCCCCACCCTTCTCTCCAACAAAAAAAATCATCCAGCTCAAAATTTTTATAGTGCTATATTGAGAAACCCTGCCCTGGGGGATGGTGGAACAATAAGACAGAAGGTCATGGTTCCCTGAATGCCTGTGGGACTACCTTGTAAATGTAGACAGCTCACTTCAGGATTAAGGAAGAAACAAACTTCTATATTCTTAAGCTACTGTACTTTTGGGACTCTTTGTAATAGTAGCTTAGCCTTTACTTTAACTGATATATTCCATCACCTTTTGAAGTAAAGAACTACGCTGGGCTTCTCAGTTTAATATTTTGATTGCACCACAATACAGAGAACCATCCTGACACCCTAATGCCTGTTTTATACTATCTAATGTCTTAAACTCAGCATTCTCTTTGGTTTGGCAGGATGTAACAATATTTTTTAAATTGGAGAAATTGTTCCTGGATTTTCCAAGTTTGAAATTATGCCTGGTTGGTCTCAAATAATTGTTTAGCATTCAATCCTCAGATGCTCACCAAAGGTGATTTTTACTGTGGAACAGTTTTCATGTAGATTCTCTGAGAAGAATAGCTACATCTGCAGCTACTCTTTTATTCAACTTGGGCCACAATTGCTAGTTTAAAAAAAAGACATTGATACTTGCTGAGTTAGGAAACCTTAGCAAAGGTTAATTTATACAGGGGAATATTTGAAGTTATCATTCAGGTTTTCTGAGACTTCTGTTCATTTGCAACAAGGTGAGCATCATGGGATTGTTGACTCTTGGTTCCATCTTGGAAAAGCACTCATTTTGATTCCTAACCTAGGTTTCCTGTTGTGGGTCTGTTCTTAGGGTATGATTTGAGATGTTTGATCTTCAAGGAAGCTGGAAGATTAGGACCCATATCACTCCAGCAAGGGAGACCAGAACCAGTGCAAAGCTGAGAGTTTGGTATTTGCTTACACCGCCTACCATTTCAATAGAAATAGGCACTTCCCTGTTGCTAATAGTAAAGACTCTCAAAGGGTAGATTCCCTCAAGTGGGCAACAAAAGGATCTCATTTTACCACATTTTAGCCTACCTTGTACCAAAGAGCAATAGAATAAGTCAACGATGCTGAATTGCAATAAACCTACAAACCCATTCCTTTACTTGAAAACAATGGCATATAATTTTCATATAATACAGTACTACATATAAATGAGATTAAAAAAAATGTTATCTATAGGGGAGTATAAGTTGAAATGAGAGATGCTACCTGGTAGTTTTGTGACTGAAAAGGTGAATGAATTTTTATCATTTCGTCATGCAAAACATTTTTAGTGGCCTTACTAGAAAAAGGTAAATAATAACTCATACATAAATGTTGTGTCAGTTTATAGACTAGACCCCTGGTAATGGATTCAACCTTTCCACAACAAATCAAAAGTATTGTTGTATGCTCACATGAATATACAACAGTCATTACCTTAAATTTAAAACTCACTATAAGCAGCAAACACGTAGAGCAGGATATGAAGGATGTATTGTATCAGTGTGGTCTGCAGAGGATTTCTTCAAAAGGTTTTTGCTTTGTTGAAATATGTGTTGCAGTTCAAAGCTAAAGGTATTACTTCTGAATAGTCATTATAGGGTTGATTACGTTTGTATATTATATTTAGCTGGACCCTGCAGGCTATTATTCCATTAGGTCTGCCAGTCCTGCTATTGTCACAAAGTTGATCACCAAATGTTAAAAGACTGTGTTTTCTGTTGACCTTATCAAAATGTCTCAAAAGGCTTTGTTAACAAATAAAATTCAGGTTGTGTTTCATGAAAATGATTAAGAATAAATACCATGTATGAAAACTGCTCGTATCTTATGGGTGATCTTAGCATTACGCCATTATTAGTGAGGAGATTATATTTTGCTTTAGTATTATAGCACAATTCAATTTTAGTAGAAATAGTTTTTTCATGCTCATAGTAGACAGTCTCAGAGACTGATTTCCAAAAAAAGGACAGAAGTCGCTCCCCCTCTCTCATGTATTCAAATCACATAAAATTAACACCATGGAAGTAAGCCCAGTATATCAATATTAATACAGTGCTATATCTACAATGGCCTATTACAATGTGGTTTTAGAAAGTAACTGTACTGAGGAGAACAGAGTATATACATTGAAAATTTGTCATTCATACTTGATAATCAGAAAATCACTTTAAATAAATAAATTAAAATTTAACTGCTTATCTTCTAGACAGTGTTATGTAGTTTCATTCATTTAATCACAACAGTTGGAAAATTTTAAAGAAACAAGTTGAATATATATTCTTATAAGTCCCGAGTCCAATTGCCAATATAAGGCATATTTTGATAACCTTGACTTTTAACCTATGTCATTAGGAATTAATGACAAAGTAACAAAATGAAAGTATATTTTTGATAAAGATATTGACAGGGATGGTTTTATTATTTCAAATAGCCTGTATAAAATTTTCACTAGAATCACAAAAGCTGTTCTTTGGGAACAAAGATGATTTTGAAGCTATCTCAATTGAACAGCTCATCTTTGAATTATGTTCCCAGAAGTAGGATCGGCACAGACTCCCGTGTCCTTTTTGGCATGGTCCTCCTTGTAACTGATGGTGTGTAAAATGGCTGGTCAGGGATATAGCCTGTGAGCCTGGAGCACAGCCAGATACACATTATGGCCTCATTGGCACTGTTCTCTCATCAATTGAACTTTTTAGCAAGTGGAAGTTTCCTAATATTTCTTGTACTTGCTTGCCTTTAGCCACCCCACTTGTTACAATAGAGAAGGCCTTGCGTATCAGTCAGGAGGAAGCAGATGGCACATTCAACTGGGATTTTGAAGAGATGTTAATGAGGGGCTATTAAGAGATGAGGGCAGGGCTAGAATGACAAGAGATCCTGAGGCACCCAGTGACTGCCAGTGGAGGGATGCTACGCCATTATCTTCCCCAAGCTGAAGGTAAAGGGGGACTGGATGGCGTTATTGGACCCTGAGTGAGGGATGGAAGTTTAGAATAGTGCTCACCCAACTGAACCTAGAAGCAGCGGTTGTAGTGTCACAGCTGTCAGAACTCAGCTGAAGTCAGGGCCTAAGGAATAATTCCTGATCTTTCCACCTCCTAACCTCCCATCCCCTGCTGATGACTCCCTTTAGATAAATCCAAACCAGGAAGACAGCAGGCAAGTTAACCTGTGAGATGCAGTCTGAAATCAGTCTCCTGGGACACAGAGCAAAGTGGGAGAATGGATCTTGTGTAGTGTGTGTGTGTGTGTGTGTGTGTGTGTGTGTGTGTGTGGTGTCAAATTGCATATAATAATCACAAAGTGCAAATGTCACCAGTTTGGTCATGTGAAGCATGGTTTAAATGTCAACATACTTGATGCTAGTATATGATTTGATATTTCTCTTTTCCTTGTCTTTCTTTCCCCTTTCTCTTTTTCTCCTCCTTGCCCCCCTGTTTTTTTTGTGTTTTTTTTTATAATACTGGTTTGTCATTCATGGTACTTCTCATTTACAGTCTATAAAAACTCTATGAACCGAAGACTGAGATTACAGAGTTAATCCCACTTTCCCATAAAAACAAACAAAACAAAAACCACCACCAAAGCCAACCAAAACAACCCAAAAAACCAAAACCATACAAGTTTTATTAGTAATACTTTCCTATTTTCTGTTAACAAACAAAAAGGTAATTTCTTCCAACTGTGTTTTGAAGCAGAAGTAATGATGTGGTTATTCTATATCTGATGAGTATAAGAGTCAAGATATAAACACTTTTAAGGCAGAACACATCAAGTTTGGGTAGACTCTCTTAAGTGTCAAAAACTGACATGTGACCTTTCATATTACAGGTTCTGGTATACAGCAATTCCCTTTTCAAAGGTTCTTGTTCATATATGAAGCCTATTAAAATTTGTACAAGGATCAGAAGTATATTTGAACTCAAAATTATAGGTTCTTTCCCCTCCCTTAAGCATCATTATCTTAAATAGAATGGAGCCAGACTTGGATGAAGCATTGAAGAGATCACATTGACACAGAATTATTCTGAGTTTCTTTTTCAAGGTATCTAAACTTTTAATGAGAGTATCTTATTCACATCTGTCAGTCTGTTCAGACACTGAATACTTTCTTAAGATAAATATAGTGTTGATGTCTTCATACAGTTTTTAAAATTTCTCCAATTAATGCCACATTACAAATTCTGCAGTTTTTCTAGTCAAGATGGAATAACCAAAATCAGAGTACCCTCTTTCCTGAAACATCTCCCCTTCCCCCCAAAAAACGCCCTAAGTCTCAGACCCCACACTAGACCTAGTAAATCAGAATCTGCATTTTAAAAGAACACCAAGGTCATCTGTTTGCTCACTAAAGTTTGAGACCCTTTGTTTTGTATAACCTTCCTCTTATTTATACCTACTATTTAAGGTAGGAGCAAAATAGCCTGTTTGGTAAAAAGAGGAAGGATAGCTTGTCTTTTGTTCAGTTGCAACATTCAGATCATGAGTAAAAATTAAATTCATTTCCATGGATTGAGAGTGTATTTTGTATGAGGGAATGTGATAGAACTTTAAAACATTTTTTAAATTAAAAAAATTTCATATCCTAACTATTGTCATACATACTTTATTGAAGTATATACAATATTGTGCTAGTTTCTGGTGTACAGCAAAAGTGATTCAGTTGTGCATACATACATACATATATATATTCTTTTTCATATTCTTTTTCATTATAGGTTAGTACAAGACATTAAATATAGTTCCTTGTGCTATACATTAGGACCTTGTCTTTTAATCTATATTATATATAGTAGTTTGTATCTGCTAATCCCATACCTCTAATTTTTCCCTCCCCCACCCCCTTTCCCCTTTGGTAACCATAAGTTTGTTTTCTATGTCTGTGAGTCTGTTTCTCTTTTGTAAATAAGATCATTTGTATCATAGTTTAGATTCCACATATAAGTGATATGATATTTGTTTTTCTCTGTCTGATTTACTTCACTTAGTATGATAATCTCCAGGTCCATCCATGTTGCTGCAAATGGCATTATTTCATTCTTACACTCCGGAAGTGCCTGATCTCAGAAGCTAAGCAGGGTTGGGCCTGGTTAGTACTTGGATGGGAGCCTCTTTTTTTAAACTGCTCAACCTCCCTAACGTGACGATAAGGAAACCAAAGGTTGAAGGGATTGACTTTTTTTTTTTAATTGAAGTAGAGTTGATTTACAATGCTGTGGCAATCTCTGCTGTACAGCAAAGTGACTCAGTTATACACATGCAGCAACATGGATGCAACTAGACATTATCATACTAAGGGATTGACTTTTGCTCAATATAACACAGGTGAAAACTGGCTCAGTGGAGATGCAAACCCAGGTCAGTTTGGATCCAAAGCCCATGTTCATAACTTCTATACTCACTCTCACACCAGTGAATTCAAAAGAAGGAAGGTAATAGGAAAGCCTCTTAGGCAGCTGTATTAGGCAGCTGTAGAGGAGGATTTATTTGACCTTGTGGAGAACTGCCATGAAAATCCTATCTAGTCCTTAATTGTCGTTTGTCTATTTTCTTGTCTTCTAGAGATGGTTTCTAACATAGCAGTTAAAAAAAATTGCCACGTGCCCCAGGGATCTCCCTGAAGACCACTAAGCTGACAGGAAATCTAGGACAACTGGGCTTGGGCAATGAGGAACCTAATCCAGGGTTTCCATCAGGTGCGTTGTTGCCTTTATTTCATTATACTTTGACTCAACCCCTAATGGATTCAGCTTCATAAAGTAAGAAAAAGAGGGGAAGAAAAGCAATTTATTCATGTTTTCACTGGAACTCACTGCAGACATGAACTTTCTCTAAAAATGCAAATCATTTGGTGCAACACAAGAGAAACTCAGTAGCTAAAGCTCTTAGAGGAAAGCGCTTTCCCAGAGCTAATGTTTTCATGCTCAGTGATTGAATAAATCGATCCATTTATTACAACATCTTCACTTAAGTTTTTTCTCCCTAGATGAATGTGTATAAGCGTACTAGGGGACTTTCTTTATCACTAAGAGAATTGATTACACTTGTTAATTTGGCTTTTAATCCTAGATATAACAAAACAAATACCATAAACAAGTGTAGAAGAAATCAATATAGATCTGCTCAATATCAGATTGATCAAAAAAGGATTTAGTAAGACTCTAAGATGTAAAATACTAACGTACAAGCAAAGCCCTTACTTATGTAATATGGTTCTAGACGAGCTAGGATCTGAGAGAAACTATTTCTGAAAACAGAAACGGTGCACTTTTGTTGCATTAAAGAAAAATCCCCACAAGGCTTACCTATGCAAGGTATTTAATGTGAATATTTGTTTTTAAAAGATTTCTTGTCTTTTGTCCAATCTTCTTAATTCACAGGGCACCATATCACAGATTTGTTATGCTACATAAAGCAAAAATTACACTTAACAAGGGTAAGGTTGGTCATAAAAATAGATAAAACAACACTCTTAAAGGCTCAGATATCACAAGGAAAGGTTGTCAGCCATTCTTTTCAGAGAAGGTGAGGACAATGAGAAATACAAATTATACACAAAGACTTCTACAATGCTACTTAGACCAGCTCTGGGCCATTACCACATGTGTTTTGTAAAATCCAAGTAGCAAACCAATTGCTCAGTGAACACTCTTTATTAAACATATTTTTAATTCCAGTTGTATAATAATAAATGAGACAGACTCACGCTACTTTACTCTCCAAATGACACAAATTTTAGACTGCTTTTCCAATAGTGGATATAGCTTATGTTACCCATACGCTGGGTCTGTCCACTGGTAACCCCTATTCAGTTGTCATTCATTCAACAGATATTCACTGGGTATCACCTGAGAGAAAAACACACATTTCTGACATAGGTGTTGGGGTACAGTTGGTAGCAGTATTCAAATTAGATGGATTCAGGAGTGCATGGCTGGGGAAGGGGTTGCAGTGGGGGACTCAATCTATAATCACAGCATGATTCTCTGTACTAGTGCCTGGTCTTCAGAGAAGGAATGAGAGTTTTATGTACAATTTATTAAAGCAATTAATAGGATAGTCTAGGAGGGAGCACAGGGTTTCAAAACAAACACTAAGACATTAACAGAATACATATAATAAATGCATTTAAATGCTTGTCTCAGGGAAAATAAGCCTGTTGGGTTTTCCATGGTAAGACTCAGATTCCTCAGTAGCTTGATTGGTGGGTCAAAAATTTGAAGAGCAGAGAATCTCTCTGTTAGAGCACGTTCCCTTAATGGGTACACATTACATACTGCACACATATTTTGAATTATAGATAAGAAGAAGTCATTTTTGAAAAACTTTTTGTGGTTTGAACTTAAGTATATAATCACCATTTCTTTGTTATCTTCGTATTATAGACTTTTCTTTTTTGAAAAGTAGTATATTCATACCTGTACCTTGCATGATATCTTAGAGATAGTACATATTTAGTGTTTTCTGAATGAACACAGTTTTTAGCTTGTGATTTACTTTAAAAAATGTGACATTCCATCGACAGATGAATGGGTGAAGAAGATGTGGTACATATTTGCAATGGAATACTACTCAGCTATAAAAAAGAATGAAACAATGCCATTTGCAGCAACATGGATGAACCTAGAGATTGTCATACTAAGTGAAGTAAGCCAAACAGAGTAAGACAAATATCATATGATATCACTTATATGTGGAATCTAAAATGTGACACAAATGAACTTATCTATGAAACAGAAACAGACTCACAGACATAGAGAACAGACTTGTGGGTGCCAAGGGGCAGGGAGGGAAGGACTGGGAGTTTGGGGCTAGCAGATGCAAACTATTATATATAGAATGGATAAACAAGGTCCTACTGTATAGCACAGGGAACTCTATTCAGTATCCTGTGATAAACCATAATGGAAAAGAATATTAAAAAAGAAGGTATATATATGTACAACTGAATCACTTTGCTGTACAGCAGAAATTAACACAGCATTGTAAATCAACTATACTTCAGTAAAAAAAGAATCTCAACTTCGCTTGTACCAAAACCAAAAGTGACATAATAAAGTATTGCTTGGCACATAGTAGATGACCAATAAATGTCTGTTGAAAGACAGAATGAACGACTTACACCTGTTCTTAAATGTTTAGGTGAGAGCACAAAACATATATAAAGACAAAACTATTGGTTTGAAAAGGTAGCTAATAAAAAAAATTCTCCAGCAAGATCTACGGACAACTCTTTAACGAGTACATAAGAAATACTCCGTTTTTAAGGACTGGTTTTCTTCTTGAATATATTATTTGCTTATCTTACAAGTAAAGCAGACAAAGTCTAAACTTTTAGTCACAATATCTGAAGTTCTTCAGGGAAGAAATGGGATCTTTATGAACAATTGCTTAAAATAATTTAACACAGTTAAGTTTGAAGAAATCCTTTTTTTTTTTGAGGGAGGGACTATTATCGATTTTTTTAATTGAAGTACTGTATAGTTGATTTACAATGTTGTGTTAGTTTCAGGTGTACAGCAAAGTGATTCAGTTATACACACATCTGTATCTATTTTTTTTTTCAGATTCGTTTCCCTTATAGGTTATTGCAAAATATTGAGTAGAGTTCTCTGTGCTACACAGTAGGTCCTTGTTGGTTATCTATTTTATATATGGTAGTGTGTTGTTAATCCCAAACTCCTAATTTATCCCTCCCCTGCCCTTCCCCCTTTGGTAACCATAAGTTTGTTTTCTATGTCCGTGGGTCTACTGCTGTTTTGTAAATAAGAAAGAACTGCTTACTTAATTTTTCCTTCCTTCCATCTTAAAGAAGGCTTAACCTACACAAAGTATCTTAATTTTCATGGATTCACTTATTTTAAAGAGCAATGAGGATATGGAGTCACCTTTCTGTATATTGGTTATGTAATTGTATTTGGCATAGAGGGCAGAAGAGGGGAAGAACAGCAGAGTTGGAAGACTGTTTTTCCTTACTACACAAATAACCTCCTCCCTTCAAGTTTACCTTCTTTGGCTTTCTTGCACTGTGGTTGGGGAAAAAAAAGAAAGGTACTATATCCTTTTTTTTTCTTTCATCAATTTTTTTTATTAGGGTATAGTTGCTTTATAATGTTGTGGTAGTTTCTGCTGTGCAATGAAGTGAATCAGCTATATGTATACATATATCCCCTCCCTCTTGGACCTCCCTCTCCCCCTATCCCACCCATCTAGGTCACCACAGAGCACTAAGCTGAGCTCCCTGTGCTATACAGCAGGTTCCCACTAGCTATCTGTTTTACACATGGTAGTGTATATATGTCAATCCCAATCTCCCAATTCATCCTCCCTCCATCCCCACCCCCTGCCTCCCTGTGTCCACAGGATGGTTCTCTACATCTGTGTCTCTATTCCTGCCCTGCAGATAGGTTCATCTGTACCATTTTTCTAGATTCCTCATATATGCATTAATATATGATATTTGTTTTTCTCTTTCTGACTTACTTCACTCTGTATGACAGACTCTAGGTCCATCCACATCTCTAAAAATGACCCAATTTCGTTCCCTTTTATGGCTGGGTAATATTCCATTGTATATATGTACCACATCTTCTTTATCCATTCCTCTGTCAATGGACATTTAGGTTGCTTCCATGCCCTGGTTATTGTAAATAGTGCTGCAATGAACATTGCGGTGCATGTGTCTTTTTTTTTTTTTTTTTTTTTTGCGGTACGTGGGCCTCTCACTGTTGTGGCCTCTCCCGTTGCGGAGCACAGGCTCCGGACGCGCAGGCTCAGCGGCCATGGCTCACGGGCCTAGTTGCTCCGCGGCCTGTGGGATCTTCCTGGACCGGGGCACGAACCCGTGTCCCCTGCATCGGCAGGCGGACTCTCAACCACTGCGCCACCAGGGAAGCCCGCATGTGTCTTTTTGAATTATGGTTTTGTCAGGGTGTAGGCCCAGTAGTGGGATTGCTGGGTCATAAAGCCGACAAATTTTATGAGGGAAGACACTACGTAAATTATGCTTTAATGAATGGGAAGATATTAAAAATGATAACAATACATATTCAGATGACAATAATCACTGGGAAAGGACTACTTTGATGGCTAAGCCGATGAGAATGAATTAAGTTGAATATAAAATAGGCTTTTCAGTAATAAGACCACATCGAATTTATGTGTGTGTGTATATATATATATATATAATATGTAATTGTAAAAAAATTAATATATAAATAATAAAATATATAATTGAATATAATATAAATATATTAAAATGCATATGATATAAATAAAAAATACATTTAAAAATATATATATTCAATTGCCATTTTTATGTGACCTAGGAAACTGGGAGTAAGAAACCAAATACTCCGTGTAGTTTAAAGTTGTGTGGATTTGCTCCAGCATCTTGCAGCATTTCATTGCACATATTGGAAATGTCAAGTAAGTTACATATCAACTTGAATAGAGTTGCTTGTATAAATGCACCTAAACAACCTATTTAAATCAAGGCCATTGACATGGCCTTGATTGTATAAATGCACCTAAACAACCTATTTAAATCAAGGCCATTGACATGGCCTTGTCCTCACATGTCAGTTATCTCTCACTCACGCTGACCTGTTTTCTTATTTAAATATTACCACATAATTACACTTCTTTTTGATATCTGTTATCTTGCCCAAGGTGGAGTGATACTTTTCTTTAAGATGGTACAAAAACAATGTATCTGGAATGACATTAAAGATGAGTGATCACTGATGACTCTATGATGCTACTGTTTTTAATACTATAATATATAAATTAAGTGTAGTAAAGAACTTCAACTTTAGAAAGTAGAATAAATAGAATATTCTCATTGCATTGACACTATTACAGTTGAAAAACTTTATTAAATCCTTTGTGAAAGAGTGAAGAAATAATAGGTCTTGCTATAGGCTGAATGTTTGTGTCCCCCCAGATTCACATGTTAAATCCTAATGCCCAATGTGATGGTGTTTAGAGGTGAGGCCTTTGGGAGATGATTAGATCATGTGGGTGGAGCCCTTATGAATGGGATTAGTGTCCCTATAAAAGAAGCAGCCAGAGAACTCCCTCATCCCTTCTGTCACATGAGAACAGCAAAAGGATGGCCTGCTATGAACCAGGAAGTGAGCCCTCACCAGACACTGAATTTGTCAAAAAATGCCTTGATCTTGGACTTCCCAGCCTCCAGAACTGTGAGAAATAAATTCCTGTTCTTTACAAGCTATCCAATCTATTGTATTTTTGTTACAGCAGTCCAACGGACTAAGATAGGCTCTAAGAATTCTGTAATTATTCCTTTGCATATCATATTCTTTACTTTAAAAGTTAATTATTTTTTAAGAGGTGATACGTACACATGGTACTTTTTTTTAAAAGTTGGACAGTAAAAAATCTGTTCAAAATCCTTGATCCCCAGCTACTTACTTCTCTTCCCTAGAGGCAATCAACTGTTACTATTTCTTGAGTGTCCTTTTGGAAGTACTTCATGCTTATATAAAAGAATCCATATTCACATATAAATATAGAATACATATTTTTATCTTATTTATACACAAATGTCACCATACTATACACATATTTCTGTACTTTTTAAGAAACAGTATATATTGGATATTGTTCTCTTTCTGTCTTTTCTTAGAAAAAAATAGACTTTACTTTTTTAGACTAGTTTTGGGTTCACAGAAAAACTGAGCGAAAAGTACAGAGAGTTCCCTTATACCTCTCATCCCCACATGTCAGAGTCTACCCTACTATGAACACATTCCATGTTCCATGGGTTGATATTCTATGGGTTTGGACAAATATATAATGACATGTATCCATCATTATAATATCATACAGAATAGTTTCACTGCCAAAAAAAATCCACTGTGCTCTACCTATTCATTCCTCCCTCACCCCCAAACTCCGGCAACCAATGATTTTTTTTTTACTGTCTTCACAGTTTTGTCTTTTCCAGAATGTCACAGAGTTGGAATCATACAGTATGTAACCTTTTCAAGTTGGTTTATTTCACTTAGCAATATGCATTTTTTTCTTCCATGTCTTTCCATGGCTTAACATTTCTTTTTAGCACTGAGTAATATTTCATTTTCTGGGATGTATCACAATTTATTTATCCATTTACCTACTGAAAGACATCTTGGTTATTTCCAAGTTTTGGCAAATAGGAATAAAGCTGCTATAATCATCCATGTGCAGGTGTCTGTGTGGACATAGTTTTCAACTCTTTTGGGTAAATACCAAGGAGTGTGACTGCTCAATGGTAAGATAAGAGTATGTTTAGCTCTGTAAGAAACTGCCAATCTGTTTTCTAAGGTGGCTCTAACATTGTGCATTCTCACCAACAATGAATGAGAATTCCTGTTGCTCCACATCTTCACCAAATTTGGTGCTGTCGTGCTCCAGATGCTGGCCACTCTACTAGGCGTGTAGTAGTATCTAGTTGTAGTAGTATCTAGTATCATTAAGGAATTGCAAATTAAAATTTGAAATTCCTAAATGACATATGATGTTGAGCATCTTTTCATATGCTTTTTTTGCCATTTGTGTATTTTCTTTGGTGAGGCATCTGTCCAGATCTTTGGCTTTTTTTTTTTTTAATTGGGTTGCTTGTTTTCTTATTGTTGAGTTTTAAGAGTTTTTTGTATATTTTGGATAAGGTCCTTTATAAGAAGTGTCCTTTGCAAATATCTTTTTCCAGTCTGTGGCTAGTCTTCTCATTCTCTTGACTATTATTTTTCAGTACATATGGAGTTGCTTCATTTGCTGCTAACAGTGGAATAGTCTAACAGATGGAATAGTCTAACATATGGATGTACCATAATTTAACCAATCACTAAATGGCTTGTTGAACATTTAAATTGTTTGCAATCTTTTATAATTAAAATACTGTAAATTGATACTTAAACCTTTGTAAGGCTTTTGCATTTGTTCATCCTTCAGCCTGGATTGTTTTCCCCTCCAAGAGATGCTTATGTCTCACTCCTTTACTTTATCCAGGTGTCTCCTGAAATGTTACCTCCTCTGAAAGGTCTTCTATATCCATTCTATCTAAAGTAGAATTGTTCCATTCCATCACTCCCTGTCCACACATAGTGGGATATATATATATATACACACACATATATCACATTTTACTGCATATTATATTATAATGTATTATGTCATGTTACCTGTTTATGTTTTCAGCTGTCTAGATTCCCCTCTAGTGAATAAGTTGCATGAGGGTGGAAACTTTGTTTTATTTGCTGCCAGTACCTCAGACAACCCTTAGTGCATAGAGATGCTTAGTAAATGAATGAATGTGTTGGGTAAACATAAAATTATGGGTCAAAGCTGCATGCATTTTAAATTTCTGTATTGCCAAAATACTCTCCCTAGAGGTTGTATTTATTCTTTCACTAGTAATACATGGGAGATCCTGTATCATCACACGCTCACCAAAATATTGCATTATTAAACTCGCCAATCAGACAGCTGAAAATTCCTTCCTACAGTTTTTAAAATTTATTTTTGGCTGCGCTGTGTTTTCGCTGCTGAGCGCGGGCTCTCTCTAGTTGCGGTGAGCGGGGGCTACTCTTCCTTGCGGTGCACGGGCTTCTCACTGTGGTGGCTTCTCTTGTTGTGGAGCACGGGCTCTAGGCGCACAGGCTTCAGTAGTTGCAGCTCGTGGGCCCTAGAGCACGGGCTCAGTAGTTGTGTCGCGTGGGCTTAGTTGCTCCGCGGCATGTGGGATCTTCTCAGACCAGGGCTCGAACCTGTGCCCCCTGCATTGGCAGGCGGATTCTTAATCACTGTGCCACCAGGGAAGCCCCCTTCCTATACTTTTAATTCACATTTTTCTTATCATGAGTAAAGACAGCAATTTTTTTTCACATTAAAATTCACTTTTTAGTAAACTCTTCATATCCTTTTTCCATTTTAAAAAATTGGGCTATTGGTCTTTGGCCTACTGATTTATGACTTTTTTCGTAAAAGAGAAGAGCTCTTTGTGACATTTGCAGATTTTTTTCCAAGTTCACTTAAAAAAAACTTGTTTGTGGTGTTTTGTCATGCAGAACTGTTTTATTTTATGAAGGCATATTGTCATGCTTTTCTGTTTTGGTTGTAGAGTTGGGGTGGTTGCCTTGTGATCTCAGGTCTTTTATGGGTTCAAGAAAATTTTTTTTTGCAGATTTTGTTGTTGTTGTTGCTATAAGGATGAGAATGACATTCTTTCTAGTTTTCTGCATTCAAGCAGAAGCTACAAGATAATTGATTTTTACACATTAATTTTGTGTCTAGCCATCTTATCAAATTCTGTTGTTGTTTATAAGGCTTTTCATTTGCTTTTCCTTGGTTTTCCAATTGAGGAATTATGTAAATAAGCATACACTTTTATCCTTTTCCAGTTCTTATATACCTTCTTTTTTTCTCTATAACAGTGTTAAATGATAGTAGTGATAGTGGTTACCTTTATTTTATTATTGCCTTTAATGGAATTACTCCTAGTATAGATAATGAATTTTATTAAATGTATTATGAGCATCCATTAGGAATAATCATGTGATCTTCCTCTTTTCAGCTGTTCATTCATTCAACAAATACTTGATGAGTGCCTATAATGTGTCTATGTTCTAAGTTTTGGGGACACAACACTGAGGAAGGAAAACAGACAAAAATCCTGTTGTCATGGTGCTTATAATTCTAGAGGTTAAGGACAAACAGTAAATTTTGATAAATAAAACATACATTATGTCATATGATAACATATGCTATGGAGGGAAGCATATAAACACAGGGAATGTATGTACGAGTGTGCATGGGGGGTGATTTGCAACTTTTAAAAGTATGACCAGGTGATATTTGATTAAAATTCTTAGGGAAATAAGCTATGGGAATATCTTGAAGAAGAGCAGCACAGGCAAAAAGGACAGCAAGTACAAAAGTCCTGAGGTGGAGACATGCCTAGTATGTTCCAGGAACATAAATAAGACCTGTGTGGGAAGAGGAGGCTAATCGAGGGTGGGTAGGAATAGTAGGAATGATTATCAGAGAGGTAATAGGGGGCCAGATCATGCATGGTCTCACAGGCCATTATAGGTATGTTAGCTTTATTCCACACGAGATAGGAAATCATTTGGAGAGTTTAAGCAGAGGAGTGACATAATCTAACTTGTATTTTAAAAGGGTTACACTGACTACTGTGTTGAGAATAGACTGTATGAGAAGCTATTACAACAGTCCAAGCAAGGTATGGGGGTGGCTTGGACTAGGAGATAGTAAGAAGTTACATGATACTGGATACATTTTCAAGGAATAGGATTTGTTGGCAGATTTGGTGTGGGATGTGAGGAGATTAAGGATGACTCTCAGGTTTTAAATTTGTGCAAATGTCCCATTAATTAAGACATGAAAGCCTGGGGGGAGGACCCTTTGGGCTTATTTGAGGTAACTAATAAGAGGATGATTTTGCACATTCCGAGTCTGAGATGTGTGCTAGATATCCAAGTGAAGGTGTCAAGTAGGAATTTGTGTACACAAGCCTGGAATTCAGGAGAGAGCTCCAGGCAGTATATATAAAGTTGAGAATTATTAGTGAATAGATAATATTTAAGGCCATGTAATTGGATGAGATCAATAAGAGAATGAGTGCAAATAGAAAAGAGAAGAAACTAAAGCTTGAGCCATGGGTCACTCTAACATTTAAAGAACAGGAAGATTAGGCGGAACCAGCAAAGGAGATTGAGAAGGAGCTAGGGAGGAAGGAGGAGCTGTAATAGGGAAGAACAAATCTGACTCCATATTAGATCTGTTCCTTTCACTTTAACCTCACTTTAACCTTTGGGCTCTGTTGCCTGTGCTTCGTCATGCTGGCTCTGTACCTTTTGTAAAAGAATGTTGCCTACAGCTTGAAATATACATGAACACTGTGGCTTGGCTGTGACCTCACCTACACGGATAGCCACAAGAACAAAGAATCCAACACCAAGAAGTTTGCAACAACTAACCCCGCCCCTCCCTCACTTTGCCTTTAAAAGAGCTTTGCTGAAAGTCTTCAAGGAGTTTGGCATGAGCCACTCATGTCCTTGCACGGCCCTGCAATAAACCTTTCTCTGCTCCAAACTCCGATGTTTCTGTATTGTTTGGCTTCACTGTGTGTCAGGCACACAGACTTACATTCAGTAACAGAGCCAGTAGGGTAAGCCATTTGAAAAGAGTATTTAAAGGAGGAAGGAGTAGTCAACTCTGTTCAGTATTGCTGATAGTCAAGTAAGATGAGGAGGGTTGAGAAATGACAGTTGGGCTTGGCGATGTGAAAGTCATCAGTGAGCTTGAGAAGAGCAATCTTGGTAGAAGGTGAGACTGATGAGAGTGGATTCAGGAGAGAATGGGAAGAGAGTAATTAGAGACGACGAGCATAGATGATCCTTTAAAGAGTATTGTAACAAAGTGGAGCAGAGAAATGAGACAGTAACTGGTGAGAAGTGTGAGGTCAAAAGACTTCTTTTTAAAGATGAGAGAAATTATAGCATGTCTGTATACTGATAAGAATGATTTACAGACCATTTGATGCAGATGGAGAGAAAGGGGAGAATTGTTGGAGGTAATGGCTTTGAGAAAATGAGAATGGATGAGATATAGTACACAGGTGGACAGGTTGGCCTAGGCTAGGAGCATGACAGTCAATCCTCAGTAAAAGGAGAAAATGTATATTGAGCGGAGATGTAGGTGAGTGAGTAGAGGTGATAATATTTTATTGAAATTTTCTTTTGATTTTTTTTAATGAAATAAGAAATAGCGTCATCAACTGAGACTGAGGATGGTGAGAAAGTGTTGGAGGTTTGGGTCAAGAGGACAAAATGTGAAGTAGCTGTCTAGGAGAAGGGAGAGAGAATGAACTCGGGATATATAGTGATTGGGGTGAGCATTAAGGGCCCACTTGAGGTTAGTGATCATGAATTTAAAACGAGATCAATCGGCATGGCTGTATGTTTTTCTGCAGCAACATTCTGTTGTAAGGATACAAACAGGAAGTAGGCAGACAGTTGAGGTTAGTTAATGTAATGGTTTTACCAGGCAAGTATGCAGAAGAAAGATAGGTAAGGGATGGATCACAGACTTTAAGCTGCTTAAAGACAGAAGTAGTTTCCGTGAGGCAATTTCTTCCTGGAATTTTTCAGGAAATTTATGTGTTTTGCTAAATCCTGAATCCTAGGAAAAAAAGATAAGTTGATAAATTGGGGAAACAGGTAAAAGTATTAGAACTCCCATGTGAGACAAAAGTTAACAACATAAAGATGTTAGTTTGGGGGGAAGAAATCCACTAGCATCACTAGCATCAAGTTGAAAGCAAAGCAGGAAATGCTGACACTCAGGATCAAAGTTAAGGTTGACATTGCTGGAAACTTAATGAGAGCATGTAAGAGAGAAATAGTCGTGTTCTAGTGAGGCTTGTTTTTAGGTGTTGCCATAAGTATGTGCTTGTGGCACTGTCTGCTGCTAAGGGTGAGATGTGTTGCAAGCAACATAAATGTTATTCAGCTTACATGAATAGTATACTTTATAGAAATTCTATGAATGGTGTTCCAAGAAATAAGTTTTGGAAGAAAAAAAAATCTGTAAGTTTGCATTTTGGATATGTGATTCTGAGTAGTGTTTTTATGCTGCTAGGTGATTGGAATGTTATTTGAATACTCACCCAATAATGTTTGCTGGCATTTTCCAGTGTTTGAATATTCACTACAGGCAACAGCTCTTTGTAAATTTTACTCAACTTAATATTTCTTTATATATTTATATTTTTTAGACTGTAGACTATTTAATATATTGATAGTAAGTCAGGAGGATAAAGACTGTGGAAAGTGTTTTAAGAATAACTTATGATTTGGGGAATTTCTAGAAATTTTGTTTCTCATTCCCAATACCCAAAGATTAATATATGCTGGGAACTTGGAAACGGTAGACAGAAGTGGGAACATGAGGAAACTGAGTGAGGGTAAATGAAAAGGTGGTAGGACCCACTGATGATAGGTCCTGATAGGAACCCATTTATTACATGAAGCAAAGTGGAGGGACAGGAGATAGTGGGATTTTTGAAATTGAGTTTATGAAGGCAGTGCAATTTTCACTATTGAAAAGGTCTAGGTTTAACGACAAGAATGAGTAGGTAAGATAAGACGGAAGACAAGGTCACTGAAATAGAGGAGGTCAAGAAACTGAGAGAAGAAAATGCTGGAAGGATTATTGTGTGTAGTGACAATGAACCAGGAGTTGAAAGCTTCAAAGGATGAAAGGAGATACCTGGAGAGAGATGACTGCAAACCATAGGAGGTAGAAGAATATAGTCTCATTACTTGGGATTTATAGGTAGGGTTTTAGCCTATAAAAAGTGGCAGTAAGGTCAAGGTTACTTGTGATACCTTTAGGTCCAAAGTATATGGGAGAGAAAACAGCCATCACTTGAGAGCACTGCAGAGAAAGCAGTGTCCTTGGAGGACAGCCAGGTTTCAGTAAGCACAGGCAGCAAAAGGAATATTGGGAGAAAAGGTGGAGGGTATTGCTTTTCTGACCATGGATTTCTGAGGACTTACTGAAAGGATTTCAGTGGTTGAAGAGAATTAGGAGATGGGATGGGGAAAAATGTGTATATAGAAAACCTTATGGTATGAGAGTCTTGGGAGATCGGGATTTTTTGTCATCGCTGCTCTGAACAGTGATAATAGACATTATAAGATTACTCCTGATAGCCTCAGATAGATAGTGGGGTTAAAGCTGGGAGTCCGGAGCCAACACAAGGGGTTTTGCCTGGAGCTCACAATGATTGGCTGCCCCCTCTGTTCCTGCCAACTTTGATGTGGAGGCATAAGTGAAGTGACTTTATACAGAACACATGGATCTCTGGATGAGTAGGAGGATTCATCTTGACTCTTATAGAGGAGACTGAGGGAAAGGCAGTCTTATCCCAGTTGCAGTGAGTTATATTAATAGATCTCCTAATACTGGGCTATCTTTACACTCCTGTTAGAAACCTCAGTTGGTCATGGCATGTTATTCTTTTAATGGTCTACATCAGGGGCCCCCAACCACTGGGCTGTGGACCGCTACCGGTCCGTGGCCTGTTAGGAACCGGGACGCACAGCAGGAGGTGAGCGGCGGGAGAGTTAGTGAAGCTTCATCTGCTGCTCCCCATCGCTCGCATTACCCCCTGAACCATCTCCCCACCCTTACCCCGTGGTCTGTGGAAAAAATGTCTTCCATGAAACTGGTCCCTGGTACCAAAAAGGCAGGGGACAACTGGTCTACTTCAGTCTGCTTATTCAAAATTTTGTAGTGTTGTTTGAAAGTGAGATTGGTCTATAATTATTTTTCTCTTTTAGTGCTTTGTTAATTTTTTTTTTTTTTTTTGTATTTTATTTGGCTGCATCAGGTCTTAGTTGCAGCATGTGGGCTCTTTGTTGTGGCATATGGGCTTCTCTCTAGTTGTGGCGTGCAGGATCCAGAGTGCATGGGCTCAGTAGTTGTGGCACGTGGGCTTAGTTGCCCTGTAGCATGTGGGATCTCAGTTCACCAACCAAGGGTCAAACCCACGTCCCCTACATTGGAAGGCAGATTCTTAACCACTGGACTACCAGGGAAGTCCCCATGTTTTGTTAAATTTTTGTATTAAATCTTATAGTGGCTTCATAAAAATAATTGGATGTTTCTTTTATCTTGTAACCTTGAAAAGATTAAATAGCACTGGAGTTACCTGTTCCTTAAAAGTTTGACAGAATTCAATTGTGAAAACTTTTCATAGGGTTGAAATGTTACCATTACTTTTTATTATATTGATTATTTAGAAAGAGGATCCACATTTTATCTTTGTAGCCTTAGCACCTAGCTCAGTGGCTGAAACAAACTATACTATCATCAACATTATAAATTGAGATTCGTATTTCAAGAAGAAAAAGTATATTAAAATACCTTAACATGAAGATTTGTATTAGCTGTCCCTCTCCATTTTCAAGGCTTCCACCTTAATTTACCCTCTATTACCTCTATTACAATAGTCTTCTAACTGGTCTCTCTGGCTTCTCTCTTTCTTATCTCCAATATCCATCTTATATTCTATCCCAGATTAACCTTCCTAAAGGGCTGCTCTGATCATTTGACACTTGCATAAAAACCGTAAAAAACTTTTTTTATTTTATTGAAGTATAGTTGATTTACAATGTTGTATTAATTTCTGGTGTACAGCAAAGTGATTCAGCTATATTTATATTCTTTTTCATATTCTTTTCCATTATGGTTTATTACAGGATATTGAATATAGTTCCCTACGCTATACAGAAGGACCTTGTTTATCCATTCTGCATAATACTTTGTATCTGCTAATCCCAAACTCCCATTCATCCCTCCCCACAACCCCTCACCCTTGGCAACCACAAGTCTGTTTTCTATGTTTCTGAGTTTGTTTTTGTTTTGTAGATAAGTCCATTTTTTGTCATATTTTAGATTCCACATATAAGTGATATCATATGGTATTTGTCTTTCTCTGTCTGACTTACTTCACTTAGTATAATAATCTCTAGGTCCATCCAACCCTTGCACAAAAACCTTGAGAAGCTTCCCAGTGGCTAAAACACAAGTGCAAACTTTTCACTGCTCTCCATCTCAATCCACCTTCCCTTTGTCTTCCACTATTTCCCCACAGATACACTATGTTTAGGTAAGCTGTGTTCCTTGCCATTTCCCATACAATTTTTGTCTTATCATTTCTGTCCTTCGTTCATGCTATGCCACTATTTATTTAGGCTTTTTATTCTATTCCCTTGTCCCTACTGGCCAAAGAATCCTGCTCATCTCTCAAGTTCACCTCTTCCATGAATTCATCCATGAAGACAGAGTTATCTCTCATAATTCTTTGAAAAAAAAACATGTGTATTTATCTTGTATCCTCTAGTAAAATGAAAACTTCTTGAAGGTAAGAATCCTAACTTAGAGATCTTTACAAAACTTACAGCATTTATTCAATAATTAAGTTTTGAATGGGCGAATGAATAGATCTATAAACTGATAATGACTTATTCTAACCATTTAAGGTAAATTCTGAACATTCTCCTTTAGTATGGATTTGACATGCTATGGAATTTAGCATCATGTTCTGATTAACACATGAATATTTGGATGAAATATATATGTTTTACACACTCCTGTAAGTATGATATATATCATATATATATATTTATATATATAATTATAAAAATTCATGAGCTTGCATGAAATAATGGCAGTCATAGACATAATTTCAAATATGTTTTCCTTGAAAAAATAATAGATTAATAATGGACTTTAAGAGGCATATTTTAAAATATTATTAGACCTATTATTTAAATAGAATCTATTTACTGCTTCAAGACGGTGGAAGAGTAAGACATGGAGATCACCATCCTCCCCACAAATACATCAGAAATACATCTACATGTGGAACAACTCCTACAGAACACCTACTGAACGCTGGCAGAAGACCTCAGACCTCCCAAAAGGCAAGAAACTCCCCACGTACCTGGGTAGGGCAAAAGAAAAAAGAAAAAACAGAGCCAAAAGAATAGGGACGGGATCTGCACCAGTGGGAGGGAGCTGTTAAGGAGGAAAGGTCTCCACACACTAGAAGCCCCTTTGCGGGCGGAGACTGCGGGTGGCGGAGGGGGAAGCATCGGAGGCACGGAGGAGAGCGCAGCCATAGCGGTGTGGAGGGTAAAGCAGAGAGATTCCCACACAGAGGATCGGTGCCGACCAGCACTCACCAGCCCGAGAGGTTTGTCTGCTCACCCGCCGGGGTGGAGCGGGGGCTGGGAGCTGAGGCTCGGGCTTCAGTCGGATCCCAGGGAGAGGACTGGGGTTGGCTGCGTGAACACAGCCTGAAGGGCCTAGTGCGCCACGGCTAGGCGGGAGGGAGTTGGGGAAAAAGCCTGAACCTGCCGAAGACACAAGAGACGTTTGCTTCCCTCTTTGTTTCCTGGAGGAGAGGGGATTAAGAGCGCTGCTTAAAGAAGTTCCAGAGACGGGCGCGAGCCGCGGCTATCAGCGCGGACACCAGAGACGGGCATGAGACGCTAAGGCTGCTGCTGCCGCCACCAAGAAGCCTGTGTGCGAGCACAGGTCACTATCCACACCTCCCCTCCCGGGAGCCTGTGCAGCCCGTCACTGCCAGGGTCCCCGGATCCAGGGACAACTCCTCCGGGAGAACGCAGGGCGCGCCTCAGGCTGGTACAATGTCATGCCGGCCTCTGCCGCCGCAGGCTCGCCCCGCACTCCGTACCCCTCCCTCCCCCTTGCCTGAGTGATCCAGAGCCCCCGAATCAGCTGCTTCTTTAACCCTGTCCTGTCTGAGTGAAGAACAGATGCCCTCCAGAGACCTACACGCAGAGGCGGGGCCAAATCCAAAGCTGAACTCCGGGAGCTGTGCGAACAAAGAGAAAGGGAAATCTCTCCCAGCAGCCTCAGGAGCAGCGGATTAAATCTCCACAATCAACTTGATGTACCCTGCATCTGTGGAACACATGAATAGACAACCAATCATCCCAAATTGAGGAGGTGGATTTTGGGAGCAACAATATATATATTTTTTCCTTTTTTCTCTTTTTGTGAGTGTGTATGTTTATGCTTCTGTGTGTGATTTTGTCTGTATAGCTTTGCTTTTACCATTTGTCCTAGGGTTCTGTCTGTCCAGTTTTGTTTTGTTTTGTTTATTATTACTTAAAAATTTTTTTCTTAATAATTATTTTTTATTCTTTATATTAATAACTTTATTTTATCTTCTTCTTTCTTTCTTTTTTTTCCTCCCTTTTATTCTGAGCCATGTGGAAGACAGGCTCTTGGTGCTCCAGGCAGGCGTCAGGGCTGTGCCACTGAGGTGGGAGAGCTAAGTTCAGGACACTGGTCCAAAAGAGACCTCCCAGGTCCAGGTAATATCAAACGATGAAAATCTCCCAGAGATCGCCATCTCAAGGTCAAGACCCAGCTCCACTCAACAACCAGCAAGCTACAGTGCTGGACACCCTATGCCAAGCAACTAGCAAGAGAGGAACACAACCCCATCTGTCAGAACAGAGGCTGCCTAAAATCATAATAAGGCCACAGACACCCCAAATCATACCACCAGACGTGGGCCTGCCCACCAGAAAGACAAGATCCAGCCTCACCCACCAGAGCACAGTCACTAGTCCTCTCTACCAGGAAACCTACACAACCCACTGAAACAACCTTAGTCACTGGGGGCAGACACCAAAAACAATGGAAACTACGAACCTGCAGCCTGCGAAAAGGAGACCCCAAACACAGTAAGTTAAGCAAAATGAGAAGACAAAGAAACACACAGCACATGAAGGAGCAAGATAAAAATCCACCAGACCAAACAAAGGACGAGGAAGTAGGCAGTCTACCCGGAAAAGAATTCAGAATAATCATAGTAAAAATGATCCAAAATCTTGGATATAGAATGGCGAAAATACAAGAAACGTTTAACAAGGACCTAGAAGAATTAAAGAGCAAACAAACAGTGATGAACAACACAATAAATGAAATTAAAAATTATCTAGAAGGAATCAATAGCAGAATAACTGAGGCAGAAGAACGGATAAGTGTCCTGGAAGATAAAATAGCGGAAATAACTACTGCAGAGCACAATAAAGAAAAAAGAATGAAAAGAATTGAGGATAGTCTCAGAGACCTCTGGAACAATATTAAACGCACCAACATTCGAATTATAGGGGTCCCAGAAGAAGAAGAGAAAAAGAAAGGGACCAAGAAAATATTTGAAGAGATTATAGTTGAAAACTTCCCTAAAATGGGAAAGGAAATATTTAATCAAGTCCACGAAGCAGAAAGAGTCCCATACAGGATAAATCCAAGGAGAAACATGCCAGGACACATATTAATCAAACTATCAAAAATTAAATACAAAGAACAAATATTAAAAGCAGCAAGGGAAAAAAAACAAATAACACATAAGGGAATCCCCATAAGGTTAACAGCTGATCTTTCAGCAGAAACTCTGCAAGCCAGAAGGGAGTGGCAGGACATATTTAAAGAGATGAAGGAGAAAAATCTACAACCAAGATTACTCTACCCAGCAAGGATCTCATTCAGATTTGATGGAGAAATTAAAACTTTACAGACATGCAAAAGCTAAGAGAATTCAGCACCACCAAACCAGCTTTACAACAAATGCTAAAGGAACTTCTCTAGGCAGGAAACACAAGAGAAGGAAAAGACCTATAATAATAAACCCCAAACAATTAAGAAAATGGTAATAGGAACATACATATCGATAATTACTTTAAATGTAAATGGATTAAATGCTCTCACCAAAAGACATAGACTGGCTGAATGGATACAAAAACAAGACCTGTACATATGCTGTCTACAAGAGACCCACTTCAGACCAATGGACACAAACAGACTGAAAGTGAGGGGATGGAAAAAGATATTCCATACAAATGGAAATCAAAAGAAAGCTGGAGTAGCAATTCTCATATCAGACAAAATAGACTTTAAAAAAAAGACTATTACAAGAGACAAAGAAGGACACTGCATAATGATCAAGGGATCAATCCAAGAAGAAGATATAACAATTGTAAATATTTATGCACCCAACATAGCAGCAGCTCAATACATAAGGCAAACACTAACAGTGATAAAAAGGGATATCAACAGTAAAAAAAACATAGTATGGGACTTTAACACTCCACTTTCACCAATGGACAGATCATCCCAAATGAAAATAAATAAGGAAACACAAGCTTTAAATGATACATTAAACAAGATGGACTTAATTGATATTTATAGGACATTTCATCCAAAAACAACAGAATATACATTCTTCTCAAGTGCTCATGGAACATTCTCCAGGATAGATCATATCTTGGGTCACAAATCAAGCCTTGGTAAATTTAAGAAAATTGAAATTGTATCAGCTATCTTTTCCAACCACAACGCTATGAGACTAGATATCAATTACAGGAAAAAATCTGTAGGAAATACAAACACATGGAGGCCAAACAACACACTACTGAATAACAAAGAGATCACTGAAGAAATCAAAGAGGGAATAAAAAAATACCTAGAAACAAATGACAATGAAAATACAATGACCCAAAACCTATGGGATGCAGCAAAAGCAGTTCTAAGAGGGAAGTTTGTAGGAATACAATCCTACCTTAAGAAACAAGAAACATCTCAAATAAACAACCTAACCTTACACCTAAAGCAATTAGGGAAAGAAGAACAAAAAACCCTCAAAGTTAGCAGAATTAAAGAAATGATAAAGATCAGATCAGAAATAAATGAAAAAGAAATGAAGGAAATGATGGCAAAGGTCAATAAAACTAAAAGCTGGTTTCTTGAGAAGATAAGGAAAATTGATAAACCGTTAGCCAGACTTATCAAGAAAAAAAGGGAGGAGACTCATATCAATAGAATTGGAAATGAAAAAGGAGAAGTGACAACTGGCACTGCAGAAATGCAAAGGATCATGAGAGATTACTACAAGCAACTATATGCCAAAAAATGGAAAACCTGGAAGAAATGGACAAATTCTTAGAAAAGCACAACCTTCCGAGACCGAACCAGGAAGAAAAAGAAAATATGAACAGACCAATCACAAGCACTGAAATTGAAACTGTGATTAAAAATCTTCCAACAAACAAAAGCCCAGCAACAGATGGCTTCACAGGCGAATTCTATCAAATATTCAGAGAAGAGCTAACATCTATCCTTCTCAAGCGCTTCCAAAATACAGCAGAGGCAGGATCACTCCCAAACTCATTCTATGAGGCCACCATCACTCTGATACCAAAACCAGACAAGGATGTCACAAAGAAAGAAAACTACAGGGCAATATCACTGATGAACATAGATGCAAAAATCCTTAACAAAATGCTAGCAAACAGAATCCAACAGCACATTAAAGGATCATACACTATGATCAAATGGGGTTTATCCCAGGAATGCAAGGATTCTTCAATATACACAAATCCATCAACGTGATAAGCCATATTAACAAACTGAAGGAGAAAAAACATATGATCATCTCAATAGGTGCAGAGAAAACATTCGACAAAATTCAACACCCATTTATGATAAAAACCCTCCAGAAGTAGGCATAGAGGGAACTTACCTTAACATAATAAAGGTCATATATGACAAACCCATAGACAACATCGTCCTCAATGGTGAAAAACTGAAAGCATTTCCACTAAGATCAGGAAAAAGACAAGGTTGCCCACTGTCACCACTGTTATTCAACGTAGTTTTGGAAGTTTAAGCCACGACAATCAGAGATGAAAAAGAAAAAAAAGGAATCCAAATTGGAAAAGAAGAAGTAAAGCTGTCACTGTTTGCATATGACATGATATTATTCATAGAGACTCCTAAAGATGCTACCAGAAAACTACTAGAGCTAATCAATGAATTTGGTAAAGTAGCAGGATACAAAATTAATGCACAGAAATCTCTGGCATTCCTATACACTAAAGATGAAAAATCTGAAAGTGAAATCAAGGAAACACTCCCATTTACCATTGCAACAAAAAGAATAAAATATCAAGAATAAACCTACCTAAGGAGACAAAAGACCTGTATGCAGACAATTATAAGACACTGATGAAAGAAACTAAAGATGATACAAACAGATGGAGAGATATACCATGTTCTTGGATTGGAAGAATCAACATTGTGAAAATGACTCTACTACCCAAAGCAATCTACAGATTCAATGCAATCCCTATCAAACTACCACTGGCATTTTTCACAGAACTAGAACAAAAAATTTCACAATTTGTATGGAAACACAAAAGACCCCAAATAGCCAAAGCAATCTTGAGAACGAAAAATGGAGCTGGAGGAATCAGGCTCCCTGACTTCAGACTATACTACAAAACTGCAGTAATCAAGACAGTATGGTACTGGCACAAAAACAGAAAGATAGATCAATGGAACAGGATAGAAAGCCCAGAGATAAACCCACGCACATATGGTCACCTTATCTTTGATAAAGGAGGCAGGAATGTGGAGAAAGGACAGCCTCTTCAATAAGTGGTGCTGGGAGAAGTGGACAGGTACATGTAAAAGTATGAGATTAGATCACTCCCTAACAGCATACACAAAAATAAGCTCAAAATGGATTAAAGACCTAAATGTAAGGCCAGAAACTATCAAACTCTTAGAGGAAAACATAGGCAGAACACTCTATGACATAAATCACAGCAAGATCCTTCTTGACCCACCTCCTAGAGAAATGGAAATAAAAACAAAAATAAACAAATGGGCCCTAATACAACTTCAAAGCTTTTGCACAGCAAAGGAAACCATAAAGAAGACCAAAAGACAACCCTCAGAATGGGAGAAAATATTTGCAAATGAAGCAACTGACAAAGGATTAATCTCCAAAATTTACAAAGAGCTCATGCAGCTCAATAACAAAAAAACAAACAACCCAATCCAAAAATGGCAGAAGAGCTAAATAGACATTTCTCTAAAGAAGATATACAGATTGCCAACAAACACATGAAAGAATGCTCAACATCACTAATCAATAGAGAAATGCAAATCAAAACTACAATGAGATATCACCTCACTAGTCAGAATGGCCATCATCAAAAAATCTAGAAACAATAAATGCTAGAGAGGGTGTGGAGAAAAGGGAACTCTCTTGCACTGTTGGTGGGAATGTAAATTGTTACAGCCGCTATGGAGAACAGTATGGAGGTTCCTTAAAATCTACAAATAGAACTACCATACGACCCAGCAATCCCACTACTGGGCATATACCCTGAGAAAACCATAATTCAAAAAGAGTCATGTACCAAAATGTTCATTGCAGCTCTATTTACAATAGCCAGGATATGGAAGCAACCTACGTGTCCATCAACAGATGAATGGATAAAGAAGATGTGGCACATATATACAATGGAATATTACTCAGCCATAAAAAGGAATGAAACTGAGTTATTTGTAGTGAGGTAGATGGACTTAGAGACTGTCATCCAGAGTGAAGTAATTCAGAAAGAGAAAAACAAATACCGTCTGCTCACACATATATATGGAATCTAAAAACAAAAGGAAAAAAAATGGTCAGAAGAACCTAGGGGCAAGACGGGAATAAAGATGCAGACCTATTAGAGAATGAACTTGAGGTTACAGGGAGGGGAAAGGTAAGCTGGGACAAAGTGAGAGTGTCACGGACATATATACACTACCAAACATAAAATAGATAGCTAGTGGGAAGCAGCCGCATAGCACAGGGAGATCAGCTCGGTGCTTTGTGACCACCTAGAGTGGTGGGATATGGAGGGTGGGAGGGAGGGAGATGCAAGAGGGAAGAGATATGGGGACATATGTATATGTATAACTGATTCACTTTGTTATACAGCAGAAACTAACACACCATTGTAAAGCTATTATAGTCTAATAAAGATGTTAAAAAAATCTATTTACTGATCCTATTTTATGTTATTATGTTATCTAGCTGTAGTAATGGATAACTTATTGTTTAAAATCACTGGTTTTCATCTTAAGAGTGACAAACGCCTACGAAAAATGTCTTCCTGAGTGGCTTTCTCTAGACCTCAAATAAGAGATTGAGGAAATAGAACTATTACACTGATGATTTTCAGATAATATTTGAACAAGCCAGGCTGTTATTAGCATGTAAACACAATGTAACAGCTTTTCAGTGTACCTAGATATTTACTTCTGAGAGACCACTGGTGTCTCTTTACACTATAAGTGAAGTATTTTTTAAAAATGCAGAGGTTTTCCATAAGGAGCGACGGCTCACAGCCCCATATTGGGCTCCCCAGCCTGGTGGTCCTGTAGCAGAAGATAAGCCTCCAGAACATCTGGCTTTGAAGGCCATCAGAGCTTGTGTACAGGAGAGCCAGAGGGCTGTAGGAAACAGACTCCACTCTTAAAGGGCTCATGCAGAACCTCACCAGCTCTGAGACCTATGACAGAGGCAGTATTTTGAAAGGGGCCTGGGTCAGACCCACTTGCTGAATTTGCAGAGCCTACTGGAGAGGTAGGAGGCAACTGGGACTCCCTCCAGGGACAGGGACACTGGCAGCAGCAGACAGGGACATGGGCGGCAGCCATTTTTGGGAGTTCACTCTACCACTAGGACACTGGTGCTGGCAATCTAAATTCAATAAAGTTGTAGGATACAAATTAATATGCAAAATGTGTTGCATTTCTATATACTGACAACAAAAGGTCAGAAAGAGAAATTAAAAAAATCTCATTTACAATTGCATCAAAAAGAATAAATCTAACTAATAGGTGAAAGATCTGTACTTGGAAAACCATGCAACATTAATGAAAAAAACTGAAGATGACCAAAGAAAGATATACTGTGCTCATGGATTGGAAGAATTAATATTGTTAAAATGACCACAGAGCCCAAGGCATTCTACAGATTCCGTGCAGTCCCTATCAAAATAGTAATGGCATTTTTTACAGAACTAGAACAAATAATTAAAATACTTGTATGGAAACACAAAAGAGCCTGAATAGCCAAAAAGTCTTGAGGAAGAAGAATATAGAGGTACCACACTCTCTGGTTTCAAACTATACTACAAACCTACAATCATCATAACAGTATGGTACCAGCATAGAAACAGACACATAGATCAATGGAACAGAATAGAAAGCCCAGAAATAAGCACATGCTTATATGGTCAATTAATCTATGTCAAAGGAGGCAAGAATATACAGTCTCTTCAATAAATGGTGTCGGGAAAACTGGATAGCTACACACAAAAGAATCAAGCTGGACTACTTTCTCACACCATGCACAGAAATAAATTCAAAATGGATTAAAAACTTAAATGTAAGACCTGAAACCATAAAACTCCTAGAAGAAAGCATAGGCAGTACTCTCTTTGACACTGGTCATAGTAATATTCTTTTGGATATGTCTCCTCAGGCAAGGGAAACAAAAGCAAAAATAAACAAATGGACTACGTCAAAATAAAAAGCTTTTGCATACCAAGGAAACTCTTAACAAAACAAAAAGGCAGCATATTGAATGGGAGAGAATATTTGCAAATGACATATCTGATAAGCAGTTAATATTCAAAATATACAAAGAACTCATGCAAGTTAACATCAACAAAAACCAAACAGCCCAATTAAAAAATGAGCAGAGGGCCTGAATAGATATTTTTCCAAAGACATATGGATGGCTAACAGACACATGGAAAGATGCTCAGCATAACTAATCATCAGGAAAATGCAAATCAAAACCATGGTGAGATATCACCTCACACCCGTTAGAATGGCCATCATCAAAAAGACAGATAAGTCCTGAGGATGTGGAGAAAAGGGAACTTTCATGCACTGTCGGTGGGAATGTAAATTGTTACAACCACTATGAAAAACAGTATGGGGGTTCCTCAAAAAATTAAAACTACCATATGGATCCAGCAATTCCACTTCTGGGTATTTTCTTTTTTGATTTGAATTTTATTTTATTAATTTATTTTTATACAGCAGGTTCTTATTAGTTATCTATTTTATATATATTAGTGTATATACATCAATCCCAATCTCCCAGTTCATCCCACCCCCCACCCTCCCACTTCCCTCCCTTGGTGCTGGGTATTTTCCCAAAGAAGACAAAAACAATAGTTTGAGTGGATATATGCACTGCTATATTCATTGCAGCATTATTTACAATAGCCAAGATATGGAAGCAACCTAAGTGTCCATTGATAGATAAATGGATAAAGAAGATGTGATATGTGTGTGTATATATATATATATATATATATATATATATATATATAAAATGGAATATTACTCAGCCACAAAAAATAATGAAGTCTTACCATTTGCAACAACATAGATGAACCTAGAGGGTATTATGCTAAATGAAATGTCAGACAAGGAAAGACAAATACCATTCGATTTCACTTGTGTGTGTAATCTAAAAACAAAATAAATGCACAAACATAACAAAGCAGAAACAGACTTAACAGATGCAGAGAACAAACAGGTGTCTGTCAGGGTTGAGGGGATGAGTGAAATAGATGAGGGAGATTAATAGGTACAAACTTCCAGTTACAAAATAAACGAGTCACATGTTTAGTCATGTATAGCATGGGGAATATAGTCAGTAACATGGTAATATCTTTGTATGGTGACAGATGGTAAGTAGCCTTATTGTGGCGATCATTTTGGAATGTAGAGAAATATCAAGTCACTTTGTTGTGCACCTGGATCTCCATAGTGTTGTAGGTCAATTATACTTCAAAATAAGACAAAACAAAAACCAAAAAACCAAAACCACGCACTCAGCTGCATAGAAACATGCCTGGGAGGATGCATACTAAGCTGTCAATAGTATTACTCTTCAAGAAAGTATCTGTGCGTGGAAGGCACTCTCACCCTTTACCGTATACATTTTAACTTTATCCTTCGTAGAGCATTTGGGGAAAGGATGCTGTCTAAGTATTAATGGGTGTGTGTGGAGGCTCAAGTTAAAAGTTAAGATCAGATATAGAGTGGTAAGGAATGTGACATTTTGGTTAAAAAAGAAGAATTTATTTCTGTCACTTTTGGAATAGCAATAGAATGTATATTGCTGGAGCTACTAAAGAATTTTATAGAGGGGGACACTAGGATTCTTCCCATACTTCTCTTTTTCTGGAAGGAGACAATCCTTGCACTTTTTACAGCTGGGATGGTATAGAACTCAGTCTATATAGCAAATATATCTAATAATTATAAATAAAATAAATATTTCGAAACACTAAATTTTTTTTGTTTATACACATCAGTGTGAACTAACCTTCCTTCTTCCTTCCCTCCCTCCTTTCTTCTTCCCTTTTCCCTTTCCTTTCCTCCCTCCTCTTCCTCCCCTTTTCATATGGCAGTAAGAGGTAGGAGGAAAGGAAAGGAAAAATGACTAGATTGAAGTAAAGATTAGATTAGAACAGCCTACGTTACATAAAACGTCTTTTAATGATATAATTTTCTTCTCAGAAGAGATTTGAATGTAATATAAAACAAACCAAGATAACAGAGAACACAATGCAAAGTAAACTCCCCAGACAGGACTTTTTTTTTCAGCAAAAGCATTAGGTAAGTTCTCAGCCTGACATCACAGGAGAAATCAGTCCTCTGGTCCTGAGCCTTCCACTCTCCACCAGCACTAGTTGAAGACCTTTTGTCCTAGCAGGAAAGGCCAGGTAAAGTCTATTGGGAAACGTGCTCAGGAACACGGTTTTTAAAAAGGAAAACATGCAAGGAAGCTTGAAAAGCATTTTATGATAGGTCTTAGGAGGGTTGAAAGAATGCAGTTCATAGTGAATTTCAAGACAATCAGATTTCATCTGAATAAGTGTTTTAAATGCTCCAAACTGGAAAATTTCTATTATCTTCCTTACAGATCACTGAAAACAAGTGCCTGGTCCATGCTCTACCCAAGGTACAGTCACTCTGTTTTCAAGCTCAAAACAGATATTGATTTTCGTTTCAAACTTTAATGCCAAAATTAGCAGTGTCAGGTTGTATTAGAGGCGGATGGTTTAGAGAGTTCAAGAGTGAACAAGCAGCACAGCCAGATTGCCTTTTCTGGGTGTTTTTTTTTTTTTTTCTTTTCATGTCTTACAGACAAAGCATGGAATATAAGACAGCCTTCAGTTTTATGGCACCCAAAGAAATATTTAGTCCAATTTCACTCATGTCTTTTGCCCATCAGTTTCCTTCAAGTGTCAGTTGAGGGGTCATAAATACATATAGTTTGAGGATGATTACAGTTTGCTTTAATCTCCTTCTTCAGTGCATTTTGCCTCTCACTTAGCTTTGGAAAAACCAAGATTTGTCAGTTTAAATTGACAGAGCATTTCATCTGCATTGTCCCATAAAGGAGGAGGCGGCTCAATTATTGAATCGGTCCACCAGCAGAGTGTGCATCCTTTATATCCGGGATTGATTGAAAGGAAAGAACTACAAATTGCACTGTGAGAGCTTCCCTCACATGGAACAGTTAATCAAAGGAGCAGCCCCAGCCTCATAATAGGGACTTTTAGAACGTTCATTCGCTATGAGGAGCAAATGCCCACAAAGCTAAGTCACCCAGACTTGACTTGTCAATAAGGAAGGGTGCCTTATTGATAAGAGTGGCTTATTTATCAATAAGGAAGAGCGTTGCCAGAGTGGCTTCGGGGAGTGAAGAGGGGAAAGGAATGAGTATGGATATCCTTGATATCCTCTGAAATACCTCTAAGTCTGTACGATTAATATCTCAGCGTATCTGGTTGTTGCTTCTCTGTATTCTGAATGAAGGTGGCTTTTATTAGATGGCTCCCATGCAGAGTGTGTTTGGAGTGCATGCGTACGTGTGTATGTGTGTGTGAGAGAGAGAGTGAGCGAGCAATGGAGGGAAGGAAGGAGGGGGAGGGAAGGGGAGGGGATTCAGAGGAGAGAAAAGAGTGAACAGGTAAATAGTAGCAGCGTTAGAAGCTAGAGGTTCTTCAAATACAGATGTGATGTAGTAAATGCCTATTAAGTTTCCCAAGCTGTCTTCTCATATACATTCTAGTCCCACAAAGGGTGTAACCCAGTTTCTGAATTACTCCCTGAGCATTGTGTGGAGAGGCAGTAACTAACTCAACAGCAGGACAGGTGGCAGCCTCTCTGCACTCCCACAGGTGTGATGAATGCCTTTCTTATCAACCACTGAAGTATGCTGTCATCTGCTCACTTGTCTGTATATGAGCTCTTTGATGACAGGGATTGTGTTTGATTCATCTTCTATTTCCAAGGCCTAGAGAATGTCTGGTTTGTGGTTTGTACTCAAGTTGAGGAGTGAGTGGCTAGTGGGCTATATGGCTACTCCATGTGGGGATGTATTAGAGGTGAAGATGGGGAGTGGTCCCCCCATGCTGTAATATTTTAGGAGTAAAAAATCTAAACAATTAAAAGGAAAGTGGAGAGAGATTCCCTGTCATTCATCATCAACAGATCAAGAACCAGAGAGCAGGGCTTCCCTGGTGGTGCAGTGGTTGAGAGTCCGCCTGCAGATGCAGGGGACGCAGGTTTGTGACCCGGTCCAGGAAGGTCCCACATGCCGCGGAGCGGCTGGGCCTGTGAGCCATGGCCACTGAGCCTGCGTGTCCGGAGCCTGTGCTCCGCAACGGGAGAGGCCACAACAGTGAAAGGCCCGCGTACCTCAAAAAAATAAAAATAAATAAATAAATAAAGAACCAGAGAGCAGACAATGCTGAACATTAAGACCCAGATGCCTGATGTGGGTGTTGAATTATCATCAGTTTTGATCAAGCTCCTGTCATATTCAGTTGGGGGAATATTAGAGGTCTGAGACAGACAGTGGCAGAAGTTGTGGGGGACCGATGAGTAAGGCAGGAATGAGGCAACAGCCTAGGAAAAAAGGGCATAGGGCGCTCTGAGCCGACTGAGATAAAGTAGAAGAAATTTGTTGGCAAGAACTAATGTCTCCTGGATGCAGAAGGGGAAAATGAAATGCAGGCAGGCAGGTAGAGCACCCCTGGTCATGGAGCTGGGACTGGCTGTGGGTGTTGGAGAAGTCAGCCTCCAGTGGTTGGCCATGGCCGTGTTCTTTGGTGATTGCAGTAAGTAAAGCTTGGCTAGGCAATCAACAGAGAGGAAATGAAGAATGCCTTTTCCTTCCAGTTGTAGCTATTAAATAAAATTTAGCTGAAGTCTGAAATATAGATCATAGTTTAGTATTAACTATAGTCATGCTTAATACCCCTTGGGTGGAAGGCCACTTAAACCATACCTGATGGGAACAATCTTTGTGCTTTGGAAACCCCAGGTCTTCTGATACAAAATGTAGTGCCCTTCTTCCCACCCTACCTTGACTCATGCTGTACCATTGTTTTCAATAATCCTGGAACAGCATGGTCACATGTCAATAGTGTGAAGTACCTAAGGTTTATTATTTAAATGTTAATCTAGAAATGGTGATTTTTTTTTCTTTTGTGTGTGCACCTTTAAGCAATCTTTACTGAAAGAGTTTTTAGAACAGTATAAAATGGTGTACATGAAAATGATTCATTTAGCCTTTAACTAATTGGTCATTTTTATCCTTTCAGTGAAAAAAAGTGGAAGAATCCACTTATTCAGACAGGGTTTCCCCCCCTCCTTGAAACTGAGATAAAAACAACAGCAGTTTTTAAACTTTGTTTCTGGAAAAGAGATCCATTCCTTCTTGGTGACAGGTTTCTAAAAAACCATTTTTTCTCTTGCCTTTAGTACTGGCCTCTAGCATGTCCATTGAAGGAAAAGGCCCTGTTACTTTACAAGGTATTTCTCTAAATGTGTTTTGTTTAAAGAATGCCACAACAGGAAAACCTATTCGCTTTGCTTTCTATACTGATTGGGAAGCACAGCTAGTTCACTCTGTCGAAACACCCAGCTCAGAAACTGATGTTAGAGAAAGCAGCTCAGTCTCCTAGAGCGAGTGGAGTTTACAGACTAGCCTTCAGCTTGTAGATCCTCTGTACCAGCCCTAGGGGAGGATAGATTTTATAAATAAAATATCTGTGAACAGCAGTAGTCACAGCATTATTACAAACTTAAAAAAAAGATATCAAAGGGCACGGATACATGAAGCCAGCAACAAGCCAGCATTTGCTTCTCTGAATCATCCAGGGCTGCACCACCAAGCAGGACTTGTTAGTTTGCTCCAAAGAGGATGGCGAGTTGTATTAAAAAGTAGGGATGTTGAAGATGTCACAAAATCCAAATATGCTGGTGCCGATTTTCCAGTTGCCTTAACATTATGATGTTAGATATTTGTATTTGGGAAGAAATTATGCTGTTTGATGGTGAACCCTAACTTGAGAAATTAAAGTAGTCATGATTTTCCTTTTTGTTTGATCTTGCGGCAAATATTCAAACACAGTGAAATAATGGTTTACAAGTATTTTCCAGATAATTTTAGTTTAAACAACAATACTACTTTCAGGTAATTTTTATTTTTTGCTTTTGGGGTTGTTGTCTCTCGCCCTGCCCCACCGAGATGGAAGTATGTTTAGAGAATTCTGGAGAGGTCAGCTTCTCACTTCCCTGATTTCTTGAGTTGGTCTGGTTTCTGCCCCCTTCCAGGTGTGATTGAAATAGAAATTTAAGGTCCTGCATCACAGGTCCAAAGGTAGCTCAGAGAAGGACCCAGAACCAAGTTTGGCCTATCCCAGGAGCTAGTTTATTTCTGGAAGCTTCCATTCAAAAAGACTTTGGGTCTTCTTAAAACGAATGTATATCTCCCTACTCAACATATTATAGTTTACTGAAATTTGACCCTCATGTTTAAAAAAGAGTCAGACTCTGATTTTCCTTAGTGAAGTCTTTAGTTAGATTCAGATACCTACTTATTTTATTATGCTCATGTCTTAGGAATCCTATTAAGTAGATGTTACAGCTATGAAGTTTGACATGATACATCCTATGGACAGCATTTGAAGAGCAGAATAAAGTTAGGTGTCTGAAGTCTAACGTGATTTTGTCCAAAAATTAGTCTGTGGTTTGACTGTCAAAAGGTTCTCTGTTTGTTTAGGAAAGTAAAGGGATAGCTCTGTAACAGGCTTAAAGAAAGTAGTCCCCATATGCACGAGGGAATTTTCAATACAAACTACCATCTTCTGCACCATTCCATTGCAAATTCAATCTTAGATGGTTGGCAGCTATGCCGTGCCTCTGCTTCTTTTTATAGTCTAGGAAATAACCCTCAATTACATGAATTAGAGTAGGTCAATTAAAGAACACCAGGGCATAAAGATTATGAAGAAGATTCTCTTGTGTCACAAATTATGCATGAAAAACAATTCTTCCTCTCCTATTCTTTAGTAATTGGTAATCTTTCTAGAACAAATATATTCAAGTAAGCTTCCAATGCACACTTTGTACATCGCATGCATAATCAGTGTTGAAATGAGAGCTGGATGTTGGTGAATAATATTTTCTGAGTCAGGGGTCAAGGCTGCCTTGTATTCCTCTGGGTGAGATGTAGAAGTTGCAGGAGATTTTAGTTGAGTATTATCCCTAAACAGATTTTTTTTATAGACTTGTCTCTTTGCTCCCTTTTACTTACTCTTTCTTTAGTGTGGTGTAGTATACATAATTTAAGTAACCAGGGAATGTCTCTGGGCTCAAAACCACCTGCTGGCTTATATTAGCTAATTAATGGTGATTTATCTGAGTTACTAATTTGAGTGGAGCTGATTGCCTTTAGGAATTTGGGAAACGTTATAAGAATTCTGATTAAAATTGTGCCTTTGTGATGGACAGTCTCCTTAAAAGGCTTTTAAGAAATGTTTCCTGTTAGCAGATTAAAAAAAAACAAACAAAACGAAAGTGCCAAATTGATGACCTTGTGTTGTTTTCTGGCTCAAATCACGTCTTATGGCAGCTTGCTTCACTCTGTGATTCAATTTTATCTCTGCCAGGCTTCTTCTCATTTTGTCTCTTACATTAGGGTTTATTTGCCTTTCACTGCTTGAAAAATAGAACTGATCTTGAATCCATAGAGTTTAATCATTTTTGCAAAAACTGATACAGTAGATTTATTTCAGCCAAACTCTGTGTTAGGCTGGCTTGATTCCCAGGACCTCAATGTGTGAATTTAATGGCGGTACAATGTCTGAGGTAGGAATATAATAGAAAGCTCTCAGAGGTATATCTATTGGATCAGTATAATTTCATTTTTTGTCTGCTGGTCTCAATGTCTCTTAAGGCAATGTAGTGTGTAGACAACAAAAGCTGGCCATCTCTCTCTACTGTGATCCCATGGATGTTAGAGCCCCTCAAGAATCACCTTCTCAGATAAAGTATACAGTAAGCAACTGTTAAACATACAATGAGGCCTCTATGAAACATCAATTTTATTAACTGTGTTTAATTAATGAGTGGTAATGAACACGTGGTTACTGCTTTGAGTCTTTCGGATTTAGGAATAATTTGTCTAACCTAGGCAATCATCTCTCCTCCCCCCAAATTAATGCAAGAAATGATTGTGCATTTTATATATATATACATATTAATGCAAGTAACTGCATTATATATATATATATATATTTAGTTTCTACTTATTAATTCACAATATATCTTTTAAGGAAGAAGGTACTTTTCACATATGCACATCATTACAGTTAAAAAATTTTAACTACTGAAATATAGGCATAAAGGAATTCAGGGCTGAAAAAGAGATGAGAATTGAGTTCTCAGTGACCCAGACTTATAGTTTGCCTGGCTTATCTGATACTAAGGAGTGTGGATGAAATATGATTTGCCACATTTTTCTGACTTCTGATACACTTCCATGACAACATGAACACCTTCCTTTAAAAAAATAATAATATACTCCCATGTTCTCCATTAGTTATCAGATTTGACAACCAAACAAAGCTTTGTTATTTGAGTTTTGAGCTGCAAACGATTAAGCTAAAGTTATTTCTGGTCTTGGGACTTGTAGTCAGTTCCCTAGGGATGAAGTTTTCCTAGGAGTCAGTGCTCTTGACTTTTCAATAGTTCTCTCCCCTCTTTGGTTCCTCAGAGTGAGGAATTTCAGTTCCCAGAACTTCTCTGTCTCTATTTTAATTGCACAACTTTCTGTCTTTGGCTAAAGTGCAAGGTTCTTTAGTCATACTAAATTCAAACATTCTCTTCTCAGTTGTTTGTGCTCTACTTCTGAGTTCTCTCTCCGCCACCTACCCTCCCCCCGCGTCCCCCATCCCTGCCTTGAACTATGACTGCTTTAAGTAAATGAGAAGCTCTTCTTCAAAGTCAATGAGCTCTTCTTCATCTCTTCATTTACTTTACATTGAAGAGCCATATAGTCTTGCGGAGAGGGATGAAAAATTGCCTGATCTCCACTACACATACTCAGTTCTCCTATTTCTGACTTTACTAAGTACAAGGCAATCCAAGTCAAAGTCCAACTCACTGCATGGTGGTTATAGATCTCAGGCATCCCCACCTTCACTGGAACATAGTGGAAAGTATGGTAAAACAGAACATTCATCTGCATGCAAATTAGTGTGCGTAGTGTGAGATTGCAAAGGGTTTGTTAAAGGTGATAAGCGATGGAATTTAAGCTACTGCTTTTAAGGTAACACAAATGAGCAGATGTACTTAGCTCATAACTTTCAGATATGATAGGTTTAGGTAAACGACACATTTTTGAAAAAGGTGAAATCTCTCAGTGGTTAACTGATTGAAGGCAGAGAGCATAGCCAAGAGAGAAGTAGAGGCTATATCAGTTTCTTTATTTTAGTTACCACCTAAACTGAGCTCCAAAAGTGGAAGTCATAGACTGTGACCTCCAAACTTGCTGCACTTATAGACTTCACCAAAAAGCCTCCTTTTTTTCCCCATCTGCACCTTATTCCTTTTTCAGAGATGGCACATTAATATTTATAGGCTAACTCCATGCAAGTTCTAAACTTTGTTCTAGAGAAAAGATGACACTAAATAACAGGGTTGATTATTGCTAAGCCAGAGGGGAGGGCAAGGACGACAGTGACCTGAATTTAATTCCCACTTTTCCATCCTTCTTCTACAACAATGCAACATAGTGATGTTCCCAGAGCACAAAGCAGAGGATACACCCCCAAATCATCTTAATCAAACCATTTTTTGAAAGTCTGACTTATGGATTTGATGTTCTTGGTGATTTCTAATGCTCAGAACTAGTTTGGCATTAAGTATTCAATCACCTTGTGATCTGTTCCATTTCAAGAGTGGTAGAGAGGAGAAAATAGACTCCAAATCATAGCTACTGTCTTGTGCAAGGTTCTTATTAAAAACAGCATATTTCTGTAGCCCAGAGGGCTTACAGCCTCTTCCAAAGCAGAAGCGCTGCTCTAAGCTAACCTCAAGGGGCTACTCGAGAGAGATGCAGCCTTCACCCCTCTCACGGGGCAGGGGGGGACTGATAGTATCATATCCGATCCCAATTCCAAGCCTCCGTCAGCCCAATAAGAAATATTCCTTAAGGCATTACTGACATGCAGTTCCCTGGTTAATTGGTTAATAAGTATTTCAATAAGAATAATTAATTTTAAAGAGAAAGAAAACACTTCACAGTAGAATCCATTTAGGAGAGTACATACACCTAGGCTCAGTGAGGTAGGAGGATTTTGGTTTTTTATCATGTTTGAACATAGATATCATTTGCTTCTGTTATATCACTTGTGCTTGACATTTTATCTACAGATAATCAAAATATAATAAAGGGATCACCTCCAGACTGAGGCTCTTAACAATGATGAGCAAAGAGATGCTTGGAGACAAGATGCTGAGGAACAGAAATGCACTGAATAAATTCAGTTCAAAAAGGATGATCATGTCCTGAGGTTACACTAATGTGAATGTTTTTTCTTACTGTCTGCTAAAAGTGACAGCAGCTATAAAGAGTTTTTTTTCTTTTTTTTCTCATTTTTTTTGCACAAAGACCACCAGTTTCCAGTTTACTGATTAGACTGTTGCATTTTTCATGCAAAGGCTTGTTGACTTTAAGTTTGGCCATAAGCATTGTTTATACACTTTTATATGTGTTACCAAAAAAATCTTCATTAACATTATAAGTCAGATCTTAATGTACGATTTCATCATTGTATAGATCATAAAATTGCACTTAAAGGTTTGGAAGAATTTTAGGGCTTATTTAAAAATCGTTAGCCTGGTATATCTTAAAGGCATGTATGTATAGGTATGTCTTAAAGTGTAATTGTCTGCTATTTTTAACATTTAGAACATTACATCCTCAATATAAAAAAAGAGAAAAGTTTATAACTTTTCTTTTAATGTTTTTTGGCTGCATTGGGTCTTCGTTGTTGCAAGCGGGCTTTTTCTAGTTGCGGCGAAGCGGGGTCTACTCTTCGTTGGGGTGCACGGGCTTCTCATTGCGGTGGCTTCTCTTGCTGTGAAGCATGGGCTTTAGGGCATGTGGGCTCAGTAGGTGTGGCTTGCGGACTCTGGAGTGCAGGCTCAGTAGTTGTGGTGCACAGGCTTAGCTGCTCCGCAGCATGTGGGATCTTCCCAGACCAGGGATAGAACCCGTGTCCCCAGCGTTAGCAGGCGAATTCTTAACCACTGTGCCACCAGGGAAGTCCCAGAAAAGTTTATATTAAGGTAAATTCACATGGAAGAGGTAAATTTTTCATAGAAAGTAATTCCTTGTAAGTTAAATTATAATTTAAATGTCTAGTTATTTCTTTAAAAGAAACCCAAATCACAAGTTAACATTTAGTAAAATGCATTCAACTTCCAGGTCTTAATTTCTAAATCAAAGCATGGGCTAACTTTGAAAATAAAACTTTAATTTTTATCTTACCTACAAAATTGAGAGCATTTTATATAATTGCTCCCTGAAAGCATCTCTGCATGTAAGTATACGACCCTTCAGTGATAACAAGGTATTCATCGTCCTACTTCAGCACAAATGCAGTTGATTTGGTTTGTCATGTGGCTTCAAACCAAGTGAATCGATTAGACAGGCAGCCTTCAAAAGACGGGCAGACCTTGGCATTTGCCCAGATTTACCATTTTAAATGGTGATACTCTATGGCTGGAAATAAAAAAGAAATCTTGATCTAGGAGTGCGAATTCAAAGGATGTAAATCAACTGTCAATAACATTGACTGAAATGTTTTTAAAGCTTCAACTCTCTAGAGGGGACTGTTGCTCAGAATATATGCCCTCTGCCATAAACACATATGCAAGTCAGATAGCTGAATTCTCAAGGAGAGCAGAATGCTAAGGGCAAGTTGGGGGTCTGAGAAATGGAGTACATCTGGGGAGAAGAGAGGTCTTGAGTCTAAAACTTATTTACTCACACTCAGTGTCTCAGTTCAGCTGTGCTCTGCTAAACGTTAGGAAGAAAGAAGTCAGATTACGCCAACCAATTCTAATGTATGAATGGCCATAACCTTCTTACAGGTGTTCACATTTAAAAATGAATGTTTGTTAACTTAAAGAAATACCTAATTACTGAACCTAACTAGAAGTACCTAATTACTGAATAGAGAAGCAAGATACATATAAGCAAGTAATTTTGACACATGAAAAAAATGCTTTTGATAAGGAGATTGTTATGTACAAGGCTGGTCTTTGGGTTGGTGTCTACCCCAGAACAAATCCCTCTTTCATTTGTTACTATTTTCATAGCTGTTTCTCTCTCTTTACTTCCGTACCAGTAGGTATTCTCAGAAGTTTACAAATCATTTAACATTCTTATGGCATTGATGGTAGATGAGGAAGCTTCGTTGTTTGGATGGGATTGGCAGAGCTGAATGTTTCTAAGTGAATATTTTAATAATATATTTATTGTACATGGACTACCTGTCTGATTAAAAAAAAAGAAACAAGAAAACTCAGTATTTTTTAAAAGTCAGTTTGTGATAAAGCCATTAGTCTCATAACTGCTAAATTCCATTGCAAGTGATATTCCAAACTGGGTTAAATGATATTATATGTAAATATATTTCAGCATTAGGTTTTATGGGATCTTTGGCAGAGGATGAAATCACAAGATATAATGAATTGTTAAACAACTTTTTTGCAGTCAATTTATTTATTTTATTTTTGGCTGCGTTGGGTCTTCATTGCTGTGCATGGGCTTTCTCTAGTTGTGGTGAGCTGGGGCTACTCTTCATTGCAATGCGCAAGCTTCTCATTGTGGTGGCTTCTCTCGCTGTGGAGCACGGGCTCTAGGCACATGGGCTGCAGTAATTGCAGCATGCGGGTTCAGTAGTTGCAGCACGTGGGCCCTAGAGTGCACAGGCTTCTGTAGTTGTGGTGCATGGGCTCAGTAGTTCTGGCTCGCTGGCTCTAGAGCACAGGCTCAGTAGTTGTGGTGCACGGGCTTAGTTGCTCTGTGGCATGTGGGATCTTCCTGGACCAGGGCTCAAACCCGGGTCCCCTGCATTGGCAGGTGGATTCTTAACCACTGTGCCACCAGGGAAGCCCTGCAATCAATTTATAAGCCAAGAAGAAAATATAAATTTTAGCTGGGTTAGATGGATTGTTAGAAGGATTGTGAATTGAGAGGAAGCCTTGGTGGGTTAATCAGTGTTCTTAGAACATTTAGAAGCTGTTCAGTTCTTCAATGAATTATTTAAGGTTAAAGAAGATCACTGACAAATTTCAACCTGAATTCCTTTGGAATCATTCACTGAATTGTGCTGTAAACGAAACACTGAGTCCATCATTGCTTTAGCAAGTTGACGTTATAGATCTCTAGAGTTTCCTTAGGTTTCCTTCATAATATTTTTCACCTCCAGCTTTGGACGTGAGAAAAAAATGTTTTCTTATGGTCTTAGTGCAAAAATTTCATTCTACTTGTGATTCTGTAATTTATTCCCCTTATAGTTAATTATATCTGGTCTTGAATCAGAAAGGCCTAGTTTCAGTCCTAGTTCTACCACCCTCTGGCTGGGTCACTGGGGTCAAATTACTTAACCTCTCCCAAACCTCCATTTTCTCAATTGTAAATTGGAGTTGTCCTCTCCTCTGCTTTCTCTCTTCTGTTTTTGACAACTGACCTTGGTGCCTCACTCTTCTGTTCCAATTGCCCATGCCTTAGACCTTTCTCTACTTTTCTTCTCCCACAAATGAAAACTTATTATTTTGTCCCATTGCCTCAAGGCCTTGCTCACATGTTAGCTAGCTAATAATTCCTCTCCAAGAAAACAAAATGACTTAATTTAGTGGAAGCAGACATTTCTTCTTAATGATAATAACTTATATTTGTATAATGATTTATAGTTTATAGTGCCTATACATATATAATCTCAGTTAATTCACATGGCATCCCTGAAGTCGGGTATTATTATCTATATTTAGCGGATGAGGAAACAGAAACTAACAAGAGGTCAGGAGATCTTCTCAAGAATACGTGGATAAGTTGAGACTCGAGTTCTAGGCCAGCTTACCGTAAGTGCAGTATTCATTCCTCTTCACAGCTGTAATCAGGTAGTACTGAGAAATACAGAAACCTCAGAACTGAGGAATAGCTGATAATGCAAACATAACAATGGAGAGATTCTACCCATCACTCATAGCCATGTGTTCTAAGACAATCTATTTAACCTGTCTGGGCCTCAGTCTCTGCACCTTTAAAATTCAAGGGCTGGACCTCTTAGGTTCATTTCAGCTTTAACATTCCATGATTCTATGAATATTAGCATCATAGTTGCAATTTCTATACCAATTTTCACTTTCTTTTCAGTTTATGTCAATAGTTTGCACAGAGAATTTAATTATCAGCAAGTATAATAGTGTTTAAAAATGTGTTATCATATATATTTTTAAGATAAGGAGAGAGAGTAGAGAAAATTGAGTATTAAATTTAAAGATTCAAATAGGAAAGTATAACTACCAATTTCTCTTAACCAAACAACAGCTTCTGTGGGGTTGCCTTCTATATGGAAAAGTGCTTAGTTTTAGGAGGGATGTCCATGGAATAAGAAGGGGGCGCCATCCCCATCAGTCATATCAACTCTAGCCATTAGGGGTTGGAAATGTGCAAATAAAGAGACGTGGAAATAAGATCTTCAACATACTTGTGGATTAAATTTTAAAAAGTCAGATGTAAAACAGTATTAAGCCACGTAGTCAATACTGATGTTGCCTAAGTTAAACACAATTCTCTATTATTATTATAAACTGTCTGAGAAAATCTGGCCCAATTTTATAGGATAGGCTAAAAGCAAAATTAAAGAAAAAGATGACATTTTGAAGGTCCCCCCCCCCCCACCATTAACACAATGAGGCCGACTGAGCTGTGAAACTGTGATGGAAATATTAGAGCTGTTGTGTCTGAAAAAAAGGCAGTGATCATTTCATTCTTCCTGTCTTTTAATGCTCCAGGGTTTTGGAGACGAATAGAAGCAATAAGTTCACTTTGCAGAATTAACGCAGTAATTCTTTATCATAAGAGCAGAGCATTACCTCAATCTGATTTTGCTACAAAATGGTTCAAAGTCTATTTTTAATGATGGCCCTAATTTGTTAACACCTTTTAAATTATTAATCCCCTTTATATTCAAGTAGTTATTGCGTGTCATAACAATGTATCTATGCAGGGAAATTTAATAGTATTTTCTAGATGTCAAGAAAAGGCTTGTTCTTCAAAATGTTATTAAAACTGATAATGAGCTAAAGAGTTGCCATAGCAAACACTGAAATTACTGTATCAATCAGCATTGGGTGCTCTTATTCAATAAACAGAAATTAACCTATTAACTATGCCTAACTTTCGTCAACAAGATGGTTGCTTTCAAGCATTTCTCTCCTCTTCAAATCTTTCTTTTCTTAAAACTACATATTGCTGTATAATATTAGAGTTTTGAATCAAGTCCTTGGTATCAGTATTTATGGTTGAAATTCTAAAAGTACACATGATGTCATGAATGTTTTATATTAATGATCGCAAATATTTTTACTTTCCTTTTAGATGGAAATTGACATTTTTGAAATAAAAAATACCATATCTGAGAAAGTCAAATACCCAAGTTTTTAAATCATGTTACAGAATATTTTCCTGATTTTGAGGATTTAAATTTTCTTTCTTATTTTATGAATTATGAGTTTTTACTAAGGCATACCTACAAAAAATATAATAGTGAAATGTAGTACAAGGGTATACCATTGGTTATTTAGTTTTTAGATACTAAAATAAGGATAAAGAATATAGTTTTATACATGTTCCAAATAAAGATGTAGATTCAAAAGCACTTTACACATTATTAAAAGCAACAGAAAGTCAGTCCCAGTTTCTGCTGTGATTCAAGCAGAATAGAACAAATGTATCTTCACATAGTGGGTGTGCCTTAGTTCTAATTACGCTTCTAGTTCTAGTTACGCTTTGGGCTGATAATCAGTGTCACACAAAAATGACCCAGAACTGGCTTTCATTCGGATACTTTTCTATTATTTCTCATAAAGTTTATGGAGCTTGTATGTCTTTAGTTGCTTTAATAATTTCTAAATTTCTAAAAAAATATTACACTGCACACTCTAGGTCATTTAAAATAACATTCAAATGATGAACATTAGAAATTACACGTGTAGCTGAACACAATAGCTGAACACAAATAATAAAAAAAAATAACACGGGTTTTGTGCTTAAAGCATTTTGTGTCTGTTGCAACTCCCCTGAAGTAGAGAGGGTATATATATCACCTTCATTGAATAGATTAAAAGGCAGACCTATAGAAGTTAGCTGATTTGTTCAGCTAGCAGGGGCAACTGGGAAAAGAATCTAGACTTCTTAAGCTTATAATTCTAGTGGTTCTCAATCCTAGCTGCTTCTTAGAAATCACTTGGGAAGCTTTAAAAAAATACCATTGTCTGGGTGCCACCCAGTGAATGCCCATTTATATCTAAATCCTTGGGTATGAGATCTCTACATCAGTGGTTTTAAAAAGCTGACAGAGGATTCTAAAGTGCAGCCTAGGTTGAGAACCGTAGGGAACTTGTTAAAATGCAGATTCTGATCCAGTAGATCTGCGTGGGCCTGAGCTTCTGCATTTCTATTGCAGGTAAAACTCCCAGGTGATGTTCAAACATTTTGAGTAACAAAGTCATCCTTCCTCCTTCACATCAGTTTCTATTACTACCTCAATGGGAAATTGTAAAACATCTTCACTTTCTAAAAAATAGGATCTTTTATATTTAAGGAATTAGAGGCAAGTATTTCCTTGAGTAGGTCTGTAATTTGACTTAAATAAATTATAATTTGTTTGACAGAAATACACTCAACTGAATTCTGATCTTTAAGGGGCTCAAAATTAAGCACGATCTAATAAGAGATAAACTCCAAATTCAGAAAATTTGGGGTCAATGACCAAACAGGGCATAGATCTTGGTTCAAAGCATGGATTCTGCGATCAAACAAACCTGGGTTCAGATTGCAGCTCTGTCACTCACTACCGTGTCTCCTAATCTTCCTAAACCTCAGTTTTCTAATGTGCAGAACGGTAGTACTAATAATATTCGTTCATTTATTCGATAAATACATTCAAAGCCTACTCAATGAGAGGCACTAATATTCAGTGGAGAAGAGGGTAGCCAAGGTCCCTGCCACCAAGAAGCTTACCTGTACCTAGCTTATAATATCTTTGTAGGAATAAAAGAGATACTGCCTAGAAATTGCTTAGTATGGGACATAACATGTAAAGGCTCAATAAATGTTAGTCATTATTTTATATTAGCTCTAAGACTTAGCTGTTATTATGTCCAATTAGCGTATACTGTTTTGATATGTTGATAGCCCCAATAAGGACAGGAACCATTGATTAAATATACTAATCATAATTTTGGATACAGAAAAGAGCTTACACAGGCACATTATGTCAATATGCCCAGGAGCAGAGAGCTTAAGCTTTCATTATTACAAAATGCATGGACTTTAGTTCTTAGTTTTATGGTCAGTGTTTGGTCAAAGGCTATATGTTGTTCGGATGTTTCTAATAAAACTAATGACTACGTATGTCTGTAAATGTGATCAGTAAATTCAAGTAGTGGCAATATTGAAAAAAATTTAAAATTTCCTTGAATGCAAATTCATTGCTAAAAGCTTTGCATCTCATTAGCTTAGTATTGTTGAAAATGGTTCATTTAATTATAAAATATTTTTTAAAGCAGATTTTCCATTTTTTTACATTTTTAAAAAGATACCTTTTTTTTTTAAGTTGAGGTATAATTGACATATCACATTATGTTAGTTTCAGGTGTACAACATAATAATTCAATATTTGTATACATTGCGAAATGATTACCACAATAAGTCTAGTTACCATCTGTCACCATACAAAGTTACAATTTTTTTTTTTGTGACAAGAACTTTTCAAATATGCAATACAATATTATTGACTATAGTCATCATGCTGTACAGTACTTCCCTATGACTTATTTATTTTATAACTGGAAGACTGTACCTCTTGACCCCCTTTTGTCTAGCTCCCAACCTCCCTCCCCTTTGGCAGCCACCAATCTGTCCTCTGTACCTATTATGTTTTGTTTTGTTTGTTTGTTTTGTTTTTTTAGATTCCACATATAAGTGAAATCATATGGTTTTTGTCTTTCTCTGTCTGAATTATTTCAAATAGCAAAATATCCTTGAGGTCCATCCATGTTGCTGCAAATGGCAAGATTTTATTATTTTTTTATGGCTCTTCTTTATCCATTCATCCATCCATCCACGGACTCTTAGGTTGTTTCCATACCTTGGCTATTGTAAATACTGCTGTAGTGAACATAGGGGTACATATCTCTTTTCAAATTAGTGTTTTCATTTTCTTCAGATAAATACCCAGAAGTGGAATTGCTGGATCATTTTGTAGTTCTATTTTTACTTTTTGGAGAACCTCCACACTCTTTTCCATAGGGACTGCATCATTTCACAGTCTTTCCAACAGTGTATCTGGGTTTCCTTTTCTCCACATCCTCACCAACACTTGTTATTCCATCTTTTTGCTAATACCCATTCTACCAGGTGTGGTTTTGATTTGCATTTCCTGATGATTAGTGACGTTGAACACCTTTTCATGTGCTTGTTGGCCATCTGTATGTCTTCTTTGGAAAAACAGGTATTCAGATCCTCTGCCATTTTATTTTATTTATTTATTTTTTTTTGTGGTATGCGAGCCTCTCACTGTTGTGGCCTCTCCCGTTGCGGAGCACAGGCTCTGGACGCGCAGGCTCAGCAGCCATGGCTCACGGGCCCAGCCGCTCCGCGGCATGTGGGATCTTCCCGGACCGGGGCACGAACCCGTGTCCCTTGCATCGGCAGGTGGACTCTCAACCACTGCGCCACCAGGGAAGCCCTCTCTGCCAATTTTTTAATCAGATATGTTGTTGGGTTGCATGAGTTCTTTGTATATTTTGAATATTAAACCCTTACTGGATATATGATTTGCAAATATCTTCTCTTTTTTAGTAGATTGCCTTTTCGTTTTGTTGTTGGTTTCCTTCACTGTGCAAGAGCATTTTAGTTTGCTGTAGTCACACTTGGATATTTTTGCATTTGTTGTCCTTGCCTTTGGAGTCAGTGCTACAAATTTATCACCAAAACCAATGTCAAGGAGATTAATGCCTCTGTTTTCTTCTAAGAGTTTTATGCTTTCAGGTCTTACATTCAGTCTTTAACCAATTTTGAGTTAATTTTTGTGCATGGTAAGATAGTGGTCTACTTTCATTCTTTTCACTGGCTGTCCAGTTTCCCCAACACTATGTATTGAAGTGACTGTCCTTTTCCCATTGTATATTCTTGGTTCCTTTGTCATAAATTAATTGAACATACATGCATGATTTTATTTCAGGACTCTCTATTTGCTCCATTGATCTATATGTCTCTTTTTATGCCAATACCATACTGTTTTGATTACTGTAGCTTTATAAGATAGTGTGAAATCAGAGAGTGTGATGCCTCCAGCTTTGTTCTTCTTTTTCAAAATTGCTCTGGCTTTTCAGGATCTGTTGTTGTTCCATCCAAGTTTTAGAACTGTTTGTTCTATTACTGTGAAAAATGCCATTGGAATTTTGATAGGGATTGCATTGAATCTATAGATTGCTTTGGGTAGTATGGACATTTTAACAATATTAATTCTTCTAATTCCTGACCATGGAATATCTCTCCATTCAATTGTGTCTTCTTCAATTTCTTTCATCAAAGTCCTGTAGTTTTCAGGGTACAGTTCCTTTATTTCCTTTGTGAAATTCATTCCTAGGTTTTAAATTCTTTTAGATGCAATTATCAATGGGATTATTTCTTAATTTCTCTTTCTGATAGTTTGTTATTAATGTATAGAAACACAACCTATTTCTCTATATGAACTTTGTATCCTGCAACTTTACTGAACTCATTTATTAATTCTAAAGGATTTTTTTTTTTGGTGAAGTCTTTAGATAGTTTTCTATGTCATTTTCAGAATAATATCCTCTGCAAATAGTGAGTTTTTCTTTCTTTTTCTTATTTGGATGCATTTGTTGGAAGTCCTAACTCAATACTATGTTGACTAAAAGTGGAGAGAATGGCCGAATGGCCATTGTCTTTTTCCTCATCCTAGAGAAAAACCTTTCAGCTTTTCATCATTGAGTCTTATTAGCTGTGGGACTGTCATACATTACCTTTATTTAGCTGAAGTGTATTACCTCTAATCATACTTTGTTGAAAGTTTTTATCATGATGGATGTTGAATTTTGTCAAATACTTTTTCTGCATCTATTGAGATGATCTTATAACTTTTATCCTTCATTTTGTTAATGTGGTGTATCAGGTCGATTGATTTGCAGATGTTGAACCATCATTGAGTCCCTGGAATAAATCCCACTAGATCATGGTATATGATCCTTTTAATGTATTACTGAATTTGTTTTGCTAATATTTTGTTGAGGATTAATGCATCATTGTTCATCAGGAATGTTTGGCCTGTAATTTTCTTTTTATGTGACGTCCTCATCTGGTTTTGGTATTGGGGTAATGCTGCCCTCATAAAATAAGTTTGGAAGCATTCCTTCCTCTTGAATTTTTTGGAAGAGTTTGAGAAGGAAGAGTATTAAATCTTCTTTGAATGTTTGGTAGAATTCACCAGTGAAGCCATCTGGTCCTAAACTCTTGTTTGTTGGGAGGATTTTGATTACTGATTCAATCTTTTTATTAGTAATCAGTCTACTTATATTTTCTATTAAGTCACAATTCAGTATGGTGGGTTGTATGCTTTTAAGAATTTATCCATTTCTTCTACATTGTCCATTTTGTTTGTGTATAATTGTTCATAGTAGTCTCTTATGATTCTTTGTGTTTCTGTGGTGTCACTTGTAATTTCTCGTCTTTCATTACTGATTTTGTTTGAGTCCTCCCTCTTTTTTCCTTAGTGAGACTAGCTAAAGGTTTGTCAATTTTGTTTATCCTTTAAAAGAACAACCTTCTAGTTTCACTGATGTTTTCTTTTGTCTTTTTATCTTCTATTTTATTTTTTTCTGCTTTGATTTTTATTGTTTTCTTCCTTCTACTAACTTTGGGATTCTCTGTTCTTTTTTTAGCATAGAGTTAGATTGTTTGTTTGAGATTTTTATTGTTTCCTGAGGTAGGCCTGTATTGCTATGAACTTTACTCTTAAAACTGCTTTTGATGCATCCATAGATATTGGATTGTTGTATTTCCATTTTCTTTTGTCTTGAGGTATTTTAAAAAATTTCCCTTTGATTTCTTCATGACCCATTTGTTGTTTAGTAGCACGTTGTTTAATCTCCACCTATTTGTGATTTTTCCAGTTTTCTTCTTGTATTCAATTTCTAGTCTCATAGCATTGTGGTTGAAAAAGGTGCTTGATATGATTTCAATCTTCCAAAATTTGTTGAGACTTGTTTTGTGCTCTAAAATATGATCTATCCTGGAGAATGTTCCATGTGTACTTGAGAAGCAAGAGTGTTCTGCTCCTTTTGGATGGAATGTTTTGTATTTACCTGTTAACTTCTTCTGGTCTAATGTGTCATTTAAGGCTGATGTTCCTTTATTGATTTTCTGTCTGGATGATCTATTCATTGATGTAAGTTGGGTTTTAGAGTCTCTACTATTATTGTACTGCTGTCAGTTCTCTCTTTAGGCCTCTTAATATTTGCTTTATGTATTTAGGTGCTCCTATGCTGGGTGAATAAATATTTACAAATGTTGTATCCTCTTGTTGGACTGATGCCTTAACATTATGTAATGCCCATCTTTGTCTTTTATGACATTTTTTGTTTTAAAGTCTATTTTGTCTGATATAAGCATAGGTATTCCAGCTTTCTATTGGTTTCCATTTTCCTGAAACATCTTTTTCTATCCTTTCACTTTTAGTCTGTGTATGCCCTTACCTCTGAAGTGTGTCTCTGGTGGACAGCATTAAGATCGGTATTGCTTTTTTAATCCAATCAGCCACTCTAAGTCTTTTGATTGGAGCATTTAGATCATTTACATTTAAAATAATTACTGATAAATATGTACTTATTGACATTTTGTTAATTGTTTTCTGCCTGTTTTTTAGTTTCTCTCTGCTTCTTCCTTCTTTGTTCTCTCCTGTTATTGTTTGATAACATTCTTTAATGTTATACTTAGATTCTTTTCTTGTTGTTTTTTGTATATTTACTACAGCTTTTTGCCTTACGGTTACAATGTGACTCACATATAATAGTCTACTTATACAGTAGTCTATTCTAAGTCAATGGCAACTTAAGTTTGACTGCATTCTAAAACTGTACATCTTTACTCCCCGCCCAACAAGTTTTATGTTTTTGATGTCTTTTATACATATTTTTATTTTGTGTATCCCTTAACTAATACTGTAATTATAGTTGTTTTCTTTTAACCTTCATCCTAGCTTTATAGGTGATTAACACACTATCTTTACTGTATATTTACCTTTACCAGTATGATTTTTAGTTTCATATGTTTTCTCGTTACTAATTAGTGTCCTTTCTTTGCAGCTTAAAGACCTTTTAAAATTTCTTGGGGGCTGGTTTAGTGATGATGAACTCCTTTACCTTTTCCTTGTATGGAAAACTCTTTTCCTCTCCTTCAATTCTGAATGATAATCTTGCTGGGTAGAGAATTTTTGTTGGAAATTTTTCTCTTTCAGCACTTTAAATATATTACTCCATTACCTTTTGGCTTGCAAAGTCTCTGCTGAAAAATCTACTGATAGTGTTAGGGGGCTTTCCCTTGTACATATCAAATTATTTACCTTTTCAGTTTTTAAGATTCTCTCTTTATCTTTGACTTTTTAATTATAATGTGTCCTAATATAGATTTATTTGGGTTCCTCTTATTTGGAACTCTGTGGACAATTTGATCTGAAGGTCTGTTCCATCCTCAGGTTAGGAAAGTTTTCAGCTTTTTTTTTTTTTTTTGGCTGCGTTGGGTCTTCATTGCTGCATGTGGGCTTTCTCTAGTTGCAGCAAGTGGGGGCTAGTCTTTGTTGTGGTGCGCGGGCTTCTCATTGTGGTGGCTTCTCATTGCAGAGCACAGGCTCTAGGCATGTGGGCTTCAGTAGTTGCAGCACACGGGCTCAGTAGTTGCAGCATGTGGGCCCTAGGGTGCATGGGTTTCAGTACTTGTGGTGCATGGGCTTAGTTGCTCTGTGGCATGTGGGATCTTCCCGGACCAGGGATCAAACCTGTGTCCCCTGCATTGGCAGGCAGATTCTAACCACTGCATCACCAGGGAATTCCAGCCATTATGTTTTGAAATAAGTTGTCTGTCCTTTTCTCTCTTTCTTCTTCTTTTGGGACCCCTATAATAAGAATGTTGTTCTACTTGATGTTATCCCATTGGTTCCTTAAGCTATCTTCACTTTTTAAAATTCTTTTTTCTTTTTGCTGCTCTGTTTGGGTGAGTCCCAATGCCCTGTCTTCCAGATCACTGATCCCTTCTTTTGCTTCATCAAGACTGCTGTGAACCCCTCTTGTGTAATTTTCAGTTTAGTTATTGTATTCTTCAACTCTGTGTCCTCTGTTTGGTACTTTCTTATGTTTTCTATCTCTTTGTTGAAGTGCTCACCATGTTCATCCATTTTCTCCAGAGTTGGTGACCATTTTTATGACCATTACTTTGAACTCTTTATCAGATAGATTACTTATCTCTATTTCATTAAGATTTTTTCTGGGGTTTTACCTTGTTCTTTCAGTTGAAAACATATTCCTTTTTTGCTTCATATTGGTTGACTCTCTGTGTTTGTTTCTATGTATTAAGCAAACAGCTACCTCTCCCAGTCTTGAAGGAGTGGCCTTGAGTAGGAGGTGAACCTTATTATTCAACCTTGCCCAAGCTCTTGGTTGTCTGTCAATCCTTTGTGATCTAAGTAGCCTGATACATTCTTGTTGGGTCCCAGTTGTTGAGGTTGTGCCAAGACCCATCTCATGTGGCCCTTTTTTCCTTTGTTGTGGAGGAGCTGTTCAGCTAGTTTTCAGTTCTTTTTCAAAGGGAGTTGTTCCATATGTAGCTGTAGATTTGGTGTGTTTGTGGAAAGAGGTTAGATTTGCCTTGGAATAATCATGTATTGGTGTAGTCCACATAATCTTTCATTCTCCTAGAAAATGATTTCATGTTTTCCCTTTTCTCCTTAAACCTCCCATCTGACTTCTAGATAATAATGTTGTTTCTTTTTTCACTAAGAAAACTATAGCAGTTAAAAGATAACTTTGATAAACTTCCAACATATCTACTCACCTAACTTGCACTGTGCCTGCACTACTGTTTCAATGGAGATGTGTCCATGCTGCCATCAAAGGCCAACCCTGCTATTTGTGCAGTAGATCCCATTCCCTCTTGCCCAACCAAGAACATTGTTCCAACGATTCTCCTCTCTTCTTCACTGTAATTTCGCTCCTCTCTATTGGGTCATTCCTACCCTATCCCAACCATTAACTCTGGGACCTCATATGCTCTTACTTGTTTTCTTGTTCACCCCTCTTAAGACAAGATGACTTCAAGCATAATGAGCACATCATCTTTTAAGCCCTTGGGTATTTTCCTTACTTTTTGCCAGATTGGCCATTTATTTTGAAAGTTAAAAAAAATTTGTTCTACATTTCAATGGAAATAGTGTCTCATGGATACACAGTCATCTGTGCTCTTTCCTGTCCTCTACTGCTAGCTCCTATAAATCCTAACTTTTACTTGCAGAGTGACCTCATTTTCTCTTTCCTCATATGCTCTCTCAAGGTTATTTCATGAAGTACCACTGCCTCAAATACTATCTATAAGCTATGACTCTAAATTTGTATCTGCAGCCCAGTCCTTCCCTCTGAGCTCCAGACTTATATATCCAACTCTTGCTTGAAACCTGTAGTTTAGGATCTAAAAAACATCTTAAACATCTAAAACAATATATCAAAATAGAACCTTTGGTTTTTCCCAGTCAAAATCATGTCTACAAGACAAAATTTTAAGAATCATCTTTTATTTCTCTTTGTTGTTCATCCTCAAAGGTAATCCCTCAACAAGCCTTGGTTCTATACAAAAATGCACCTCAAATCTGTCTACTTTTCTTTATCACTTGTATTATTATAGAATCCACATTTCTGTGTCTCACTACAGATAACTTCTCTTGATTCCAGCCCAGGGCACTGGAGCTTGTGGATTTGCATGAGTCTCACAAACATCAAAATATCCTGACAATCTTGGAATTGAGGACTTATAACAGATAAACTTTGTGTAACTTACTAGTTAGGCATACAACATAAACTACAAGAAAGACAATGATTTATAAAGGAAAAGATAATGTCAGCAGACATACTTTGTTTATAAAAATACATCTTCCCCTTCTTGAAATAACAGTGTATGTTCAGAAATACACCTGACAATATAGTGTCTGTGACAAAGAATGAGAGTAGAAAAACTGCTACATTGGATTATCCAGTATTAGATGGCTTTCTATCTTTCCCAACCAAAAATATATTTTGAATAAAAATATATAGATTCCATCATATTGAAATGAGTTAACTTTTATATTAACCTGAAGAAAAGGGATTAAAAGAATCAACCTCTAAAAACAAGATTCCTTTTTTTTAAGACTCCTGAAGCTGAGATTTTGAAACCAAAATAGAAAATATGGTGTAACTTCAATATCCAGAAGCAAATGATGGTTGAAAACGTGTAATTTTATAGCTTAAGATTAAAATCTTGAAATGCACATGACAAACAAATCAGTAGATTATAAAGTTTGCTGGGCACAATGTATTCTGAAAGATTTACTCAATAAAAGCAAGTGTTATATAAAACCAAGTCACTATATTTTGAATTCAGTAAGACTTCATTACAAGCAATGTTCACTAACATGCTGCTTCAATACTGCATTATCTCAAATTATTCATCTCTCTTGTAGGACTACCAGAAAATGAAATTTATCACAATAGACTTTTGAAATGTTTTTACTTTGCTCTCTTTACAAAGTGAAATACACCTAGCTGTGCACATATGGAGTGCCTCTCTACAGAAGTCTTTGTATGCACATATGGATTATTAAAGAAATTTGGTGGTAGTAGAAATTCAGTGGTAAACTATATGACTATTCTGATAGTGAAGAGAAAACCTCTAGTTTTTAAAATTTGTTTTTTATTGCGATAACATTGGTTTATAAAGTTATATGTCTCATGTGTGCAATATTATATTTTTACTTCTGTATGCACTACACCGTGAACACCACCAAAAATTTAGTTTCCATCTGAAACCATACAGTTGATTCCTTTATCCATTTCCCCCCCGCCCCCCATCCCTTCCCTTCTGGTAACCACTATTCTGTTCTCTGTATCTGTATGAGAAAATCTTGACTATTCATTTTCAGTAAAAAAAAATCTAAAATGACAACCACAAGTAAACCTCCAGGCTAATTACTATGAGGAAGAAATCAAACTGAAAAACAAAACAAAGGCAGCTATTAAACATGCTGTTTGACAAATTAAAACATGGTATCTAAAATGACATCTTTTTAGATGTAATACCCTCACTTATAAGTGAATCTTGTGGTGCAATTGTCAATTTCAAATTCCCTATCTTTATTTTTACTTGTACAAATTGATTTCTGACATTCTGATCTAACACATGCAGAAGACAATGAAAGTTTAATACTTGGTAGTACATTTCTTTACTCCTTTTACACAGTAATGAAGTATTATCTGGTTTCCTAATAGTCCCTTCCCTGCCATTTCAGTGCAGAGAGTGACCACTTTTAAAATAAATTATTGAGGTCATTACTTTATAGATATTAAATATTGTATCTTGGCCATTTGTATGGAAAATATTATTATTTAAATTAATGGTTGTTGAGAATGTGTTATCAAGAGAAGGGAAAAGTCGAATAAATAACAAGGTAAATGATTGTTAAATTATATTCCAATGTTACATAAGAAATAAAATATTTATTATGTATTTACTGTGACATTACTCTGTGGGTGAAATGTATAGAAAAATAAATTTGGGAATACCACATTCAATGCAAAAACAATGCCCATTGTTTTCATTTAATAAGAAATGATAGTGACTGATTTTCTTATGTCATCGTAATCTATTCCATAATGTAAAATGCTGTCCATTATAGTATTTTTTGTTTGTTTTTAAGAGTACCAAATAATACCTATAATACCATTTCTTTTGGGATATAACATAACACATTTTAAAAAAACTCAATTACTTTTTCAAGATAAAAAGGAAAATATAGGGTTCTTTATTTGGTAATACATAGAGCAATTAACCTAGGACCGTACTCTTTTAAAAAAATGGCTATTAATAATTTTATTTTATTTTATTTTTAAAGTAATTTTTATGGGAGTATAGTTGCTCCTAGGACCCTAATCTTATATGGTACATTCAACTAACCTAAGACTCATTTTTTCCCCTTTTTTTTTTTTTAACAGATTTTATTTATTTATTTTTTGGCTGTGTTGGGTCTTTCATTACTGTGCATGGGCTTTCTCTAGTTGCGGTGAGCAGGGGCTTCTCATTGCGGTGGCTTCTCTTGTTGCGGAGTACAGGCTCTAGAGCACAGGCTTCAGTAGTTGTGGCGCACAGGCTTAGTTGCTCTGTGGCATGTGGGATCTTCCCAGACCAGGACTCGAACCCATGTCCCCTGTATTGGCAGGCAGATTCTTAACCACTGTGCCACCAGAGAAGCCCTCCCTTTTTTTTTAATAGAGGTAAAATTGGCATATAACATAATATTAGTTTCAGGTGTATAACATAATAATTCGATGACTACAAAGTCATCACCACAATAATTCTAGTTACCATCTGTCACCATACAGTTGACCTCTTCCCCTTTGATAACCACCAATTTGTTCTCTCTATCTGTATGTTTTGTTTTGTCCATTACTTTTGTTTTTTTAGATCCCACATATAGGTGAAATCATAATGTATTGGTTTTTCTCTGGATGACTTATTTCACTTAGTATAATACCCTCAAGGTTCATATATGTTGTCACAAACAGCAAGATTTCTTTCATTTTTATGGCTGAGTAGTATTCCATTGTGTATTTTTACCATGTTTTCTTTATCCATTCATCCACTGATGGAAATTTAGGTTGTTTTCATGTCTTAGTTAATATAAATAATGCTGCAATGAACATGGGGTATATATATCTTTTTGAGATTGTGTTTTTGTTCTTTTCTAACCGCCTGGACCTGGGATTGCTGGATCATATGGTGGTTTTATTTTTAATTTTTTGAGGAACCTGCAGGCTGTTTTCCATAGTGGCTGCATAATTTTACATTCCCAGTATCTGTGTAGGAGGGTTCCCTTTTCTCTACAACCTTTCCAACACTTGTTGTTTCTTGTCATTTTGGTAACAGATATTCTAACAGCTGTGAGATGATAATGCACTGTAGTTTGATTTGCATTTCCCAGATGATTAGTGATGTTGAGCATCTTTTCATGAGCCTATTGGCCATCTGTATGTCTTCTTTGGAGAAATGTTTATTCAGATCCTTTGCCCATTTTTTAAACTGAATTGTTTGCTTTTTTGTTATTGCCTTGTATGAGTTATTTATATTTTGAGTATTATCTTTTATCAGATATATGATTTGCAAATATATTCTCCCATTCAGTAGGTTGCCTTTTTGTTTTATTGTGGTCTTCTCTGCTGTGCAGAAGCTTTTTAGTTTGATGTAGTCCCATTTGTTTATATTTGCTTTTGTTGCCATTGCCTTTGGAAAAATATTGCTAAGAGTGATGTAAAGAAACTTACCAGCTATTCTTTCTTCTAAGAGTTTTATGGTTTCTGGACTTATATTAAAGTCTTTAATTCATTTTGAGTTAATTTTTGTGTACGGTGTAAGACAGTGGTACAATTTCATTCTTTTGCATATGGCGGTCCAATTTTCTCAACACAGTTTATTGAAGAGACTGTCCTTTCTTCATTGTATATTCTTTGTTCCTTTGTCGCAAATTAATTAACCATATATGCGTGGGTTTATTTCTAGGTGCAATAATTTGTTCCATTGATTTGTGTCTCTTTTTATGACAATACCATACTGTTTATATTGCTGTAGCTTTGTAGTATAGTTTGAAATCAGAGTGTGATACTTACAAATTTGTTCTTTTTTTCAAGGTTGCTTTGGCTCTTTGGGATCTTTTGTGGTTTAATGGAAATTTTAGGATTGTTTGTTCTATTTCTGTGAAAAATGCCATTGGAATTTTGATAGGAATTTTATTGAATGTATGGATTGCTTGGGTAGTATGAGTATGGACATTTCAACAACATTAATTCTTGAAATTTATGAACATGAAATATCTTTCTATTTATTTGTGTCTTCTTCAGTTTTTTTCATTGATGTCATAGTTTTCAGTGTACAGTTCTTTTACCTCCTTGGTGAAATTTATTCCTAGGTATTAAATTTTTTTTGATGCAACTATAAGTAGGATTGCTCTCCTAATTCCTCTTTCTGCTAGTTTGTTATTAGTGTACAGAAACATGACCGATTTCTGAATATTGATTTTGTATCCTGCAATTTTATTGAATTTATTATTAATTCTAAGAGTTTTTTGGTGGAGTCTTTGGGGTTTCCTATATATTAGAATCATGTCATCTGCAAATAGTGACAGTTTTACTCCTTTCTTTCCTATTTGGATGCTTTTTATTTCTTTTTATTGCCTAATTGCAATGGCTAGGATTTTCAGTACTATGCTGAATAAAAGTGGAGAGTGGACAATCTTGTCTTGTTCCTCATCTTAGAGGAAAAGCTTTCAGTTTTTCACTATTGAGTATGAAGTTAGCTGTAGGTTTGTCATATGTTGTCTTTATTAGGTTGAGGTACATTCCCTCTATACCCACTTTATTGAGAGTTTTTATCATGAGTGAATGTTGAATTTTGTCAAATGCTTTTTTTGCATCTATTAAGATGATCTTAAAGTTTTTATCCTTCATTTTGTTAATGTGGTGTATCAGATTGATTGATTTGCAGATGTTGAACCATCCCTGAACACCTGGAATAAATTCCACTAGATCACAGTATTAATGTATTGTTGAACTCTTAATGTATTGTTGAACTCAGTTTGCAAATATTCTACTGAGAATTTATGCATCTATGCTCATCAGGGATAGTATTGTTGAACTCAGTTTGCAAATATTCTACTGAGAATTTATGCATCTATGCTCATCAGGGATAGTGGTCTGTAATTATTGTGTGTGTGTGGTGTCCCTTTTTGGTTTTGGTATCAGGGTAATGCTGGCCTTATAACATGTGTTTGGAAGCACTTCCTCCTCTTGAACCTTTTGGAAGCATTTGTGTAGGATAGGTATCAAATCTTCTTTGAATGTTTGATAGAATTAATCACTAAGGCCTCTGGTCTTGGACTCTTGTTTGTTGGGAGGTTTTGATACTGATTCAACCTCCTTACTAGTAATTGGTTTATTCATATTCTGTATTTCTTCATGATTCAGTTTTGGAAGATTGCATGTTTCTAGGAATTTATTCATTTCTTAACTGTTGTCCAGTTTATTGGCATTTATAGCATTCTCTTATGATCCTTTGTATTTTTTTAGTATTTGTTGTAACTTCGCTTTCATTTCTGATTTTATTTATTTGAGCCCTCTCTCTATTTTTCTTAGTGAGTGTAGCTAGAGTTTTGTTCAATTTTATTTATCCTTTCAAAGAACAAGCTGTTAGCTTCACTGATCTTTTCTAGTGATTTTTTTAGTTTCTATTTCTTTTATTTTGGCTCTCACTTATTTTATTTTATTTATTTATTTTTGCAGTATGTGGGCCTCTCGCTGTTGTGGCCTCTCCCTGTTGCGGAGCACAGGCTCCGGACGTGCAGGCTCAGCAGCCACGGCTCATGGGCCCAGCCGCTCCGCAGCATGTGGGATCTTCCCAGACTGTGGCATGAATCTGCGTCCCCTGCATCGGCAGGCGGACTCTCAACCACTGCGTCACCAGGGAAGCCCCTTGGTTCTCATTTATTATGTTCTGCTTTCTACTAACTTTGGGCTTCATCTTTTTCTAGTTCCTTTAAGTATTAAGTTAATTTATTTATTTGAGATTTTTCTGTTTTTTGAGGTGGGATTTTATAACTATGAACTTTCCTCTTGGATCTACTTATGCTGCATTCCATAGATTTTGCTATGTTGTATTTCTATTTTCATTGTCTCTAGGTACTTTTTACTTTCCCCTTTAATTTTTTACTGACCCACTGGCTGTTTAGTAGCATGTTATTTAATCTCCATCTATATGTGGTGTTTTCAGGTTTCTTCTTTAAATTGATTTCTAGTTTCATACTGTTGTGGTTGGAAAAGGTGCTTGATATGATTTCAATATTCTTAAATTTATTGAGGCTTGTGTTGTGGCCTAACATACAATCTATCCTGGAGAATGTTCCATGTGCACTTGAGAGAAATGTGTATTCTGCTGCTTTTGGATGGAACGTTCTGTAGATATCTATTAATTTCATCAGGTCTAATGTGTTGTTTAAGGCTGATGTTTTCTTATTTATTTCTATCTGGATGATATACCCATTGATGTAAGTGGGATTTTCAAGTTCCCTACTATTATTGTATTACTGTCAAAATCTCCCTTTAGGTTTGTTAATATTTGCTTTATGTATTTAGATGTTCCTATGCTGGGTGTATAAATATTTACAAATATCAAATCCCCTTGTTGGATTGACCCCTTTATCATTATGTAATGCCCTTCTTTGTCTTTTATTACATTCTGTGTTTTAAAGTCTGTTTTGTCTAATACAAGTACAGCTACACCAGCTATCTTTTGTTTCTATTTCCATGGAAAATCTTTTTCCATCCCTTCCTTTTTATACTGTGTGTCCTTAGATCTGAAGTGAGTCTCTCGTAGGTAACATATAGATGAGCTTTTTTTTTAATCCATTTAGCCACTCTATGTCTTTCAATTGGAGAATTTAGACCATTTACATTTAAAGTAATTTTTGATAAGTATGTACTTATTGGCCTTTATTAATTGTATTCTGGCTGTTTTTGTAGTTCCTTTCTGTTCCTTTTTCCTTTTCTTCCTCTGTGGGTTGATAATTTCTTTAGTGTTATGTTTAGATTCCTTTCTTTTTATCTTTTGTGTATCTACTGTAGGTTTTTCTTTTTAGTTACTATGAGGCTCACATATAACGGTCTACATATATAGCAGTCTATTTTAAGTTGGTCGCAACTTAAATTTGAACACATATCAAAAACTACATTTTTACATCCCCACCCCTCATTTTATGTTTTTGATATTATATTTTAAATCTTTTAATTTTGTATATCCCTTAACTAATTATGGTAGTTACAATTAATTTTATTGCTCTTGTATTTTTACCTTCATACTAACCACTACTAACCATAGTGGTTGATCCACTGCCCTTGCTATATATTTACCTTTGCAAGTGAGATTTTTACTTTCATATGTTTCCTTATTATTTGTTAGTGCCTTTTCTTTTCAGTTTAAATAAGACCTTTCAAAATTTCTTGCAAGGCCAGTTTAGTGGTGATGAACTCCTTTATCTTTTGCTTGTATGGAGATTCTTTAACTCTCTTTCCATTCTTATGATACCCTTATTGAGTAGAGTATTCAGGGTTGGATACTCTTTCTTTTTAGCACTTTGTATATATCATACCACTCCCTTTTGCTCTGCAGAATTTCTGCTGAGAAATCAGCTGATAGTCTTATGGGGGTTCCCTTGTACATATCAAATTGTTTTTCTCCTGCTGCTTTTATGATTCTCTATTTAACTTTAGACATTTTAATGTGTCTTGGTGTGGATCTCTTTGAGTTCTTCTTATTTGGAACTCTCTGGGCTTCCTAGACCTGGATGTCTGCTTTCTTCCCCAGGTTAGAGCAGTTTTCAGTTATTTCTTCAAATAAGCTTTCTCCCCCTTTCTCTCTCTCTTCTCCTTCTGGGACCCAAATAATGTGAATGTAATTCCACTTGATGTTGTCCCACAGGTCTTAAGTTATCTTCAGTTTTCAAAATTCTTTTTTCTTTTTGCTGCTCTGTTTGGGTGAGTTCCAATGCCCTGTCTTCCAGGTCACTGATTTGTTCTTCTACTTCACCTAGTCTGCTATTGAATGCCTCTAGTGTATTTTTCAGTTCAGTTCTTCAACTTTGTGACTTCTATTTGGTATTTTCCTATATTTCCTATCTCTTTGTTGATGTTCTCACCATGTTCATCCATTCTTCTCTTGAGTTTGGTGAGCATTTTTATGACCATTACTTTGAACACTTTATCAGGTAGATTACTTATCCCTGTTTCATTAAGGTCTTTTTCTGAGATTTTGTCTTGTTCTTTGGTTTGGAACATATTCCTGTTTTCTCATTTTCCTTGAATGTCTGTGTTGTTTGTATGTATTAGGTGAAACAGCTACCTCTCCTAGTCTTGAAAGAGTGGTCTTGTGTCGGAGATGAACCTTATCATTCATCCTCACCCTAGCTCTTGATTGTCTCTTGAACCTTTGCGATTGTTTTAGTAGCCTGATTTATTCTTTTTTTGTGTGTGGTATGCGGGCCTCTCACTGTTGTGGCCTCTCCCATTGCGGAGCACAGGCTCCAGACGCGCAGGGTCAGTGGCCACGGTTCAGGGGCCCAGCCACTCCACAACATGTGGGATCTTCCCAGACTGGGGCATGAACCTGCGTCCCCTGCATCAGCAGGCGGACTCTCAACCACTGCGCCACCAGGGAAGCCCCTGATTTATTCTTGATATGTCTCAGTTGTTGAGGGTGTGCCAAGATCTCAGTGTTCCAAAGGAAGTGATCTCAGTCAGCACTTCAGTCAGTGATCTCAGATCAAGCTTCCTGGAATCTAGATTCTCAGGCATCAGCTTTAAAGTGCACAGATATATACAGTCCTGTGGGACTGGAATTGTAGATGCTGCTGACCTTCAGACTAGAAGATCTGGAGATGTCCTCAGGGCAACATTTGCAAGAATCAGGGATTCATATGAATGTAGAGTCTCACTTCTGTGAGGTACCAACGAGCTGTGGTGAGTTCAAGGGAGGACACATAGATGGTGCATGTCTGTAGCCTTTAGATTTATAGCAAACCTGAAGCCTGTCCCTCAGGTTAAAGCTCTAGGACAATTAAAAGGGCCTTTTTCACTTGTGGACTGGTGGTATGTTTCAGGCTGCTGTCTGTGGAGTGTTCTGGGTGTGGTATCCTGCCCAGAACTCTGTCTTCCCAATTATTACAGTCTTGTTGTGTCCAGGAGCACAAACCTTTCTGTCCATCAGAGCCAGGCAATCAAGAGGTATCCCATGTGTGTACTGTGCTGACCCACCAGCTTCAATGAGGCTGTGGAAGAGTATTGGATTCGGCATGCCCTTGGTTTTAACGATGCCAGAGAAGAGTGCTGGGGTGGAGCACACCTGTGTTTTTAGCGAGGCCTGGGATGAGCACTGGGTGCACGGCATGCCCTCAGCTTTATCCATGTGTCTGCACATGCCCATCTGTGCTAGCAAGGTAAAGGGAATGTGTAAAAAATAGTGTTCTCCAGTGCCTCTGTCCCTGAGGAAAATTCCAACTAATCCCTGCCCCTCTGACAGACACTATAAGATTAGCAACTGAATCTCCTTCACATATATTTCAGTCATCTCTCAAACTGTTGCCTTTGCACTGGCTCCCGGGATAAGAGAATTTGCACATTAGCCCCTCAACAGGAGTATCTTAGATCCCCACAATCCTCCAGATCCCCTGGATACAAGCCCTGTTTGTCTCCAAAACCAGATTTTTTTTGGGAGGGGCTTGTTTCTCTGGTGCAGGTTCTTAGGGTTGGGGTGCCCGATGTGTGGCACAAACCCCTTGGTCCTCAAGGGAGAGGCTCTGGGTCTGCGAGAGCCTTCCCTAGTGTGTGTCATTGCACCAGGAGTGACGGTTTTGGTGAGACCATGTCTCTGCCTTTCCTACCGTCTCACTGTGCCCTTCTATCCCTTGTTGTGGAGGAGGATGTTAAGCTAGTTTTCGGTCCTTTTTCAGTGGGAGTTATCCCATAGGTAGCTGCAGACTTTGTGTGTCCAGGAGGAGGTGAGTTCAGGATCTTCCTATGTTGCTATCTTGGACCATCCCCCAAAGACACACTTCTATCTCTAAACTTTCTAAAAACTTGTGACGTAGACTGAACAATTAACTCAGTGCTTGAATTAATTCAGTAGTTTTCAAATCCCCTTATGTTTCTAATCTTCTGTTTTAGATGGCAGAGGGTAAACTTTTTAGATAAATTTACCAGGTACCAAAAAAAAAAATTTTAATGGTAAACTTGTTGCAGGCAGTAGAGTAAAATGGAAAGGGTGTGAGGTGTGCTTTTTGGATATCCATTCAAGTTCTGATGCTACCACTTCCTCTGTTTGGCCTGTGGTAGGACAGCTTACCCCACGTAAATGTAATTTTCTTCATCTGTAAAATGAAGACTCAACTAGAAATCTGGGACTTTTATACATCACTAAAGTTCTACAAAAGAAAATTTCCTTAAGATTACCCTGCATGTTTAAATAGACTAAAAATGAATGTAATTTAATCTTTTCTCGGTGGCTAAGGGCCATCAATAGAAAAAACAATATATGAATTTGTAAGGTTTCTTTGCTCCCACGTAAATTGGCCCCAGACTACTGAGTGCTTGTACGAATGTTTATGTGTGTGTGTGTCAACCTTCTTCTTATTTTCAGCTAATGTTTATTGATGTTGTCACTGTGTCTGTTTATAATATGCCGCCTTGTTTTTAATATACTTATTAAGGGGTAAATATACTCTTCTATAAAGTATGTTGCAATTGACTCAACAGCATCAACAAAGTAAATGTTTGGTTTGTTGAAGTCATCAAAGTTTGACTGATTGATAAGTGAAGTATTTATATGCTCTAGTAGTAAATCCATTTTCTTTTGCTTTTTCCCTTAGAAGACGGAGGGCAGCTGTTAAAGTATCTTTTCCTTAATGACACCTACTTGAAGACAGTTATTAGAGAATCTTATCTCCCCACAGTCTAATACTCTGAACCTTTACTCATGTGTCACATTTTCCCAATGATTAACCTTCTTCATTATAATTTTGTAAATCCCGCTCAATGCTTTCACATGCCTCTCAAGCTGTCTGGTTTCAAAGGCAAAACTGTAGTCTAATAACAAAAGACTTGCTATTTCTATTAACATTTCTGTTAATAAATCTTAAAGTGATATTAACTCTTTTGCTGTTGTTTCCATTTTTCTAATAGTATCTATGACTATACATACCCATGAACCTACGCGCGAGCGCACACACACGCTCTCTCTCTCTCTCTCAATTGAAATAGTAGACTTGGTTGGCTAAGGAGACCAGAAGAATATTTCTATGAGTTACTCATAAGGCCTGATATCAGTAATTTAACTTTTTCTGAGAAATAAAACTAATGAATGGGGCTGTGTTTTGAAATCAGGTCATAATTTTAAAGCAAGAAGACTCCCTCTTCCTATTACTCTTCCTGCAGTGTGCCATGTTTGGAAGTCTCCTCTTACAGGTGTGTGTAAGTTGTAATGCAGGGGTGGTTAGTATCTGTTCTTCTACAAAAGTCTGGCACTGCCAGGCAATACTTTGGGTAATAATCGTGACTGTGTTTGAAATGCGTGCTTTAAAATAACACAGTTGAGTCAACATGTAAAGCTTAATCCATTCTCACATTCAGTACAAAGATAATTTGGATCTCACCTCATTTGTTTTATGCACACAAATGAAACCAGAGCACCATGCTCTACCCTTTGGATCAGTATTAATTTCCAGTAAATTTTCCCTACTCAAGGTCTACTCTAAAATCCCAAGGCAGTCTTGTATCACCACCTTCTGTACAGTGACTTTAAACCTCAGTTTCTGAAATCCTTTTTGCTCCTCAAGACTTTCCTAGTTATTTTGATACAGCATAGGAAACAATCTGTTTTCCTTTTTATTACCTACTACTCCAAAATCTGTAAGTATTGGTTAACTCTGCGATCAATGTCTCAGAAACAGTGTGTGGGGATTGACTATTGGTTAGAAAACTATATAAAATTTGGAAGGTGATATTTAGGTTCAGAAAAAAAAAAGCTTTACAAATGTCACAGTACTGAAACAAGGAAGAATAATATTATATACATATTATTTTTATGTAAATATTATTTAAGATAGAATCTGTTTCTCATATGCAAAGGGCAGATGGGAAATTGTTCAAAGTAATATGAAGGTAATGGTACACAAGTATTATCCTATTGCATTAGGATAAATTTCCAGTAGTTTATTTGAGTTGTTGAGATCAATTCCCATAAGTTTAAAAGTGGGGCCAATGAAAGAATTCTATTAAAATCCTGCTCAAACACAATGTAAGATAATTTTATGTACACCTATTATACTTCCCATATGTCACCTTATAAATTTCATGTGTGTGTGTCTGTGTGTCTGTGTGAAGACTGAAATGGAGGTAGTGATAGTGAATTTAGTAAGCCAAATATTTGCGTTGTTCCCCAAAAGGGGGAAAATTGATTTACATGATTGTTTGCTATTAAGGCTCAAATGAGTCTACCATGATTCGGTTTTCTCTTATGTTTTTCAATTTTGACAGCTGTCAGTTTACAGTTATGACTACTTTATCTAAGCATCACAAACACTGCATTAGTATCTTCAGAAAATATACTGTGAAAGCTGCAGTTTCACTGTCCCAAATCAATTACCACATTCTTAAACTTGCAGTGTAGTCGTTTGTGGGCACTGAGGCAGCCAGCGGAAGGGTACTGATTGGAGTATAATGTCATGTGTAGCAGGAGAGAAAGATGAAAAGTATTTTCTGCTTAATGGGTTGGTATTAAGTAGGCGGGAATGGCTTCTAATTAGCCAACAATGGCTGTGTTTCCCAGTTTCCCTCCTCCTGTCCGTCACCAGCTGCCAACCTGCCCCCATTTTTTTGTTATTTGGAGTGCATTGCTCACTGCAGTGAAAGCCTTTGTTTAAGAAAGAGGGCTCCCAGGGTCTCAGCTGCCTGGGTACAGCTTGCTGCCTACGATGAGTAGCAACTGTCAGTTTATTTTATCTCAACCTTTTCATCATTCTGCTGAAACTGATCGACTGAAACCACCTGAGAGAACTGAGGATTCCGTACCTACAAGTCATTAGCTAGGGCTGCAGCCTCTCGCCACAGAGCAAGTCAACTGCACACTTCCCGAAATGCAGTCCACTTTAACCCCATGTTTCCCCAACACATAAGAATTCTGTCCCTTTTTTGTTTTTGAAGCAGAGTCAACGGGAGAGGATCCCTTTGATGTATGGGCATGTAAGTCAGGACATTTTGCTTTCGCTAAGGATGAGGATAATGTCCCCGTGATAGGCTTTGCTATGGTGAAACCAGCGATATAGGGGACTTTGTTCCATCCACATCAACAGTGAATGTGAAACTGGAAAACATTTTACAAAGTGACTTTATGACATCAGGTCTCAAGCCCCATTCTTTACCAACATCAAATGTGCCGGATTGAAGCCTGATTTCACATGCGTGTGATCCATATGACAGCTGTTTAGCGGGTTTCCTGTTCCATTTTAGAACCGAGTAAAGACAAATTTCCCATACACTTTAATGATACTGTGAAAACTTTTTTTCTAGAGAAACCATCTAAACTGTTGTACCCATAATGCATCAAAACAGAATGACATGATGAGAAAACTCCCCCTGTGCCACAGTGGAGGATATGTTTAGTAAATATCAGTGACACACGAACCTATTGAGAAATGATATGCCATACCATATACCACTGCCATATACCACTTAGACCTGTGGAGTTGTGAATATGTGGTATTTAACCATGTTTCAACATGGGTAGGTAGATTCTTGGGGAAGTGAAATTTTAGAAACATTTAGAAGGAAAAGGGAAGGTAACTGAGCAGAGAAAAAGATTATTATTTCTGATAAAAGATGTGAACTAACAGTAAGAGTTGGAATTAAAAAGGAAGAGTTCAAAGGTGTTCACTTGATTTTAAAATAGATATATAAAGGAAGCCAAGGGAAGAGATGTATTGGTTTACAGTGTTTTCCATTTATCATATATGAATTTAAATATTGATAAGAAATGTTATCTGAAGACTCACTAAATAGGTTTACATACATTAGTGAAATATCACATATTCATGAGGAAAAGCTAACCTTGCATTATCTAAGCCTTAAAATATTGAAAAATTTAAGAGCAGTTCTCACACATGAGAATCACCTGGTGAGCTTGTTGAAAGTAGATTCTCAAGCCCCTTCACTGGAGATTCTGGTTCAATGAGTCCGTGGTAAGGCCCTAGCATATGCATTTATAACAACCTCCCACCATCACCGATCAGATAATTTTTGATGCAAGTGGTCCTTGAGTTGCACTCTTGAGAAAATGCCTAAGGCTTATTGTGAAGTTTAATTTTACACAGGGTATCTTCAAATACTTGAATCATAATAGAAAATGCAACAGAATATCTTGAATCACCAATGAACAATACTAATTTCAGTGTCATTTTTCCTCCTAAGAATCTTCTACTTAAACTTTCTTTAAAATCATTAAAGATGAAATAGATTAGACTACAATAGAAAAATTACCAGAGTGCATCACATGTAGTAAGTATGGTTTTGTCAAATTCTTGATTCAATTGCTTATTCTGCATCACAAAGTAAAATATATTTCTTACTGTAGGTTTTAGTCAAAAAGCCCACAAAAAGCTTTACAACCTGTTCTTCACACAGCAGCCAAAGTGATCTTTTTAAAAAGTCAGAGTCCTATTCTCAGACCTCAGTAACAATTTTCCATCACAATTGGAATAAAATCCAAAGTCATCACTATGGCCTGAAAGACCTAAATTAACTAGCTACCACTGGATCCTCGTTCTTCCTTCTCCTCACTCAATTTTCTCCCACCATATTGGTCTTCTTGTTGTTACTCAAACAAGCCCAGCTTTACCTGGATATCTTCTCCCCACCCTCCTAGATATTCACACAGCTTGCTTCCTCATTTCAATTCAGGTTTCTTTACAAACCATGCCTCTTTTGAAAGACTTCTCTGAACTTTCTGTTTAACATAGCCCTCCCCAAACCCAATCACTTTGTGTCTTCTTACCCCTCTTTATTTTTTCCTTCATAGCACTCAGCACTATTTCTAGTGGTTCCCTGACAGCATCTAAACCACTGTTTCCATGCTTAAGGGATTCTCTACTTTATAAATTTAAGTGGAAAACTAGGACTTGTTCCCAGCCTATTCATTGAAAAGCCAGATATTCACTTTCCCAGCTTCCCCTGCAGCTGGAAAGGGTCATGTGAGCCAGTCTCCACCAATCAGCTGCACACATGCTGAACTTTGCCTTGGGACCTGTGATTTGTTAGGCAGGGCTGGCGAGACATGGCATCAGGCAGGATTCTATATTGTAAAGCTTCCTTAATATTCTCATGACAAGAAATTAACCTGCCAATGTGTATGTGCTCATTAATTTTTTTCTGAACATTTTTTGCTGTTTTATAAACTAGGCTTAGTATCTGCAAACCTGAAAGACCTGCCATATACATATTTAGTTGTAGATCAGAACAGTTAGTTCTTTTGTATACCCTGTTATCAAGTTTGTATATTTGTGTGGATCTAAAAATAGTTGTTGAATTATTACAAATATAGATTGTTTCATATACAGGTATTTAGAATTTTCTTTAATTTTAGTATATGGCTTGATCTTTCTTTGTTTCCCTTCAAATTGATGTACTAAAGAGAGTCAAGAAGTCTCCTGGAGAAAGAGCAAAATAGATTGATTTTGATTTACCTATCTTTTACAAATTATATTTTTCTTGGCATGTATTGAGAAGGCTACCAGTAGAAAACTGATGTATTTTTTTAAAAGGAAAATTCTATGTTAGATATAGAAAGTGACAGTATTATGCATAATTATCTATGCAATTACACTTGCACATGCTTGAAAATTTTTAGCCAGGAAATGCTTAATAACATTTGCATGGTTAAATGAGACAGCAGAAACAACTGGAAAGGCCTCAGGGCATGGTCATCTATTTAAGCATCCACTTGGATTTTCAACATAATTAGTCATATAATTGTGTGCCTAAACTTAGTAGATTCATGTAAGTAATCATAAATTATTTAAAAGCTGTGTGTGTAATGTTTTGTTCTCTGTTTCCTGCCAATCAAATTACTAAGGAATATACTATATTCACATTTCATCATATAAATCTTCAAGTAAGATTACAGGGTAAAAGCCCTGGATGAAAGTGAGTGAACAAGTGAATTCATTCAGATGATATATATTTGTATATGTATGTGTATATATATATATATATCCAAAGATATATTAGACATATCTATAATCTATATATCTATTGATATATATATGTCTATTAATAATATATCTATTTGGACATCAATATTTTAGGGAGTATTCTTATGATAAAATTGTATCATTCTGTTCATCTGTCTCTACTAAGATTTATATGGAAAAAGAGTTTCCTTTCCTAATGTTGTATTCAACACAATGAATTTTTAATTTTTATTAATTTAGTTTTTAATTTTAATTAAGACCTAAAGGCTGGACATAATAGCTTCCTTCTGTATAGCAGATTTTCTCCTTTTCATAATCCTGTTAGTGGGTGGTGGTGAAAACTTGGGCCAAATAAATGTGAATAGTAAAAATATTAACCTCAAAATTTTATGATGGTCATTTTGACCCAAATTTCTCCCCCGGTCTTTCTCATTAATCTGCTTCCTGACTATTGATTTTGAAGCTTCATTTCATTTCATATGTCTTCATTGTTACTTTTATATCTGAGTTACAAGTATGTGGAGACTTGAGGAAAACGATGTATCTTTTCCCAGGAGCACACTTAATAAGCAAAACTAGATCTTTGAAAGTGTTAAATTAAACTTCCTTTGATAAGAGTGCAAAATACACTTTATTACCTACTGATACAATGAAATGTATATGTAGTCTTAATTCTGAGAAATCAGACTCGTCTCACTAAAGGCCAAAATTAACTGGTTTTTTCTCACTTTGAGTGCCTGATTCCATGTTAGAAGTCAATAAATACAGTCCCTTAGAGGCACAGCCCTTAAATGAGCTACCTTTAGTTTTCCCTATTGGTGTGACAAAGTCCAACTTTGTTTACCTTGAGGGAGTGATGAAAGAACATCTATTTGGCTCAGATTTTTTGATTGAAGGTTAGCAGGCAATGAAAGGAAGAAAAAAACCTGAGTACACTGTCCTGTTAAAGGATTTGGGGTGATAAATATTGGTGCTGTTAATAGTTATTTTATTGCTACAGTAGTTCAGATGATTCAAAAAGTAACTGTATTCAGGTGCATTTGTAGTGTTTTCAGGGATTCACTTCAGGAAGGTCAAGACACCAGTCAGGATGATATGGCATTAAAATTAAGAAATATACTATCATTTCATCTGATTAGACTCTTGCTCAATATTTCCCATACTGAGCACACTGTACCCACCCCGGGAGGCAGACATTATCCATGAGAAGTGAAATATACATCCAAGGATTGTTAGTCAAGTCAGTCATCATAACAAGGCATTATAAATGATTTCTAATTTTTAAAAGAATATTCATCATGAAAAATACTTATTTTTCTATTAATTATGCTAGGGAAACTAGATTATAAAAGCCTTCACTCAGGTCTGGGAGTTAAAAATACAGTGAGGAAAGGGCTTCCCTGGTGGCACAGTGGTTGAGAGTTCACCTGCCGATGCAGGGGACACGGGTTCGTGCCCCAGTCCGGGAAGATCCCACATGCCGCGGAGCGGCTGGGCCCGTGAGCGATGGCCACTGGGCCTGCGCGTCTGGAGCCTGCGCGTCCGGAGCCTGCGCGTCCGGAGCCTGTGCTGCGCAACGAGAGAGGCCACAACAGTGAGAGGCCCGCGTACCGCAAAAAAAAAAAAAAAAAAAAAAAAAAATACAGTGAGGACAGAGTAAAAGAATTTAACAGGAAAGCAAATTCTGGGACCATGGATATAATTTTTTATTGATGTTGTGGTTAAAAAAATTAAAATTAATAATAATGAAAATACCAAGGTGAGAGGTAAATAGAAATAAAACTCCCACACAATACCCAAAGTTTCAGGGAAACTCTGGAAAAAATTAGAAGCCAACAGAATTTGTGCCTTCAGTATGTTCATATTTTAAATGTTAATGTTAACTTCTTTTTTCAGAAGAAATCATATGGAATTGTCCACATAGAGCCTTACTAAAGAGGGATTAAATATACATAGGGGAGGGTTGTTTTCCCCCCAATTCTAACAATGGTAGAAAGTATTTAGCTAAATTGACAGAGTATTTGGGATCCATGACCGCAAGTAAAAGGACATAGTTAGAAGCAGAGGTAAGACCCCTCACTGGGAATGAGATAAACATAAATGGGTGACAACAGGGTTCCCCCAGAACTTCAAACCCTAGCCTTGCACTGGTACAGCTATAGCATTTACTCTGGTTTTACAATGGTCTAACCAAGCAACCAACAAACTTTTCATAAGCTTCTCAAACTAGCAATTAAAGACAAAATTGAAATAAAACCAGATTAGAAAAACCCAGTTACATTTTTCTTAAAAGTGGTGAATTCAGTATACATTGGAAGGTTAAAACTGGTAACGCCATCAGCTACTAAGAACTGTGAACAGAATCTAAAAGAAGTAGAGTTTTTGTCTGAGCAATCAAGAATTCTCTTTTATTGAACCAAGGCAGCAGATAGAGAAGGAGGCTCTCAGAGGGGGGAAAAAGGAAAAAGAAAAAAAAAGATCTTTCAACCCGAGGGATCTTGAACTACATTATTATTTCCCAATGAAGTGAGCATTAGTTTTCTGAAGACATACTTGATTCCTAAGAAAGCAAAGTTGTCACTTGTAGAAAATATATGAAGATAAGTGAACTGCATTTGAATGAGGAAATTTGAAATTAAGGCTCAAGTTCTGTGCTCTTTTTTATTTAAAAATTTGGCTACAATTAAGTATTGATTTGTCTTTTTCAGCATGTTTCATCTTTGGAATTATTTTCTTATCAGGTACAGAAGCCATAGAATTCTCTAAGCTCTTTCTTGAAATTTATTAGAAGTACACTTTGATTAATCTATCATGATTTAAATGATAGTAACAGAAAAGATGCTTATCTTTCTTAAGTTTTTGACAATAGCATAGAGTATATATAGAATACATTTTAGGGCTTCCCTGGTGGCACAGTGGTTGAGAGTCCGCCTACCCAGGGGACATGGGTTCGTGCCCCAGTCCGGAATGATCCCACATGCCGCGGAGCGACTGGGCCCGTGAGCCATGGCCGCTGAGCCTGCGTGTCCGGAGCCTGTGCTCCGCAACGGGAGAGGCCACAACAGGGAGAGGCCCACATAATGCAAAAAAAAAGAATACATTTTACTGTTTTATCTCCCATTTGTCTTATCAAACTTGCTTCCTGTGACTAGGACTGGAAATGAAAAAAAAAGGATTTTAGGGATCTCTGCCTCTAAAAAATTATAGGCAGACCTACAACCTATAAACACACAATTTATAAATTGTCATAGAAAACTGCTATCCCAGCTCTCCCACTGGAGTTCCCACTGCTACTATCTAGGGAGCCATCACGAAGAATCCTGAAGCTTGTGGATGTCAGGGCAGGCTAAATTAAGCTGTGGTAACAAACAACTCTGAAAATCTCAGTGGTTCACCACAAGGAAGGATTATTCTGTGTTCACACAAGGTCTGCTGCAGACATGAATGGCTTTCCAGGACAAATGTGGATATTTAGTGACCCAAGCTGCTTTGATCTTGTGGCTCCATAGTGTTTTTAAAGGCTTTCTCCATGATCACTGTAGAAGGGAGAGAATCAGCTGCAGTATCTCAGGTGGGCTCTGCTTTGCTTTCACTGGGAAGTAACTTTTGCCCATTGGCCAGAACTAGTCACAGAGCCCAGCCTAGTTGCCAGAGGCTGAGAAATGCAGTCTTCCATGTGACCAGAAGAGTAAAGAAGCAGACCTTGGCAAGCACTTGTAATCTCTACTCCCTTCCACAGGGGTTACTGAACTGTCTGAAAATTATATGCATGTATGCATATACATGTATTATATGTATGTTTTCCTGAAGAGAGGAGAGAGACCTTAGCTTTCATCAGATTCCTTAAGGGGAGAGTGATCTGTCATCTGAAAACCCTAATAAGCGTTTTTTTAAAGGTAGAGATTTATATTGAAGAAAGGAAAGCTCTGAAATTCAGGAACAACTCAGTGAAGTTGAATTTAGGGCAAATCCCAAGACTTAGGAAGACCAGTCCATGTATTGACCTCATTATTCATAATTGGCTTGCCTCTTACTCCCTGAGTGATTTCAATTAAGTTCTTGCAATAGGTAACCTTCCAACATTTAAAAAATCCTAGTTTTTTGAATAGGTTAAAGCACTTTCAGTCATTCCTAATAAGGTGTTATCAGTTCAATTAGATTGATTTCCTCCTCATCATGCTCATAACTTTGACCCTCCGCAGAACAGGTATCCTAATTAGAAAAGGAATTAAGTTGGGAGAAGGGGTAAGTAAATTTAGAACATGGGGCATTTTTAAAATTCAGAAAGAATGTCAGATTTTGAGATACTGTCTAATGCTTGAAAACTGAATTCAATAAAAAGTAGGTTTTTCAACAAACTGTCCACAGTTCAGTATTCGTTGAGCGCTACTATGTGCTAGGCATCGTGCTAGCTGCTGGGGCTATGACAACAAACACAGTCGCCACTCTGTGCTGTGATAATGTGTCAGCACTACTTGGCATCTTATTGTCAGAGTGCTTTTAGCTGCAAGTAACAAAACTGAGCTGAAAGTGGCTTAGATAGGGAAATTTATGTCACACACAAAAAACTGGTGGTGGCAATTACAGGGTTAGATAATTTAGCAAGCAAGGATGTCATCAAGGATCTAGATTTCTTCTATGCTTTCCCACCGCCATCCTCATCATTTTCATATCTTAGTTGCACACTGGCTATGGCAGCTCCAGGCAGTACATACTCATATATCAACATTTAAAGTCAGGAAAAAGGGAATCTCCTCGTTTGTGCCTCTTTTTAAGAATGAAGAAAACCTTTCTAGGAATTCCTCAGGAGAATCTTCTTGTATCATTAATTACAATTGTGTTCCGTATCCTCCCGAAAGCTATCACTTGGCAAGTATAATGAGGTCATGGTGACTGGCATAATATTAGTAAATACTCCACCACTGGGGATAGAGAAGGTCCATCCTCTGCAAGGACACGGTGACTTGAAGAGAGAGAACAATCAGGATTATGTTAGCAGGAAGGAAGTTGGGCAATGGCCACTGGGTAGGGAACCAACAGGGTCTTCCACACAGATACATTATGTCACTGGACCCTCAAGGCAACCTTGTGGGGTGGGAACTGTCATCTTTCTTTATAGGTGAGGTAAAGTTACCCAGGTCCACCAGCTATGAAGTGAAGGAGCTGGGATTCAAACAGAGATTGCCTGCCTTCAATCACCACACAAAATCTGATGAATCTGGTCAAAGAAAACTGCTCATCACTGAAACATGCCTTTTCCAAATTCACAGCCTTGTCTCTTTTGAATTTGCCTTAAATCTGTACTTCAGTTTGTCTGTTGAAAAAGCCTTAGAGAACTGTTACTGTAGAGTATGGCGAAGGAACTTTGAAGTAACTGTATTTCAGTTTATGTAACGATTCTTCTCATAAATCTTCATTTTCCCCTCCCCTTTCACTATATGTTGATATAATTGTAGTATTATGGCAAAAACAATGTAAAGGAGTTATTACATGGGGTTTACTGCAAATCATATTGAGAACATGATGCTTTAAAAACCCATACTAATTCTTTTGGTTTTCAAGATTTCCTTAAATTTAATTAGAACAAAGCGAATTTTAAAAGCATAAGAATTTTCTTAGAAATCTAGGAGTCATAGACTTAAAGAACTAAAAAGAGACGCAAGAGGGAAGAGATATGGGAACATATGTATATGTAAAACTGATTCACTTTGTTATAAAGCAGAAACTAACACACCATTGTAAAGCAATTATACCCCAATAAAGATGTTAAAAAAAAAAGAACGAAAAAGAAATTCAGAGATCATGTAGTTTAATTACTTTCTTACACTGATTTTACAAATGAGGAAACTTGTGCAACACTGAAAATCCTAGTTTGCAAAGATACTGGGAATAAAAGATTTAGTATATGAAATAATTGTCTATTTGATGTATCCTACATCACACACAAAACAGTCTCACAATAATAAAACCAATATAAATATCAATAGTATGAATACTGAAAACAGTTTACTTTTTTTTTGGAGGGGGTACATTTTTTAGGATTTAGCCAACTAGAGACACACAGTGAAATTTCTGTTTAAAGCTACTTCGAATATTTCATTTCTCTGTGACTATATCACCAACTGGATACATATTTAGGATCATTAGTTTTATTTTATTTTGGATTTTTAGAGACTGCTTTTTCAAAGTTTATAGGCTCCTTGGAGAAGAGGCTGATGGCAGATCTGAAGTCAAAGACGTATATTATGAGTCTGAAACAATTTTCATAACAGATAGCAAGGAAGCCATCAAAATCCACAAAGCCTACACCAGAGGCTGTTTGCGGGAGGCTGGGATGACTTGGGGCCGAAAGATACTCAGGATAGAAATGGATCACTCATCCTAAACCAGATTGTTTGTTTTCAATCCAAGGAAAAACAAGATGGAACTCAAAATGTTGATAAATCCCCTTTAAAGAGACCCAACCACTAGGCAATGAGAATAGAGCTTCAAAAACAGGGGGTTCCCAAAAAAGGAGTTGATGGGATGAGCACTAAGAAATTCAGTCCAAATAGGGAGCTATTGTGGTCCCCAAGTTGGCAGCTGTCTGCCTGGTTGAAACTGAATGTGTTTTTATAGAATCAGATTTCTCCATTTAATTTAATTGAATTTCACATCTGTTATAAACTCCACAATACGTTGTTATTACTTTTGCTTTCAACAGTCAATTATTTTTTCAAGCAATTTTTGAAAGAAAAATATTTTATTTTTACTGACACATTTCTCATTTTCTTATTCATTCTTTATGTAGATCCAGGTTTCTATCTAGATTCATGTTCTTTCTGCCTGGAGGAGTTTACCATTCCTTGTACTGGTATATTAGTCATGAATTTTCTCAGCTTTTGTATGCCTGGAAAAATCTTCATTTTAACTACATTTTCTTGTTTTTTTTTAAATTTTATTAATTAATTTTTTAACATCTTTATTGGAGTATAATTGCTTTACAATGTTGTGTTAGTTTCTGCTGTATAACAAAGTGAATCAGCTATATGTATACATATATCCCCATATCCCCTCCCTCTTGCGTCTCCCTCCCACCCTCCCTATCCCACCCCTCTAGGTGGTCACAAAGCATTGAGCTGATCTCCCTGTGCTATGCAGCTGCTTCCCACTAGCTATCGATTTTACATTTGGTAGTGTATACATGTCCAGGCCACTCTCTCACTTCGTCCCAGCTTACCCTTCCCCCTCCCCGTGTCCTCAAGTCCATTTTCTATGTCTGCGTCTTTATTCTTGTCCTGCCCCTAGGTTCGTCAGAACCATTTTTTTTTTTAGATTCCATATATATGTGTTAGCATATGGTATTTGTTTTTCTCTTTCTGACTTACTTCACTCTGTATGACAGACTCTAGGTCCATCTACCTCACTACAAATAACTCAATTTTGTTTCCTTTTATGGCTGAGTAATATTCCATTGTATATATGTGCTACATCTTCTTTATCCATTCATCTGTCAATGGACACTTAGGTTGCTTCCATGTCCTGGCTATTGTAAATAGAGCTGCAATGAACATTGTGGTACATGACTCTTTTTGAATTATGGTTTTCTCAGGGTATATGCCCAGTAGTGGGATTGCTGGGTTATATGGTATTAACTATGTTTTTGAAAGATACTTTCATTGGGTATAGAATTCTAGGTTTGATGGTTCTTTTTTTCTTCTAGTACTTTAAATAAGTTCCTTCATTCATTCTTGTTTGATTTACATGTTTCCTTCATTCATTCTTGTTTGATTTACATGTTTCCAGGGAGACTCCAGCTCCTATTATGTTTATGCCACCGCACCACTACCATAGCTGCTTTTAAGATTTTTCAGTTTATCACTCATTTTAAGCACTGTGATTATGGTGTATCTTGGTTTAATTTTCATGTTTCTTTTGCTTAGGGTTCATAGAGCTTCTTAGATTTGGGTTTATAGTTTTCATCAAATTCAGAAAAAAAATCAGCCATTCATTATTTTTTAAAATATTTTTTCAGTTCCTTCCTGTTTTCCTCTTCTTTGGGGTCTCCAAATTACTCACATTTAGGCTTCCTGAAGTTTAACCGTGGTTCTCTAACATGCTCTATTCATATCCTTTCAGTATTTTTTCTCTGTATTTCATTTTGGATAGTTTCTACTGCTATATTTCCAAAGCTAATCTTGTCTTTTGCATTATCTAAATCTGCTGCTAATCCCATCCAAGTTGTTGTTTTGTTTTCTTTTTCAGCTTGGACATTTTATTTCTTACTTCTAGAAATTGAATTTGGCTTTTTAAAATATCTTTCTTGGCTCTATATGTTTAATCTTTCCATTACATCCTTCAACATATGAAATATAGTTTTAATAACATTTTTATGTCCTGTTATGCTAATTCTATCATCTGTTGCATTTCTGCATCAATTTCCATTTATATATTTTCTCCTCATCATGAGTTATAACTTCCTGCTTCTTGGTATTATCTATGTAATGTTGATTGGATGCCAGATACTATGGAGTTTACCTTTTTATTTTTTACTCCTATAAATATTCTTGAGTTTTGTTCTAGAATTCAGTTAAATTACTTAGAAGCAGTTTGATGCTTTTGATACTTGTTTTTAAATTTTGGTAGGTGGTACCGAAGTAGTCTTTCATCTAGAGATAATTTTTCTCTACTATTAAGGCTTATGAGTCCTCCACCTGATGCCCCATATTTTATGAGGCTTTTCCATTCTGGCTGGTGGGAGCATAAAAAATTCCTGGCTCTGTTTGAGCTTAGGTGATTATTCTGCTTGAGCCTTTTGGGTGGTTCTTTCCTTAGCCTTCCATAGTTTCTTTACATGCACATACAGATCAGTATGCAGAAGACTGCATATCTCTGGAGCTCTCACTCAGTCGATCTCTCTCATTCTTTCCTTCTCTGCAGCTCTCTCCTTTCTAGTACCCTTTGCTGTGAATTCCAGCCATCTTGGTCTCCCTGGACTCCTAATTCAGTCTCCTCAACCCAAGGATCTCCTGGGCTGCCTCTACCTTCGTTCCCTTCCCTGTGTTACAGCCTGGCAACTTCCTCTAGGCTTGAGGAAATCATACAGCTCAGCTCATTTGGTTTCCCTTTCTCAGGGATCACTGTCCTGCACTGTGTGTTGTCCAATTTCTGCAAACTTTTGTCTTATATGTTTTGTTTGGGTTTTTTTAGTTGTTTAAGATAGGAGGGTAAATCTTTTCCTTGTTATTCCATCTTGGCCAAAAGTAAAGTCCCACTTGTTTCTTTTCACTGAATATTTTTAACCAGACTTTAATTTAAAATGTAATCTTTTAAAAAGTTAGATATGGCTTTTACTAGCTATAAGATAATATGTAAGGAACTGTAAGGCATGGAAAGAATCCTGGACTAGAGTTCTAGAAAACTAGATTATAGATCCATTTTGTCTTTCAGATTATTGCACGACTGCCTTCCCCTGGACCTGAGAACATTTGGAAATAAAACATGTGGACCAAGTAATTTTTTTGGTAACCACACAACTCAGTCTTTTCCTGATTCTATGAAACCAAAAAAAAAAAAAAAATTCAAGAAGATTTTAACTCATTTTCAGAAGATAGAAAGGTACTAGAGGAGTGGTATCAGGTTTAGGAGGGCAGAGACATCCACAAACTAAAGTGCATGAAGAAGAGATAATGATGATCAGAGAACCAGGCATGTATAGGAATTGGAGGCCCCAGGAATAGTGGGGAAAAAGTAGGGGCTGAGGAAATGCTGAGGGGAAGTATGACATAGGGTTGAAAACAGGCAAATGAATTGAAAGTCTGCGGATAAAATGGTTAACTAGGTTTAGCAACCTCAACCGTGTCAACCAACCAGGGAAAAGTTAAATTGCATGTGACATCAGATAGCTAGAAACTCCTTTATTATAAATTCTAGCAGAAGGATCAAGTAATACATCTGGCATTTATACAGCTGTTTGATATATTATAGTGATGATTATGAGGATGATAATAATAATAATAATAATAATTACCTCTTGCGGAAACCCTCAGAAACCAGTGTTTATGGGGGAAAAACAACAAATAAAATGCTCATGAAGCTCTAGATTATATTCTTAAGGACTACAAAATATCTTCCTTGTTTAGAAAATGCTCTTACTGAGGAATTGTGGTTGGTTCCAGAGGAATCTTATCAATGACTTATTTCAAACCTCAGATAACAGGCTAAAGAGACTTGAAGTGAAATCTATTGCCAAAAGTCATGAAGCTAATTACTCTTCAATAGGGTATTATAACCCGGGTCATCACACTCTTGAGTAACAGTCTCTCTCAATTACACCAAGCTGCCAGTAGGGTGAGCTTTGATTCATCCACAATTTTCACGAGAATCTTCTTTTTATATGTCATGTTTTTGAACACATTATCAGAGACGGGTTTGCTCTGTGACGATAGGATGATATAAAACCTGCATGCTTACTTTTTGGCTAGTTCCATTACATTTCCCTCATTGTTATCGTTATTTAACAAACAGAAGTAGCGATCAAAGTATAATAGAATGTGAGACTCACTTGTGAATGTGTTTTTTTCACATTCTTTAAAATGGTTAAATTCATGAATGAAAAATACAAGAAAAGGACAGGGTAGGAAAACGTGGCTTGACATTAAACCAAGGAACACACATCAAGCCAGCACAAACCAAGGATGAGAGACAAATTCATGCTCTTTATTGTTTTCCTTTAAGAATATTAAATGATTCATAAAACTAGGATGATAGTTTTGGCACTCAAGGAAACCTTTACATGCTTTTTGGTAGAAAACTGTAAGTGTCTTTACTGACTAGCCAGTGTGTTCATCTTAATAGTTCTGGTAAGGAAAATAAATTATATTCTGGAGAAATCAGCAGAAATTCATAGACCCTTAAGCCTTCCAGAGCCAACCAATTTCTGTTGCTTCGGGCCTGAATAATTTTATTGAACTGTAATAATATTTGAATTCCTTCTAAATTCCTAAATTTGGGAGGAGAATCTATTCTTTTTTTACTATTGGAAGGGAAAGGAGGAGTATGAAATCATTCCAGCCATATCTAAACGTATCAGAAGAGTATGAAGGTTCCTATATTTGCTGTGTTCCCTCTGAAAGATACAAAGATGAGAGGTGATTGCTGGTGAATCACTGTTCTATTTTATCTAGAGACCTGAGTGCTCTCACTGCTGTATTCCCTTAGGGGGTCATGTTCCTCTGCTTAAAAGAATATTGCCTGCTCTGTGAGCTAATGATTTGTTTGGAGGATGGAAGTCTCACAGGTAAAGATAACTGCACAGCTTTTATGATGTATCTTTCAAATCTTTGATCTGCTTTTTTCTGAATACCTGGGACCCCTCAATAGCAAGATTAAAGATGCCTCTTCAGAGAACAAAGGTAAACTTTGAAAACCTAAAAGCTCCTCAGATTTCCAAATAATATTTCTGTATTTCTTCATTTTGTCAACATCGTACTTGCTGTTGTCCTGCATTCGTGTGATAATCGGATGGTAATCAAAATACAGTGTTAGATCATTGGCTTGTGGGTTTTTTCCCCATATTTTTCAAGGAGGCAGGGAACTACAAATCTTGTTTCAAAAAGTGGTTAGTGCAAACTAGCCTATGGCGAGGACACACATACTCATTTGATTCTATTTAATTTGACAAATATTTACTTAGTACCTAGTAGGTGTCAGACATTGTGCCTTCTTTTGTAGGGAATACCAAGAATCAGGACCTGTGTTCAAGAGATTCATACTCTAATTGGGCAGACAAGGCAATTACAGAAATGGCCATGATGGGATGCAGAATATGACAAATGAAAAATGCTTGCAGAGAAATGAATGACATTCAATATGGGAAGAGAGAGAAGAAGTAATATTCAAGTGAGAGGGGGTGAGGGAAGATTTCAGCATTTGAGAAGGACCTTGCAAGGTGGGTGAGATTTCTGTGGATGGAACTGGAGCTGGAAGTAAGGTGATAATAGTGTATGTTGCGTGTGTGTGTGTGTGTGTGTGTGTGTTGTCGGGGGAGGGAGGTGGTCAAAAAAGGTTGAGAAGCTTGTGTTTAACTTGTGGACAGTAGCGAGTCCATGAGGATTTTTAAGCAGAGCAAAGATAGAATAATACGAGTTGTGGTTTAAGAAATATTTTTGAAGAATTTTAAAATTTTAGTGTAAAATTTAGCTTTTTAGTGTATTTTGAGGTAAAACTATGTCTGTGTAAACAACAAGTGTTTGATAATGTCTTACAGGTCTTATTTCCAAACAGAATGTCTATCACTTAAAATGTTGACTGAACTAACTTCTCATTTATATTTGAATCTGAAAGATTATTATTTTCACTCTAATAATGACGTAGCTCATCCACGCATAGATTTCTATTCTTGGTCAAAGGAATCAGTAAGGGGGTGTACTTTTATAGCATTCTGGCGAGTTTAATCTTCTCCACCACATGAACAGCTGAATTTTTACTGTCTGAGTAATATTTTTCTTAATTTATATTTTATTGAGGTAGCATTGGTTTATACATTATATAAGTTGCATGTGTACAACACTATACTTCTACTTCTGTATACTTCACAGCGTGCTCACCACCAAAAATTTAGTTTTCATCTGTCACCATACAGTTGCTCCCCTTCACCCATTTTGCCCTCCCCATTTTCCCCTGTGGTAAAACCACTACTCTGTTCTCTGTATCTATGTGTTGGTTTTTGTTCATTGGTTTGTTCATTTATTTTGTTTTTTACATGTCTGAATAATATTTTGAAGTGCATTTTTTGTTTCCTCCTAAGCCCTTTAGAGCACAACATGCCCTTACAAAAAATGGGGAGATAAAACGTAACAAGAATAGAAAAATAAATAACTTCATAGAGTAAAGCAAAGCAAAATATATTTTTAAAAAGCCAAAAACAGGATTGCAATAAATGGCTCTTATCAGAAGCTAGTTTTGAGGAGTATTTTTTTCATGATTATCATTATGATGATTAGGGTTTATCCCAGATAAATCTGAAAATGTGAGTAGCTCAACATATTCTCCACCAAACCATTTATCAAAGCAAGTAATCTAATAGCTGGATCATACTTCCTCTGCTTTAGCTCCTGGGCAGAAAAAGTGAGAGCATAAAGGGAAGATAACACAAAACTACAGAACAAATGCCCAAATATGTGACAAGACAACATCCTGAATAAGCAAAGTATTATCTGAAAGTAGTTAGTTAATAGTCAACTATAAATATTTCTTGAGCACTGAGTGCATTGAAATTCAACAAGTCCTCTATTTCTGAAGACTTCATCTTGCTTTCTCTTATTATGCATCTATTAGGAACGAGACCTTTCCTTATTTTCTAACTAGAGGACAGACAGCGGTGAAGTGGTATTCTACTGATGTAAAAGAGCCAATAAAATTTCTTTGTGCCAAAGTTACTATTATTTACTATTTATTCTATGGAGGAAATAAACACCAAAACAAATTATTGTTTCATCTAAATGACCTAAGGGGGGGGAAAAAAAAAGAGTTCCAGATAGGAGATGCCCAGCAATTCCACTCCTGAGTATATAGACAAAAAAAACCTCCACTAATTCAAAAACATGCTTGCACCCCAATGCTCATATTAGTATTATTTACAATTGCCAAGGTATGGAAACAACCTAAGTGTCCATCAACAGATTAATGGATAGAGAAGATGTGCCATTCACACACACACACACACACACACACAATGGAATACTACTCAGCCATAAAAATGAATGAAATTCTTAACTTGGGACTAGAGCCCAGTCAAGTTGATACATAAAACTGACCCTTACATCCCCCCTCTAGTTATTTGTTTTTTGTTTTTTGGTTTTTTTGAGGTACACGGGCCTCTCACTGTTGTGGCCTCTCCCATTGTGGAGCACAGGCTCCGGACGCGCAGGCTCAGTGGCCATGGCTCACGGGCCCAGCTGCTCCGCGGCATGTGGGATCCTCCCAGACCGGGGCATGAACCCGTGTCCCCTGCATTGGCAGGCGGACTCTCAACCACTGCGCCACCAGGGAAGCCCTAGTTATTTGTTTTTAATTGACTATTTTGACTAATTATCACAAGAAAAGTATGTAGGAAAAAAAAGTAGAATTAAGAGAAATTACTATCAAATATTTTCTCAATTAACATTCACACCTGAATTGAGAAACAATAGGAAAACTTACTATCATCAGAAAAGTAAGAGTATAATACTAACTAGCATCTCTGAACACTTGCTCTTGTCCACAAGATACAACACTGAACATTTTTTAAAACATAAACCTATTTCATATTCCTTACAACTGATCAGTACCTACTGTTGAATATTTAAGGTAACTGAAAAAATGGTGATTTATCAAATTGAATAAATCTATCACTATTGTATGCCTCCCTTAAACACTGAAGATATGATACAGCACAAAAATGCATCCAACATTAACATAGTAATGAATAAATAAAAATAAAATTGCCAATTGTCGAATAAACCTTTGCAAAGAAAATGACTTAGCCAATAAGAATGGTACAAAGATCTAAATTGTTTTCAGAAACCAAGGCCTTACCAATAGTCGGATCAGGTGCAACATCACTTCTATTCTCCTTCCATGACAGCAGGTAGTCAAGGCTGGTGAGATCTGCAGATTCTATATTACTATTAATGGTCAGCATCATCTGATGAGCTTTTGCTATTCCATAATGAACTTTTGTCTCATCCATCAGAGGTATGTTCGTTAACTCTGCTGTTGTGTCAAAAGCTTGCTGAAAGTATTCAGAAGCTTTGTTGTAGTATCCCTAAAAATGTAAGAGAAATAATTTTTTCTTAATTTTAATTTACCATTCCACATGTCTGCCCACCTTGGCATGTGCCACACTGATCCTTCAGCAGTTTTAGCAGTTCATCTTCAAGAAGAAAGAGATGGCAAGCAGGGCCTCTATTAGAATCAGTTTCCTTTTAAAAGCTGTGATTACTAACCATGCAATATCTTGAAGTTCATTCACCAAGAAAGGTGTATCTACCAGGTTGAACCGTATGAAACTTAATTTTTTTTTGGATTAAAAATGGTCAAATATTAGCATTCTGCTTCCTAATATAAGGAAGAAAAAAGAAGTTTGGGAAAGAGTGAACTGATTCACTTTGATTTGGATGGAGTTTTCTTACTTGTTGCATTGGATTTACCAAATGAAATCTTTTTAACCAGTTTTTGGTCACAGCAAGAGATCATTCTAGCCAACCCATTTAATCAGTGGTGAGTGAAAATGGATGTATATTCCGCTCTTCCGTTATTACTTGTATTTTCCCATGTGCACATGTCATTCTTGGCTAAGAATGTGGAAGACAAGATTTCGAAATAACATGATCTTGACAACAGCACTAGCATAACTCAAAAGATCATTTAAATGTTTATATCTTCTCCAAGTTCCTTGCAACATTTTAACTTGCAAAAACTCAAGGTTTCCTCCCCTTCCCTTCCTTCCTTCTTTCCTTCCTTCTTTCCTTCCTTCCTTCCTTCCTCCCTCCCTTCTCTCTCTCCCTCTCTCTTCCTTTCTCTTTCTTCTTTCTTTCTTTCTTCTTTCTCATTCTCATCTCTCCTTCTAAAAGCTACTGTCTACAAATAAATAACATTTACCTAACTCTTATGAAGCGTCAGGGACAGTGGTAAATACTTCATATGTATTATGTCATTAGCTTTCATAGGTCACTCTATGAGGAAATATTATTCTTATTTTACAAATAATGAAATTGAGCCTCAGAGAAAAGACTATCTTCTGCCACCTCCCCAAGTCTTCTAAAAATTTTCCTTTAAAAACTCTTCCTCAAAAGGGGATATTATTTTTAGGATTAAGCTATACTTGTAAAAACTCTAGGGAAGAAAAACTTCCTTTCTTCACTGATTTATAACCCTGGGGAGTCCATCCTCTTCCCTTTCCTCCTCTCTCCTTTCTTTCTCTCTCTCATATGTACAAAAACATGTATGCACACTCTTGAAGAGAAATGTTTTACTATGAGCTTTCAAGTCATTTTTCTCACAATGTATTATGACGGAACTGGAAATGAAAAAACACCATAGAAACAGCTTTATACCATATGCCAGTACAGGTAAAATGCATACTCAACGACCACACATCTCTGTACAATCATAGAGTCCAAAGAGCAGAAAAACTGATTGAATAAAGAGGCTGCTGGCAAGGTGAGGAGTAGGGCTTATGTGACAGTTATGTTACATACATGAGCAGCACATGTAACACTGCTATATACCCACAGGGACAATTTAGGTGAACCATTCAAATGGCTCACTCCAATTAAATTTTCTAATTTAAACAGACTTCCTCTATATTACATCAAAAACAATTTTTGTTTGTTGAGATGAACAATTCTTTCTCTTATTTTAAAGCATAAAACAGGATTTATATGAGACTAAGATCACTTAATTAAGAAAATATAACAAAGATATTTATATGTCAATGAAATAAATTATATGATTGAGAAATAATATCAATATTGAAGACAATAAAACTAGTTAAAATTATAGATTGCCCTGTTAGATATCAAAGATATGGGACAAAATAGATGAAAATATATGACTAGACCAAATGTTTCTATTTTTAAAAACAGAGAAGTATAAATATCTAATTATTGTTCCAGCTATAATCCTGAGCTTTAGGCTGTTCATTGCTTTAGATGAGAGTCTCAATTAGGAGAATTAGGGACCATAAATAAATGGACATATATTTGAATTTCCAGAATTATTTTGATATATTATTATTTTGGAACAAACTCATTCATCCAATGAATAACTACTATTTACCAGGCCAATGCCAGGCAGTAGAGATTCAGCAGTGAACAAAGTTCAAGGTCAAGCAGGTGAGCTTGCTGCTAGTGGAAGTAGTCATCTGCCTATAACTTTTATTAGATCTTTTTTAACAAATGCCTTTTCCCCCTGAATACTTCTATTATTATAATAGGTAATTAGGCATTATAATTAGGTAATTAGTCTTCCCTCAAATTGTGCCTAGTGTTCAATCTTGAGACACACACATACCTGTCATAAAACTGGTATCAAGCTAGATTTTTCTAGTTTAAGGCACCCTTAAGAAATACAACATTGGTTCCTCTCAGACGCAAGAATTTTTATACATACCTTTTTAGAACGCGGTTTCATTAATGTGCATTGTATTTCCAGATTTTTCATTCTTAAAGAGTTTACTATCGAAATTTAATCTCTTCTCTAAAGGTTCTGCCCAACTTTCCACAGTTCCTGTTATCAGTGAAGCCCTATGCTGTTATAAAATTCAGAAGATTCTAGTAATGAATCCTGGCAATCTTAAATATGAGTTTGGGAATACAGAAGTGAATTTATGCACTTCATAAGTGCATCTTATTGGAAGAGAAAACTTCATTTAATGTTATAAATATCACTAATAAGCATTAGGTGGACAATTTCAGGTCAAGATCTTGACATCATAGACGTTGAAACAAAACTTGCATTATTACACTATAACATAGAATTTTCATGCATTATTGTGATTCTTATCAGATCCTTCTTAGTGTCTGAATTGTCACTCTGTCCAATGAGCAAGCTCAAAATAAATGGGCATTTTCTCAGTACTGAGGAAGACTCTTTTCTTACACAGTTTCCTTACTGTGTTAGTGTTGGAACTACCATTGTTTTAACTATGTGATTATGCTTTGCTCTTATTAGAGAATAAAAGATCTCATGAAGGGTCTATACCTAGTTATTTTCCCTAAAATATTCTCACTAGACCCCTTTACTTTGATGATATATTTTCAGTTAAAAACCAATCACATCAGGAGGGTGAGATGGGTGGCCCATCTTCCATGATTATATAGTAAAAGGTAAACTAATTAGGATGTTTTTAAGATGTATTAACTTAAATTATAATAACACTATAATAATTAGAGAAAACTATATTTTTCCACATACAGTTTTATATGATAATTGTGGTCTTATAACAATATTATTTCTTGGAAATTACTGTTAAGAATACAATTAGAATATGTTGCATGAATAATATGAAGCCAGAAAAGGTACGATAAGGGCAGTTGGTAGAGGTCCTTAAAAGGTAGACTGACAAATATCAGTAATATCAGAGTTGCTTTTAAAAATTCAGTGCAAGTTTTCAAAATGCCAAAATATTGGACAAAAATGAAACAGAAGTTTGGAATTTCAAAAGTGAGAGACTACTACTCTCAACTGGTATAAAATTGGTTACAAATTTATGGATTGATTCAATGAACTCGCATATTTTTGTTCACCAACTCTGTGCCAGGTTCTCTTCTAGAAATTGGAATGAAATTAAAAAACAGGCAGATCTGGTCTCTTTTCTCATTAAGCTTCCATTCTAGACACATTCAACAACAAGAAGAAAAATATCACAAACAAGAAAACTACGAGACAAGTGCAGCATAATTTTGATTGGGTTGAGTCAAGGAAGACCTTTCTGAAGTTGTGGCATTTAGCTGAGCTCTGAATGACAAGAAGCCAGCAATGTGAAGTTCAGATTGGGGAGTGGTCCACGCAAAGCATTCCAGCTAAAGCAAATGTCCTCAGGCAGAAATCAGCTCAGCATGTTTGAAGAACTCCACAAAAGTCCCTTTGGCTCTGGTGGACAGCATAAGGAGAGTAGAAGGCAATAAAGTCAGAGACTGGGAGTGGGGGAGGTAATGCATCTCATATAGATTGTTTCAAGTCAGGGTGAGGATTTATATTTACGTTCTCAGAAGACTGGTCAGCAATGGAAGTATTTTAAGCTGAGAAATAACATGATTTTATTTACATTTTAAAAGGATTACTTGGGCTTCTGTGTGGAGACTGGATTGGATGGAGGAGAAATGGGAAAATGGGTTCAGAGCTTATTGCAATAGTACAAGTGAGAAAACATAGTGTCATAACCAGATGTGTTGATAGTAGCAGAGATAGAGAGAAGAAGTGGGTGGATTTGAGATGCGTTTTGGTGGCATGAAGGTCAGGGTTTTCTTCTGGATTGGATATGGAGCAGGAGGAGAAAGATGAAGCAAGAATATCCAGATTATTGGCTTGAGCAATCGAGTTGATGGATAATGGTACCATTTATTAAGATGTGGAGGACTGGGGAGAAGTAGGCCAAGGAGGGAGGAATCACATTAAACTTGAGATGTCAATTAGAAGACATCCAGGGAGAGATGCTAGGGAGGCAGCCAGAATCACAAGTCTGGAGTCCCAAGGAGAGATCAGGGTTGGAGATATAAAGTTGAGAGTCATCAGTGTATGGATGGTATTTAAACCATGGGCCTGTATAAGGTCAGATAAGGAGAGCTCACAGATTGAGAAAAGAAGGTTGCCTATGAAATGCCTGAATGGTATTCTATCCTGGTTGAACATTAAGTAGGGAGAGAAATAGAATTTAGGGGAAAGCTGATGAGTTGAGTTCAGTTTTTAATAGGTTACATTTGAAGAGGTCTAAGTGAAGATGTCAAATAGGCAGTGAGAATGAGTCTGCAACGGAGGAGAGAGATCTGAGTTTGAGATATTAAGACGGTTAAGTGCTATTGTGTACCCAATATATGCTAGGAACTCTATTAGGTACCATGTACATGTTTTAAAATTTCTAATCCTCATATAACCAGTCTTCAAGGTATCTTGTTATTGACATTTGAAAGATGAGGAAACAGAGGATCAAAGAATTAACTCGCCCAAGGTCACAGTTAATAAACAGCTGAGTGCAGATTCAAAGTCAGGTGGGCAAAACTTGGTGTAGTTCCTTTGTCCTGCTACAGTTTCCTTCAAGGGAAAGCTTAATAGATAGTGTGTGGTGCAAATAGTTTGTGAAACTGTTTGGGTGTAAAATTGGAACAAAGGCATTTGACACAATTAGGAAACATGCATAAGCAACTGAATAGCAGACATGAAATAACTCTTTGTCAATGCTTTCCTAGGAAATGGCTTTGTAGAACTAGGAGGAAATTCAGGATGTCATCAAGGCTATCATTTTGTCTCAAAATTACAAGGAGAAAAAGATAACTATCACTTAGTTCTAATCCACTTAGCTATACATTTTCAAATTATACTCTTATAGTAATGATATAACAACTCAGAGTGAGCCTGAGAAGTCTAGTTCTCAGGCTTAGTTCTAATCCACTTAGCTATACATGTTCAAATTATACTCTTATAGTAATGATATAACAACTCAGAGTGAGCCTGAGAAGTCATCAGTAGATTTTCTGACTTGAGAAAATACCCACAAAGAATCACAGTAATGCACAAAAACTGAATGTAACGTTAACAAGTTTAGTATCAAATAAAGGTTTCTCTTGAAGTCTATGACATCATAAAACTATTATAGTATTATGTTCTTAATACTATACTATTTATCAGTGACTATTTATTACATTAAGATGTAAGCAACCATGAAGGTATACGAATCAACTTGTATATCTGAAGGCATGCATATTTCAAGAGAGCATGAATACTTGGAATCCTACAAATTTTATACTAGAATAAGGATAAGCTGGTAAAAAAAAATAACTTTTGGTAGTTGACACAGCCTTTGGATATTACTCATGTCTCTAGCTTTAGATATTAAACTCTTCTTCAAGAATTACTAATCAGAGAATAAAATACATATTGTTAAGATACAAACTCTTGGTAAAAAAAAAATTAAGAAAATGCAAGTATAAAAATATTACCCCTCAGAAATGTTTATTGTTTTTATCTTCCTTATGCTTTCTGTAATTGGGAAAATACAGGCTAATACTTGATGTCCACATTATACTAAAAACCTGAGTTCTGGATATTGTTTCGTGGTAGGGTAAAACAATTTGTGCTTTTTGCACTTCCCTTTTGAAGAAGAAGACCTACAAGAACAAACCCAAAACAATTAAGAAAATGGTCATAGGAACATACATATTGATAATTACCTTAAACATGAATGGATTAAATGCTCCAACCAAAAGACACAGGCTTGCTGAATGGATACAAAAACAAGACCCATACATATGCTGTCTACAAGAGACCCATTTCAGACCTAGGGACACATACAGACTGAAAGTGAGGGGATGGAAAAAGATATTCCATGCAAATGGAAATCAAAAGAAAGCTGGAGTAGCAATACTCATATCAGATAAAATCGATTTTAAAATAAAGAATGTTATAAGAGACAAGGTAGGACACTACATAATGATCAAGGGATCAATCCAAGAAGAAGATATAATGATTATAAATATATATGCACCCAACACAGGAGCACCTCAATACATAAGGCAACTACTAACAGCTATAAAAGAGGAAATCGAGAGTGACACAGTAATAGTGGGGGACTTCAACACCTCACTTACACCAATGGACAGATCATCCAAAATGAAAATAAATAAGGAAACAGAAGCTTTAAATGACACAACAGACCAGATAGATTTAATTGATATTTATAGTACATTCCATCCAAAAACAACAGATTACATTTTCTTCTCAAGTGAGCATGGAACATTCTCCAGGATAGATCACATCTTGGGTCACAAATCAAGCCTCAGTAAATTTAAGAAAATTGAAATCATATCAAGCATATTTTCTGAACACAATGCTATGAGATTAGAAATGAATTACAGGGAAAAAAACCGTAAAAACACAAATACACGGAGGCTAAACAATACGTTACTAAATAACCAAGAGATCACTGAAGAAATCAAAGAGGAAATCAAAAAATACCTAGAGACAAATGGCAATGAAAATACATTGATCCAAAACCTATGGGATGCAGCAAAAGCAGTTCTAAGAGGGCAGTTTATAGCTATACAAACCTACCTCAGGAAACAACAAAAATCTCAATAAACAATCTAACTTTACACCTAAAGGAACTACAGAAAGAAGAACAAACAAAACCAAAAGTTAGCAGAAGGAAAGAAATCATACAGATCAGAGCAGAAATAAATGAAATAGAAACAAAGAAAACAATAGCAAAGATCAATAAAACTAAAAGCTGGATCTTTAAGAAGATAAACAAAATTGATAAACCATTAGCCAGACACATCAAGAAAAAGAGGGAGAAGACTCAAACCAATAAAATTAAAAATGAAAAAGGAGACGTTACAACAGACACCGCAGAGATACAAAGCATCCTAAGAGACTACTACAAGCAACTCTATGCCAACAAAATGGACAAACTGGAAGAAATGGACAAATTCTTAGAAAGGTATAACCTTCCAAGACTGAACCAGGAAGAAATAGAAAATATGAACAGACCAATTACAAGCACTGAAATTGAAACTGTGATTAAAATTCTTCCAACAAACAAAAGTCCAGGACCAGATGGCTTCACAGGTGAATTCTATCAAACATTTAGAGAAGAGCTAATACCCATCCTTCTCAAACCCTTCCAAAAAATTGCAGAAGAAGGAACACTCCCAAACTCATAACTCATTCTATGAGGCCACCATCACCCTGATACCAAAACCAGACAAAGATACTACAAAAACAGAAAATTACAGACCAATATCACTGATGAATATAGATGCAAAAATCCTCAACAAAATACTAGCAAACAGAACCCAACAACATATTAAAAGGAACATACACCAAGATTAGGTGGGATTTATCCCAGGGATGCACAGATTCTTCAATATATGCAAATCAATCAATGTGATACACCACATTAACGAATTGAAGAATAAAAACCATATGATCATCTCAATAGATGCAGAAAAAGCTTTTGACAAAATTCAACACTGATTTATGATAAAAACTCTCCAGAAAGTTGGCATAGAGGGAACCTCCCTCAACATAATAAAGGTCATATACGACAAACCCACAGCAAACATCATTTTCAATGGTGAAAAACTGAAAGCATTTCCTCTAAGATCAGGAACAAGACAAGGATATCCACTCTCACCATTATTATTCAACATAGTTTTGGAAGTCCTAGCCACAGCAATCAGAGAAGAAAAAGAAATAAAAGGAATACAAACTGGAAAAGAAGAAGTAAAACTGTCACTGTTTGCAGATGACATGCTACTGTACATAGAGAATCCTAAAGATGCCATCAGAAAACTACTAGAGCTAATCAATGAGTTTGGTAAAGTTGCAAGATACAAAATTAATGCCCAGAAATCTTTTGCATTCCTATACACTAATGATGAAAAATCTGAAAGAGAAATTAAGGAACCACTCCCATTTACCACTGCAACCAAAAGTATAAAATACCTAGGAATAAACCTACCTAGGGAGACAAAAGACCTGTATGCAGAAAAGTATAAGAAAGAAATTAAAGATGATACCAACAGATGGAGAGATATACCTTGTTCTTGGATTGGAGGAATCAATATTGTAAAAAATAACTATACTACCCAAAGCAATCTACAGATACAATGCAATCCCTATCAAATTAAAAATGGCATTTTTTACAGAACTAGAACAAAAAAATCTTAAAATATGTATGGAGACACAAAAGAATCCGAATAGCCAAAGCAGTCTTGAGGGAAAAGAACAGAGCTGGAGGAATCAGACTCCCTGACTTCAGACTATACTACAAAGCTACAGTAATCAAGACAATATGGTACTGACACAAAAACAGAAACAGAGATCAATGGAACAAGATAAAAAGCCTAGAGATAAACCCACGGACCTATGGTCAACTAATCTATGACAAAGGAGGCAAGGATATACAATGGAGAAAAGAAAATCTCTTCAATAAGTGGTGCTGGGAAAACTAGACAGCTACATGTAAAAGAATGAAATTAGAACACTCCCTAACACCATAAACAAAAATAAACTTAAAATGGATTTGAGACCTAAATGTAAGACCAGACTCTATAAAACTCTTAGAGGAAAACATAGGAAGAATACTCTTTGACATAAATCACAGCAAGATCTTTTTTGATCCACCTGCTAGAGTAATGGAAATAAAAACAAAAATAAACAAATGGGACCTAATGAAACTTCAAAGCTTTTTCATAGCAGAGGAAACCATAAACAAGACAAAAAGGCAACCCTCAGAATGGGAGAAAATATTTGCAAACAAATCAATGGACAAACGATTAATCTCTAAAATATATAAACAGCTCATGCAGCTCAATATTAAAGAAACAAACAAGCCAATCCAAAAATGGGCAGAAGACCTAAATAGACATTTCTCCAAAGAAGACATACAGATGGCCAAGAAGCACACGAAAAGCTGCTCAACATCACTAATTATTAGAGGAATGCAAATCAAAACTACAATGAGGTATCACCTCACACCAGTTAGAACGGGCATCATCAAAAAATCTACAAACAACAAATGCTGGAGCGGGTGTGGAGAAAAGGGAACCCTCTTGCACTGTTGGTGGGAATGTAAATTGATACAGCCACTATAGAGAACAGTATGGAGGTTCCTTAAAAAACTAAAAATAGAATTACCATATGATCCAGCAATCCCACTACTAGGCATATACCCAGAGAAAACCATAATTCAAAAAGACACATGCACTCCAATGTTCATTGCAGCACTATTTACAATAGCCAGGTCATGGAAGCAACCTAAGTGCCCATCGACAGACAAACAGATAAAGAAGATGTGGTACATATATAAAATGGAATATTACTCAGCCATAAAAAGGAACGAAACTGAGTCATTTGTTGAGACATAGATGGATCTAGAGACAGAGTGAAGTAAGTCAGAAAGAGAACAACAAATATCATATATTAACGCATGTATGTGGAACCTAGAAAAATGGTACAGATGAACCGGTTTGCAGGGCAGAAGCTGAGACACAGATGTAGAGAACAAACGTATGAACACCAAGAGGGGAAAGCCGTGGGGGTCTGGGGATGGTGGGGTGCTGAATTGGGCGATTGGGATTGACATGTATACACTGATGTGTATAAAATTGATGACTAATAAGAATCTGCTGTATAAAAAAATAAAATAAACATTAAAAAAAGCCTAAATAATTCTGAAATAATCAAAATCAATTATATGGCAAATAAAGGATTATAGTCGTTCAGGGTATGGGTTTGAATACCACTGCCGCCTGGAAGCTTGGAGACCTGGCGTAGGTTACTCAAACCCTCTGAGCCTCGGGAAAAGGGGAATTGTGTGGTATCACATAAGGATATGGAGATTAAGAATGGCTGTACCGCTTTATATAGATGGCACTTGCTTCCCCTGCCAAGTACTGTTCTAAGTGCCTTCCATATATTACGTCAACATTCACAGCAACCCTATGAGGTGAGAAAATTGAAGTGTTCAGAAGGTAAGTAGCTTGTCTCAGGTCACAGATCTTATTAGGGAAAAAACTGGGCTTTTACTCCAGTATGGTCTCAGAGTTAGTACTTTTCATTACTATATACAGTCTCTCAAAAAGATTCAGACAAGGGGTATCAACACAGCGTGAGAATGTCACTACCCTCAAAAATGATAGATCCTACTCGTGATCAAAACTGCAATTATAACTGGAGAAACAAGCCTTTTTCATACTGCTTCTAAAGGAGAATCTGCATAATAAAAGATAAAGTCAGGAGAAAATAAACCAGAAGTCCATTATGATGTATGCATTTCACGAGTAATAGCCCCTGAATGAGATACTTTTAGACTTTTTCCTCTTCTTTCCCTTTTTTTTCACATAGCCAACCTGTTGCTAGATTTCCATATTTCCTTCAGAATTACTCTTGGGATTGTCTGTTCTTCACTTGAGGGACTTAATGGAGGCATCGCAGCTGGATTAATAAAACAAGAATTTGTAGCAAGAGAGGTGAATGTTAGTGCCAGCAGATAAGAACCAACTGTTATAACAAAGTTTCTTTGAATTGACATATTTTAATTGCTCTTCAAATCCCAAATCACTTGACTCTGAATTGGATGTGAAGATAGGAATCAGCGTTAGCAGATTGTGGTGACTGGGTTAAGGTGGCGATCAGGTCCTGGAAGAGGAAGAAGTAAGAGGCATTTCTCTTCCCAGTCACTGCCTTGTGCATTGACTAAGTCCTGCAGTCCTGGGGCCATTCTGTACAACATGCTATGCGAAGGTGAGGATCAAATAAAAACAGAAGTTTAAAATTCTGCAAATTTCTCCCGTATAAGCAAGAAACACATTATACTCACTTTTTCGTTGTAGATGTCTCCAAGCATTGTACTTGCTCTCACAAAATCTAGGCTTTGAAAATTTTTTCTTGCAATTTTCACAACTTTTTTCAAGTATTTCACTGCTTCTGCCATTTGTCCTTGGCTAGAAAAAATAAAATAAGAAACTACTGGAGTGTCATCTCATTTAATATCACAGTAAAGAGAAGATTGTTTTGTGTCTTTGCTTTAGAAAGTGTAAGACAGTTATCAGGATAATGAAATGTAAAGTGTATATTTTAAAAATATGTGGCTCGTCTGTGACGGAGTATACAGTGAGTTAGAACTTAAGCCTTTAAACTCTTATGCATTGCTGGTAGGATTGTAAAATAGTGCAGCTGCTTGGAAAAACAACTTGTCAGTTCTTCAAAAAGTATAATATACAGTTACCATATGACCCAAGAATTCCACTCCTATGTATATACCCAAGAGAAATGAAAACACAAACACTTGGACATGAATGTTCATATCAATGCTATAATAATAGCTAAGAAGTGGAAACAACCCAAATGTCTATCAATTGTGCCGTATTCGTACAGTGGAACATTATTCAGCCACAAAAAGGAATGCAGTAGTGATACATACTACGACATGGATAAACCTTGAAAATATGTGAAGTGACACATATTTTTTTGTGCCAGTTACACAAAAAAGCCCACATATTGTATGATTCCATCTACATGAAATGTCCAGAACAGGCGAATCTATAGAAACAGGAAGTAGGTTAGTAGTTACTAGAGGCCATGGGGGTGTGCGTGGGGAATTTGGGAGTGGCTGCTAATGGGTGTGGGTTTCTTTTTGAAGTGAAGAAAATTATCTGAAATTAAATAGTGGCGATGGCTGCACAACTCTGTGAACATACTAAGAACTACTGAATTGTAGACTTTAAAAGGAGAAATGTATGGTATATGGATTATATCTCAGTAAAGCTGTTATTTTTTTTTGAAAAAATAGAACCTCTAAAAAGGTTGAAAATTTCCACATTCCTTTGCAAATGAAACCAGTTCTTTGAGGGGAGTCATATGCGATTCATATAATACCTTCTGGAGGTATTAGAACAAATATGATGAAAATAGAGGATTCTGAAATCTAACCAGGATTCAAGGAAGGAAAGATAAAGCCTGAAGATGGAAGGAGCCTGGCTCCTCGCACAAGAATCTGGCAAACGGCAAGAATTTACATAAACAAGAGATAAGACTTTATTGTCATACGTCACTGAGATTTTGGCGACTGTTAGCACAGCTCAAATAACCCAGAATGACTAAAACAAGTTTGGCTATTTTTTTTTTCTTTCATAAAGAATAGAGGGGTCAGTCAGATCATTATACTGTAAAATTAGTGCTGTATGTTAATAACATCTCAATAAAACTGGAAGAAAAATAATAAAGTACTTGTATCTAGAATATTGAACAAACAAATAAATAATACGTGGGGAGTATCGGCCAAAAAAAATAAGAGAGGCACACCATTTTAAAGATTTCAATGAATTATATTCAGAAACTTCTATTATTTGAATTTTGCTCTCATTTTACAAATCTGAGTCCCAAATACTCATTAGTTCCTCATGATCTGAATGCTACCCCAAAGATACACAAATCTTAGTTTCATATGAGTAAGAGCTAAACAGTAAAATAAGAAGTGGAAAGAGTCTAAAAATTTCTCTAAAGGAGCTAATTATTTGAAAGCCAGTCTAAAGAGACGGGCTCTTTTCTTCTAGGAGCCAGTTGTAGTGATGTCCTATGTGAAGAACACTTGGGGGCCTACAAGATTAAGAACCAAGGTGAAAAATCCTTGAGCAACCAAAGAGACAAACAGTAATTTTTGAAAACAGCTCCATCCAAGGTATCATAAGCTGTGACTGCCTTTTGCAGAGGTAGTTGAAGCCAAAGTCCTGCTCAAGGGACATTTGACTACTGATTCAAGGACTGTTGATTCTGAGCCACAAAGAATTAAAACGTTACGGACAAAGCAAGAAGCGATTTCAAAATAATGGCTCCAAATTAAGCATGCTGAAGAAATTCAATATCTGTTGAATGTTTGGCTTTTTTTGTTTTTTTTTTGTCAATCCCTAAAAAAGAATGGTGAATCTAAGATGATATGCAATTCCACTATTAAATCATGTCAGAACTTTTGAAATTGTTTTATTAAAGTGACAAAATCCAGAATTTAGAGATTTTAAAATAACAAAAACCCCTGTAATTGTGTTCTTCAATGGAGCATAATAAAGGGAAAACTCTTACTCCTGAACATGTCTGAATCCCTAGAACTACCTCCCTCTCTTTGCTTTCATAGGTCAGCAGTTCCCAGTGAGCATCTGTGCCACGACCCTTAATAAATCACAAGATGAAATTCTGAAAGGAAGAGGTTGTTTTACAATTAAGCTGATTCTTGCATGGGCATTTCTTTATGTTCATAGGGCAAGGATTTACTCATAGGAGCTCCAGATAGGATGGTGTCAAATACGGCATATGGAGAAGTTTGCTATAAATTTTTAAATTATTGCAACTATAGAAAAATTTAGCAACTCTAATACATACTTCACGGATTCTAAAACACCTACTTTCCCATATTTTAACATTTCTGAAATCAGGATCCCTTAGAACAGGTGGCATCTTATAATCTCTGTCAGACAGAGAGCAGTCAAGTCATAGCTGTTGCTGGATTTGTCCATGTTTCTGGTTATGACTTGCAATCGCAATGCCTTGATCTTTCTGTCAACAACTATTAAAGGGTAATTTCAGAGAGAAATATGAGGACTGGTTGTTTTCTAAAAACCTTTCACTGAAATTCTGGAAGATAAGAAAGTACTGGCTTCAAGATTGGCAGACTGAGTGTCCATGACTTGGAAGAAATACTGGAGGGGGTATTGGGGCACTATTTTAAGAAAGGCTACATAGCACCAACGTTCTTGATGACACAAAAGATAATATGGATGAGGAAAAAAAGATAGAGTCAATTCTGAGTTTAAAAGTGATTCAGAAAAATTGGACTTTGAATGGAAAGATGTTTGAGGAGTATAATAAACTTACTTTGTCTATATTTTCTTTTTACATGAATTCTCAAGAGTTGTAAAAAATACCTATGTGTGAGTCTAAAATAGCTCTTTTATTAAGTATAAGATCAAAATTCTAAACAATAGGAAAATATTATGTCACAGTTTAGTTAGAATATTTTTCTTCCTTGGGTATGTAGGGTGTGTAGTCCAATAAAAAAAAGTTAGATTCGGTGAATGTGAGAATAGAGCTACTCGTTCAGTATAATGGATTAGGTTAGTTCATTGGTTAGTAAATTTTTGATTAAAATTTGCTAGGAAGTTTAAAATTCACATTAAATTTATATGTGTATACATGATATGACTAGGACATATGAGATTGAACAACTCTAAAACTGGTCTAATTACTTTATAGTTCTAATAAATTTCTATCTGTACTGACTCAATTAAATTTTATGCAAAAATTAACTTACCTAATTTTTTGTTTGTGTTTATGTCATATGTGTATAGCCATAAGGCAATCAAATAGTCAACACTGTTCTGTTTGTATGCTGGGCATCAAAATATTAACAGTTCTAACCTTACACACTTATTTGTGAAATGGCCCTCATTTTCCTGGTTGCAGTTAAAATAGGAAAAGTTAACATTCACCCAAATCTCTGAGCAACTAGAACTCACCACAGAATCATTTTTTCCAAGAATATCTATAATCAATAATCAATGAGCATTACCATATGCAATAAATAGTTGGAAAAGCACTAAGAAGTAAGATAAAAGGTAATATTTGGTTTTTAGTGGTAAGAACTTGAGATTTGTCACACCAGAAATGGTCAGTATACGGAATAAATAAGTTCATGCAAAAACATTTTCATACATTTAGAATTTTCATAAAATAATCCCATGAATGGGGTGCATATGTTAGCATCACTATTGGGAAAATTAAATTTGTTTGGCTGTTTTACGAAATCAAATAAAATGAGTTGGAAAATTATGCTTATAACCAAGGAAGAATTATCTAAGATTAGAACTCATATTTAACTTGGAAAAAATGTCAAACTGCCGTGAAACACTGACTGAAATGAAATATTTTGTCTAAGTGCTACTATTCTATAACCTGTATGGAAATAAACACAGCAGCTCTGAGGAAAAACTGCATATCATTAGTCCACAGTCTTTGATCTATACTAAGCACTTAATAAAATTAGTCTTTAAATGTCAAAAAAAGAGGGGTGAATTGTATGGTTATTTAAAAGGATAAAACCTTTAAAAAGTTTCTATCCCCAGAGCTGGGTCTCTGGCAAGGACAGAGAAATGGCATAGGCAGCCTTGTGACGAAGCGGACCGTGGAACAAACGTGCCGTGACAAAGGCACACGCGTGACGCTGGGACTGATTCACGGACAGGAAGCCTGTTCCAACGGCGAGAGGCGAGGGGCAGCTTCCTGCAGGAGCTGGGGAGGAGAGCAGAGGCCATGGGGGAGGTCTCCTTGGAGATGTGATGCTTCTGCCCTCTCCAGGGGACTGGAATGTTCCACCTGACTGTTCCACAAAGGAATGGAAGTGAAAACAGGCAGCAGGTCCCTTTTGCCTATTAAACTAACATTAAAATGTATTTAGTGGAAATACCTAGTGCTGGCAACAGTGTAATGAAATTGGCATTCTTGTATATCTCTGGAAGCATCTGGTAAACCAGCAAATGGGAATAATAATAATAATAAATAATAATAATGAATTGGAAAGTATCAGTTAACACACCTGAGGAGCTATTATAAATTTTTGTATCATTGGGCTCTGCGATCAGACATGTGGTAATCTGTCCTAATGGATGTTGTTTTAAATAGAAGGGGAATGATATTCACCACTGCATTAGTCTGCAAACAAGTGGAATCAAAATAGGTGTCAAAGAATGGTTATGTAAATTGATTCTAACAACGCAGTGGTTAGTGGCCTAAAATATTTTTTTCTGAAGAAATTCATCCACCTGCAAATAAAAATCTTAAGATATGTTCAGTTAAAAACCATGACTCAAATTTTACTACATATGTTTGCAAATATCTAATAAACAATAAACACTGGGGAAAAATACTGGAAGGAATTACAACAAAATAACAGTGCTGTCATTAAGATGAAAAAAAAAACGTTTGTAAAAGCTGAAGGGTAGTTTGTCCTTGCAAGTGTCCCTCAGTGGTGAAATCTCAGGTATCACTAAAATCACCTATACAAGTGGCAAAATGCTTAGAGAGACATACAGGTTCTAGCAGAGTGCTTGGCATGTATTAGGCCTTCATATATTTCTGAATAAAGAAACAGTCGAAAATTTGAGAAGGGAAACACTTACGTAGTACACATAAAAGTTCAGCTTCCAGGTAAGTCATTGGAGAACCTGTCATTGGATATTTGGAGACCATGACTGTAAACTCCTGTATCCTGGATATTTCAGTAACATCACGAACATCTTTTTAGGGCTTCCCTGGTGGCGCAGTGGTTGGGAGTCCGCCTGCCGATGCAGGGGACACGGGTTCGTGCCCCAGTCCGGGAGGGTCCCACATGCCGTGGAGCGGCTGGGCCCGTGGGCCATGGCCGTTGAGCCTGCGCGTCTGGAGCCTGTGCTCTGCAGCGGGAGAGGCCACAGCAGTGAGAGGCCCGCGTACCGCAAAAAAAAAAAGAACATCTTTTTATTTCGGGAACATCTTTGAGAGACTATCAAACACCCTAGAATGTTCTCATGACTGGGGAATATGGATCCTGCCACTAAACAGTTTCACTGTTTGGAGAGATTAATTTATACATTCATATGCGGGATTAACTGTGATAAGTACTATGAACTGTCTGTAGTGCTTTGAAACCTGGAGCACATTCATTTGAATATCTTTGCAAGAGCAGGTCTAGTGTTTGTGGGGTAAATTTGGTCTTAAAAGGGAGCCAAAAGGATATGGGGCCAAATCTAGTGAATACAATGGGGATCTCAAAGCATCAATAGAAATTTGAAAAATTGTAATATGCATTGTGGGAGATATCTTTGAACGGCATAAAAGGTTTAGTGTGCTTACAGAGTCACAGGCTGTTTGCTCCACTCCATCTTTCTTCCTCTTCCACCCTTACCCAGGCCTTCAGCACAGGTTGGGGGTCACTGCTGTTAACCATCCATCTTTCTCCAAATGTTTCTCCCTGTCTAGTGCCTAGCACTCCCAGCCAGTGTCTTATTCTCTCATTTTTCCTATATCTCTCATTTTCTCAGTATCTTACTGACACTGAGGTCTCTGTTTACCCAAAGTTGGCTGTTTGCAGGGTTCTGTCCAAGTCCTTTCTCTTCCCTCCATTAAATGCTTCTATGGGCAATTTCATATAATGCTACGGTATGTTCTAATTCCTATATGCACATGCCTGGCACATCTATATTTCTAGCCCTGATTTCTCCCTGTACTTCACATCCATATTTCCAATTGTCCAGACATACAAGGCATGCAAAGGAAGACAGTTCCCTCCAAGTGATGTCATCTAATGATGAGAATGATGGCATTCTGGGAATCAATCATCAGGAAACCTTTTTATAGTGTAGCGGTATAAAGTATTCACAAGTAATTTAATGTATTTTGTTCTAAAAATGGGTTTACCCAGAGAGATTATTTTCTGTGTTTTCTAAACGTGTCTCTAGATCCTTTTGGCTGTTTTCAAAGATCAAGCCCACCTCTCAATCAGTGATGTGTGGATATAGGAGCTATTCAAAAGGATATGCGACAGCTCAGAAAGTATTTCAAAAGAGTTTGATTTTAAGCAGGTAGTGGCAGGATTAGAGGTATAACGTTGCATAACCTCCCAAGATTTGATGAGAACAACATTTATTTTCATAGATAAGCTGTGGTATGTTTGTGAAAATAAATTAAATTGCTTTAAAATCACTATGTGTGCTATGGTGGATATTAGAAAGATGTAAGCTTGAATCCCAGTTTGGCCTCTTAGACGAATAAGTTTGATGACATCTGCACTCTTTCTCAGCTTGTTTCCTCATTTTTTTGTTTGTTTGTTTCCTCATTTTAAAAATGGCCATAAGTTACTGTGAAATGAAAAACTACATATATGTAAAACCTGGCACATAGTAACAATTCAATAAATGACAGCTAGTTATTACTATTACCTCTCAGTGAAATAAAAAGCTATCATATCCATAGCTCTCTACTTGGTATTATCTGCCACCAGCTGATAGAAAAGTCAATTTAGCTAAGCATTACTGTTTGAAAGTCTTCCATTATGCAACGAATTAAACACACATTCTGCAAGACAGGCACATAAAGCCTTGATGTCTATTTTCTAGGGGGCACAGTCAAAGAACTAACACTTTTTGTTTACTTGAGTATCAGGTACTGTCAATGCATTCTTTTTTCCTTTCTTATTGGTAAAAGAATGCTCCACATATCAGAAATGGAATGGAATTTTATATTCCCAAAGTTGTGAATACTGCTTGCGTGTTTTTTTGTTTTGTTTTGTTTTGTTTTTTGTGGTATGCGGGCCTCTCACTGCTGTGGCCTCTCCCGTTGCGGAGCACAGGCTCCGGACACGCAGGCTCAGCGGCCATGGCTCCCGGGCCCAGCCGCTCCACGGCATGTCGGATCATCCCGGACCGGGGCACGAACCCGTGTCCCCTGCATCGGCAGGCGGACTCTCAACCACTGCGCCACCAGGGAAGCCCGAATACTGCTTTTTATGATTCCGTTCTCACCTTTTCATAACAACATTATGAATAATCTTCTTCCACACTTCGGCACAGTTCAATTCTCCAGAAAAATTATGAATTGTTTGAGGAATATTTCAAATGCAGACATGGAGTAAAATATCATGAGAGGTGCACTCATTAATTTAAAATTTATTTTGTGGAACTAAAATGGTATTGAGAGAGCTCGAGAGTATAAAAAATTAGTAAATAAAATAGTTATTTTACTTAGAATTTTAAGCAAACTTGCGGATTTCTAGGACTAAATTTATCATATTAGTGTTAACTCTCAAAGATCTTTCTTGTACTGTAATATTCAAGAAAAAATTGATGAAATAAGAAAAAAGTAGAGACTTTGCATAGCATTTTAAAACTGTAGGGGAAGATTACTATTTTTATTCAGTAAAAATGGATTCACTGAAGCTTATTTATGTTCATGTTTCTAAAAGCTGATCTATTTTTTTTAACATCTTATTTAAATTTTTTTTTAACATCTTTATTGGAGTATAATTGTTTTACAATGTTGTGTTAGTTTCTGCTGTATAACAAAGTGAATCAGCTATATGTATCCATATATCCCCATATCCCCTGCCTCTTGTGTCTCCCTCCCACCCTCCCTATCCCACCCCTCTAGGTCGTCACAAAGCACCAAGCTGATCTCCCTGTGCGATGCAGCTGCATCCCACTAGCTATCTATTTTGCCTTTGGTAGTGTATATATGTCGATGTCACTCTCACTTCGTCCCAGCTTACCCTTCCCTCTCCCCATGTCCTCAAGTCCATTCTCTACATCTGCGTCTTTATTCCTGTCCTGCCCCTAGGTTCATCGGAACCATGTTGGATTTTTTTTAGATTCCATATATATGTGTTATAAAAGCTGATCTATTTTTGATGGAAGAACATTTTGGATTAGGTTTGGCTGGCTGAGGATTGTTAAATCACAACATACACAAACAAAAAAACGAGTTCAGTGAACAAGAAACGCAACAGCATAAATAAATAAATAACTATCGCTGGGTGAGTCAAGTTGTTTTTCTCACAAAGGAGCAACAGATCTCCAAAACATCCAGAATTATCTGGAACTTGTTCTAACAAATAATGCTAGAGAAAAAGGCTTCCTATTATAACTTATATGCCCCACTCAGTGAATGTACAGTGCTGTAGCCAGGAAAGTTGTTAATATAGCATCTGAAATATAAACATTATATGCTGCTTAAAGGATTTCCAAATTTAAAAGTTAGCAATAGATTTAGAAACCAGTCGTTCTTTGGAAGGGGAGGAATCAAATATTTTCTTACAGAAAAGCTACAGATTATTTGTATAAGTTAAAGGACAAGGTTAAAATGTTAGACGAATATTAATTCCAGTTTTCTATATGCAGTGCACAGGTGCAACTTGAACAGCATATTATATGGTATAATCATTAAATTCATTCAACCAGACCTTAGAGAGTTAAAAACATATATTCTGAGGAACAGGACTCCTCGGTCCAAAGAATGAGAATGAAACAGTGCAGAATATTTGTGTATCAAGGTGATTCCAGTTTCCAACTGGGAAAACAGGACTGTTAACACCCACATCCCCTGACAACTGTCCAATTATGTATATCACACTTGGCCTACTGTTTGCAGTAGAAGTAATCAATAAAGGATGTGGTTGAGTGAACATAGATTTTGGTTGAACCAATGCATGAAAACTTAATCATTTACTCAGAGAGAAGAAATCAAATAGAGCAGAGATGAAACAGCCACTGAGGGGTTTGTTGATTGTGCCACCAAGTTTGTGGGCCACGGATGAAAGTAATAAGGCAAATGGAATCAGTGACAGGAGAAAATGTGAAAAGCTATTCTTAATTTCATGAATTAATAGAAATGTTTTGATGTATTTTGGGGGGTCAGTTTTAGGAAATTTCACATCAAAGCCTGGATGTTCCATTTTAAAGAATATATGAAAATTACTAGGGCATGTCATTTCTCTCAAGCAAGAAGAAATTAATTTTCAGCTATAACAGAAAGGGTAATTTTCACACTTGAAACTTTGTACTGATTGATTTAAAGATCTCCACTGTGGAAAATTTTCTAGGAAATAATGTAACCCGAGTTTGCAAGAAAATTTAACAGTTGGTAAGGAATAAACCCAGAGATGGGCTAGTTGTGACCAGTATGTCTTGAATGACTCTCATTTTTGTGATTTTCCCCCTAGATTCTTTTTAAAAGTCATCCTGATTATTTGGAGAGTTGTAGCATTTCAGTAAATGAGGCAAAAAAAAAAATGCCATAAGGAAAATAAGGATTTTTCCCTCTATATTTACTCAAATTGTTTATCTATGTAATAATAATATTTAGTTGGTAATTTCTCAACTCACTATCTCTTTGTTTTATGGACCATAATTCTGGCTTTTATAGCTGTGTCATAGGCAATTTTTCTCATTTTAGAATACCAACTTTTTTTTTTTCACCAGTATTCCAAGTAGGAGGGGAAAAGACATTGTAAATCCTTATTTTTCTGTTATGCTACTTAAACCCTTGTGCAATTAATATAATTCAGACCAATAGCAAAAATAAAAAACCCTGCTCACTATTGAAACCTTCATCAATGACCCTAATGCCAGGGCTGAGCCTAGCCTTACCAAATGGGCAACTGTATTACCAAGTCCTGAGTCTTGAGGGAATGTGGCATGTTTTTCAATTGAAGGCTTAGTATAAATTCTTATAACCATTTTAGACGCTTCCAGCATCACAGCTTATTCACCTTTCATGCATGCTCTGCTGATGGCCTTAAACACACACTTATCCTAGACATGGCTATCCTCTTCCATTTCCTTTAAAGAGATAAAATATGTTTATAGAGATAGGCTCCCATTAGTGAAACTTGTGCAATTGCACAGGGTAGGAGAGAGAGATTTAGAGGTGATGCTAAGCTTCATATGCAGCTTGATTTATTTTTCAGTCACCACAACAATAATTTCCTCTATTTTGGTTGTGCTCCATTTCTTGCATGTTACTGCTAATCTGGGGACAGTTTAGGGTGACGAAAGGGATATATGTGTGTGTGCGTGCATTTGTGCATTTGTGTGTGTGTGCATGTGTCAAAGAACACCAAGCCCTTGAAGTGAAATATTCTAAAAATGACCACAAAATGTATATCAAAATACTTCTAGTAATTAGTGGACTCAAGTTAATAAGGCTTATCAGATATCTAGGGTGCTGTTGCCTACATGTATATAGAATTTTTTTTTTTGAAACATATGTTTCTGAGTTATCATGCACAAATGGTGAAAGAATATGCTGAGGTTTACACTCCCCTGAGTGCTCCTCCAAATACAGCAACAGTGCAGCAAAATGGCAGATTTGGATTGGAAATCCTGCGGTGGCCTTGGGACACTATTTCCTTATGACCTCAGAGGAAGCTTTTCCTGTACTCTTTTGTGCATTATATAACATTATACAATTAAGAACCCATGCCTACCATACAAATCATTGATGACTTCATTGGTATTTTAGTAGATGGGAATTCTTACAAGTGGAATTCACTTCATCTGGTATAAAAGTGAGATGGGGATACATTTTCTTGCCCATTATATGTTTGCCCCAAGGCAGGTTGCTAGATTGTTGAGAGTGTTGGAATATAATCATCCCCAGTCCTACCAGAAACATACCCTACTTCATGATATATCAAACATAGCTGGATCCGAAGGGCTCCAATCAACATGGTGGAATAGAAGGACCTGGAGCTCACCTCCTCCCACAAATACACCAAAAATACTTCTACATGTGGAAAAATTCTGACAGAATACCTAGTGAATGCTGGCACAAGATCTCAGACAGTCAAAATTGAAAGAAAGATCACCATGTAACCATGCAGGATGAAAGAAAAAAAAGAGAAAAATAGGAATTGTGACAGGACCTGTGACCCTGGGAGGGAGCTGTGAAAGAGGGAAGGTTCCCTCACCCTGGGAAGCCTCCTTCATGGGTGAGAAGATCAGCTGGGACAGGAAGGGAACTTCAGAGGTTCAGAGAAGAGTGCAGCAACCAGCTTGCAGCAGGCAGAACAGAGAGACCTACACAGATAGTCCGTGTCACCTCACTGCACTCCCCAGCCCAATATGTACATTTGCTGGTGTGCACAGGGGCTGGGTGCTGAAACTCAGGCTTCAGAAGACAGACCCAGGGAGAGGACTGGGGTTGGCTTCACAGAGACAGCCTGAAGGGGACAGAGTGTGGGACAGGCTGCAACTGGGGGGGTGTATGCAGAAGGAGCCTGGGCCCTCCATAAAAGTGAAATACCACTGTTAATAGGTACATGAAGGGAGGAGCAGAGCCCACACTATAGTAGCCTCATTCTTGGAGGGCTCACAGCTGGTGTGGCTCCACCTCTATGAGCTCTGGGAGCATGCAAGCAGGTTGCCCACACATGGAGGCTGGGCTGAAATCAGAGCCGATCCCCATGGGCCATGCCACTATGGAAGCAGGGCTGAAATCTGAGTCCTCTCCTTGTGGTTGTGTGATCTATGGATTTATGCCACTGCTGCCACCGCTGGCTTTATAAACTCAGTGCCTGTGGGTCACCCAAGTAGATTACATGTGCTCCCGTGTCTGGGGCAGATCCAGAGTTAGAAGATGTGGGCTTTGTGGGTGCACACACATGGAGACAGGGCAAGGGTCTAGGCTGCTTCCATAGGTCCCATGGCATGTCCAGGTGCGTGACTGCTGTGGTCCTGGTACGTGACTTCAGTGGATCTGTGACTACAAATCTGCACTGGTGGGTTTGTGAACACAGTGCCTGAGGGACACCAAGGCTGACTGCCTGCATTCCACAGTTGAGGCACTGCTGAGGGCAGTGTCCAAAACAGCGTACTTTGTGAACCCACACAGCAGATGACAGGCAACACCACAGAGCACACTTCCTGGTGGGAAGCTCCTGTGGAGGAATACTCAGTGGCTCCTCTCACAGTGAGAGTGCTCCAGTCCTGCAGAGAGGACCCAAATAAACAAACTAAGAATGAAAGAGGTGAAATAACAACTGATACCACAGAAACACAAAAAAACATAAAAGAATACTATGAACAATTATATGCCAACAAATTTGACAACCTAGAAAAAATGAACAGGTTTCTAGAAGCATACAGCCCACCAAAACTGAATCAAGAAGAAATAGATATTTTGAGCAGACTGATCACTAGAAGTGAAATAGAATCTGTAAAACAAAATGAAACAAACTCCCTGCAAACAAAAGTCCAGGACCAGATGGCTTCACTGGGGAATTCTACCCAAACATACAAAGAACTCATACCAATTCTTCTCAACCTCTTCCAAAATATTGGAAGGAGGGGACACTCTCAAAGTCATTCTATGAAGCCTGATACCAAAACCACACAAAGACACTACCAAAAAAGAAAATTACAGGTCATATCTTTGATGAATAAGATGCAAAGATTCTTAACAAAATATTAGAAAACCAAATCCAACAACACATAAAAAGGGTCAAACATCATGATCAAGGTGGATTCCTCCCATGGTCACAAGGATTGTTTAACATATGCAAATCAATCAATGTGATACACCATATCAACCAAAAAAAAAAAAAGACAAAAACCACATGATCACCTCAATAGATGCAGAAAGCATTTGATAAAATTCAACATCCATTCATGATAAAAAGTCTTACCGAAGTGGGTATAGAGGGAACATATCTCAACATAATAAAAGCTATTTATGACAAACCCACAGCCAACATAATACTCAACAATAAAAAGCTGAAAGCCTTACTGCTAAAATCTGGAACAAGACAAGAATGCCCACTCTCACCACTTCTGTTCAACATACTATTAGAAATCCTAGCCACAGCAATCAGACAAGAAAAAGAAATTAAAAGTATCCAGATTGGAAGGGAAGAGGTAAAATTGTCAATATATGCAGATAACATGTTACTCCATGTAGAAAACCCTAAAGACTCCACATAAAAACTACTAGAACTGATGAACAAATTCAGAAAGGTAGCAGGATACAAGATTAATATACAGAAATCTGTTGCATTTCTTTACAATAACAATGAAATATCAGAAAGTAAAAGTAAAAAAAAATCCCTTTTAAAGTCACATCAAAAAATAAAATACTTAGGGGGACCTTCAAGATGGTGGAGGAGTAAGATGTGGAGATCACCTTCCTCCCCACAAATACATCAAAAATACACCTACATGTGGAACAACTCCTACAGAACACCTACTGAACACTGGCAGAAGACCTCAGACTTCCCAAAAGGCAAGAAAATCCCCACTTACTTGGGTAGGGCAAAAGAAAAAAGGAAAAACAGAGACAAAAGAATAGGAACTGACTTGCACCTCCACACACTAGGGAGCCACTACACTGGCAGAGACAGGGTGTGAGTGGGGGGGGCAAGCTTCAGAGCCATGGAGGAGAGTGCAGCACAGGGGTGAAGAGGGCAAAGCAGAGAGATTCCCACAGAGAGGATCGGTGCTGACCAGCACTCACCAGTCTGAGACGCTTGTCTCCTCACCAGCCAGGGTGGGTGGAGGCTGGGAGCTGAGGCTTAGGCTTCGGAGGTCAGACCACAGGAAGTGGACTGGGGTTGGTTGGCTGCGTGAAGGGGGCTAGTGCATCACAACTAGCTGAGAGGGAGTCAGGTAAAAAGTCTGGACCTGCCGAAGAGGCAAGAGATCATTGTTTCGGGGTGCACAGGAGAGGGGATTCCTTCCCTGTATGCTCACAGAAGGCAGAGCACCACCTAAGCAAGCTCCAGAGATGGGCGTGAGCTGCGGCTATCAGCTTGGACCCCAGAGATGGTCATGAAATGCTAACGCTGCTGCCACTGCCACGAAGAATCCTGTGTGCAAGCACAGGTTACTACCTCCCCAACCCCCACCCCCACCTCCAGGAGCCTGTGCAGACTGCCACTGCCAGAGTCCTGAAATCCAGGCACAACTTCCCTGGGAGAACACCTGGCACACCACAGGCTGTTGCAATGTCACTTGGGCCTCTGACACTGGAGGCTAGCCCTGCAGTCCAATTATGACTACAGTACCCCTCCCTCTCCCCAGCCTGAGAGAGCAAGAGAGCTCTAATCAGCCGCTGCTTTAACCCTCACCTGTCTGGGTGGGGAACAGACGCCTGAAGATGACCTACACGCAGAGGTGGGGCCAAAACTGAGGCTGAACCCCAAGAGCTGTGTGAACAAAGAAGAGAAAGGGAAATTTCTCCATGTACCCTCAGGAGCAGCAGATTAAATTCCCACAGTCAACTTGATGAATGCTGCATCTGTGGAATACCTGCAGAGACAATGAATGCTCCCCAAAATGAGGTGGTGGATTTGGGGAGCAACTGTAGACTAGGGCTTGCTGTCTGCAACTGATTTGTTTCTGATTTTTATGTTTATCTTAGTTTACATTTTAGTGCTTGCTATTATTGGTGGATTTGTTCATTGGTTTGGTTGCTCTCTTCTTTTTAAAAAAAACTTAAATTTTTAAAAATTTTTTATTTTTTAAATTTTATTATTTTTTAAATTTATTATTTATATTTATTTATTATATTTTTCTTCCTTCTTTTCCTTCCTTTTCTTCTGAGTCATGTGGCTGAAAGGGTCTTGGTGCTCTGGCCACGTGTCAGGCCTGAGCTTATGAGGAGGGAGAGCCAAGTCCAGCACATGGGACCACCAGAGACTTCCTGGTCCCATGTAATATCAATTGGTGAGAGCTCTCCCAGAGATCTCAACCTCAACGCTAAGACCCAGCTATACCCAATGGCTAGCAAGCTCCACGGCTAGACACCTCATGCCAAACAACTAGCAAGATAGGAACACAATCCCACCCATTAGCAGAGAGGCTGCCTAAAATCATACTAAGTTCAGAAACACTCCAAAACACACCACCGGATGTGGCCCTGCCCACTAGAAAGACAAGATCCAGTCCCACCCACCAGAGCAGAGGCACTAGTCCCCTCCACCAGGAAGCCTACACAAGCCACTGAACCAACCTCACCCGCTGGGGGCACACATCAAATACAACGGGAACTATGAACCTGCAGCCTGAAAAAAGGAGACCCCAAACACAATAAGTTAAACAAAATGAGAAGATAGAGAAGTACACAGCAGTTGAAGTAGCAAGGTAAAAACCTACCAGACCAAGCAAATGAAAATGAGATAGGCAGTCTACCTGAAAAAGAATTAGGAATAATGATAGTAAAGACGATCCAAAATCTTGGAAATAGAATGGAGAAAATACAATAAACGTTTAACAAGGACCCAGAAGAATTAAAGAGCAAACCAACAATGATGAACAACACAATAAATGAAATTAAAAATTCTCTAGAAGGGATCAATAGCAGAATATCTGAGGCAGAAGAATGTATAGTGACCTGGAAGATACAATAGTGGAAATAACTGCCACAGAGCAGAATAAAGAATGAAAAGAATTGAGGACAGTCTCAGAGACCTCTGGGACAACATTAAACACACAACGTTCGAATTATAGGGAATCCAGAAGAAGAAGAGAGAAAGAAACAGTCTGACAAAATAGTTGAAGAGATTTTGTTGAAAACTTCCCTAACATGGGAAAGGAAATAGGCAATCAAGCCCAGGAAGCACAGAGAGTCCCATACAGGATAAATCCAAGGAGAAACATGCCATGACATATATTAATCAAACTATCAAAAATTAAATACAAGGAAAAAATATTAAAGCAGCAAGGGAAAAGCAACAAATAACATACAAGGGAATCCCCATAAGGTTAGCAGCTGATCTTTCAGCAGAAAATTTGCAAGCCAGAAGGGAGTGGCAGGAGATATTTAAAGTGATGAAAGGGAAAAAGCTGCAGCCAAGATTACTCTACCCAGCAAGGATCTCATTCAGATTCCACAGAGAAATTAAAACCTTTGCAGACACGCAAAAGCTAAGAGAATTCAGCACCACCAAACCAGCTTTACGACAAATGCTAAAGGAACTTCTCTAGGCAGGAAACACAAGAGAAGGAAAAGACCTACAATAACAAACCCAAAACAATTAAGAAAATGGTAATAGGGACACACATATTGATAATTTCCTTAAATGTAAGTGGATTAAATGCTCCCACCAAAAGACATAGACTGGCTGAATGGATACAAAAACAAGACCCATATATATGCTGTCTGCAAGAGACCCACTTCAGACTCAGGGACACATACAGACAGAAAGCGAAGGGATGGAAAAAGATATTCCATGCAAATGGGAATCAAAAGAAATCTGGAGTAGCAATTCTCATATCAGACAAAATAGACTTTAACATAAAGATTATTACAAGAGACAAAGAAGGACACTACATAATGATCAAGGGATCAATCCAAGAAGAAGATAAAACAATTGTAAATATTTATGCACCCAGCATAGGAACACCTCAATACATAAGGCAAATGCTAACAGCCATAAAAGGGGAAATTGACAGTAACACAACTATAGTAGGGGACTTTAACACCCCACTTTCACCAACGGACAGATCATTCAAAATGAAAATAAATGAGGAAACACAAGCTTTAAATGACACATTAGACAAGATGGACTTAATTGATATTTATAGGACATTCCATCCAAAAACAAGAGTACACTTTCTTCTCAAGTGCTCACGGAACATTCTCCAGGATAGATCATATCTTGGGTCACAAATCAAGCCTTGGTATATTTAAGAAAGTTGAAAGTATATCAAGTATCTTTTCTGACCACAACGCTATGAGACTAGATATTAATTACAGGACAAAAAGTTAAAAAAATACAAACACATGGGGGCTAAACAATACACTATTAATAACCAAGAGGTCACTGAAGAAATCAAAGAGGAAATCAAAAAACACCTAGAAACAAATCACAATGAAAACACAATGACCCAAATTCTATGGGATGCAGCAAAAGCATCTCTAAGAGGGAAGTTTATAGCAATATAATCCTACCTCAAGAAATGAGAAAAAACTCAAATAAACAACCTAAACTTACACCTAAAGCAATTATAAAATGAAGAACAAAAAAACCCAAAGTTAACAGAAGGAAAGAAATCATAAAGATCAGATCCTAAATTTAAAAAAATGAAGGAAAGTATAACAAAGTTCAGTATAACTAAAAGCTGGTTCTTTGAGAAGATAAGCAAAATTGATAAACCATTAGCCAGACTCATCAAGAAAAAAAGGGAGAAGACTCAAATCAATAGAATTAGAAATGAAACTGACACTGCAGAAATACAAAGATTATGAGAAACTACTACAAGCAACTCTATGTCAATAAAATGGAAACCTGGAAGAAATGGACAAATTCTTAGAAAAGCACAACCTTCCGTGACTGAACCAGGACGAAATAGAAAATATGAAAAGACCAATCACAAGCACTGAAACTGGAACTATGATAAAACTTCCAACAAACAAAAGCCCAGCACCACATGGCTTCACAGGCAAATTCCATCAAACATTTAGAGAAGAGCTAACATCTATCCTACTCAAGCTCTTCCAAAATATAGCAGAGGGAGGAACAATCCCAAAATCATTCTATGAGGCCACCATCACCCTGATACCAAAACCAGACAAAGATGTCACAAAGAAGGAAAGCTACAGGACAATATCACTGTTGAATATAGATGCAAAAATCCTCAACAAAATACTAGCAAACAGAATCCAACAGTGCATTAAAAGAATCATACACCACGATCAAGTGGGGTTTATCCCAGGAATGCAAGGATTCTTCATTATATGCAAATCAATCAATGTGATACACCATATTAACAAATTGAAGAATAAAAACTATATGATCATCTCAGTAGATGCAGAAAAAGCTTTTGACAAAATTCAACACGCATTTATGATAAAAACTCTCCAGAAAGTGGGCATAGAGGGAACCTACTTCAACATAATAAAGGCCATATATGACAAACCGACAGCCAACATTGTTCTCAGTGGTGAAAAACTGAAATCATTTCCTCTAAGGTCAGGAACAAGACAAGGTTGCCCACTCTCACCACTCTTATTCAACACAGTTTTGGAAGTTTTAGCCATGGCATTCAGACAAATAAAAGAAATAAAAGGAATCCAAATCAGAAAAGAAGAAATAAAACTGTCACTCCTTGCAGATGACATCATACTATATACAGAGAATCATAAAGATGCTACCAGAAACCGACAGCCAACATAATCAATGAATTTGGTAAAATAGCAGGATACAAAATTAATGCACAGAAATCTCTTGCATTCCTATACACTAACAATGAAATAGCTGAAAGAGAAATTAAGGAAACACTCTCATTTACCATTGCAACAAAAAGAATAAAATATCTAGAAATAAAGTTACCTAAGGAGACAAAAGACCTGTATGCAGAAAATTATAAGACACTGATAAAAAAAATTAAAGATGATACAAACAGATGGAGAGATATACCATGTTCTTGGATTGGAAGAATCAACACTATGAAAATGACTACACTACCCAAAGCAATCTACAGATTCAATGCAATTCCTATGAAATTATCAATAGCATTTTTCACAGAACTAGAACAAAAAATTGAATAATTTGTATGGAAACACAAAAGACCCCAAATAGCCAAAGCAATCTTGTGAAAGAAAAATGGAGCTGGAGGAATCAGGCTCCTGAACTTCAGACTATACTACAAAGCTACAGTAATCAAGACAATATGGTATTGGCACAAAAACAGAAATATAGATCAATGGAACTGGATAGAAAGCCCAGAGATAAACCCACGCAGATACGGTCACCTTATCTTTGATAAAGGAGGCAAGAATATACAATGGAGAAAAGACAGCCTTTTCAATAAGTGGTGCTGGGAAAACTGGACAACCACATGTAAAAGAATGACATTAGAACACTCTCTAACACCATACACAAAAATAAACTCAAAATGGATTAAAGACCTAAATGTAAGGCCAGACACTATCAAACTCTTAGAGGAAAACATAGGCAGAACACTCTATGACATAAATCACAGCAAGATCCTTTTTGACCCACCTCCTAGATAAATGGAAATAAAATAAAAAATAAACAAATGGGACCTAATGAAACTTAAAAGCTTTTGCACAGCAAAGGAAACCAGAGACAAGACAAAAAGACAACACTCAGATGGGAGAAAATATTTGCAAATGAAGCAACTGACAAAGGATTAATTTCCAAAATATACAAGCAGCTCATGTAGCACAATATGAAATAAACAAACAACCCAATCCAAAAATGCATGGTAGAGCTTAATAGACATTTCTCCAAAAAAGATATACAGATTGCCAACAAACACATGAAAGATTGCTCAACATCACTAATCATTAGAGAAATGCAAATCAAAAGCATGATGAGGTATCACCTCACACCGTTCAGAATGGCCATCATCAAAAAATCTACAAACAATAAATGCTGGAGAGGGTGTGGAGAAATGGGTACCCTCTTGCACTGTTGATGGGAATGTAAATTAATACAGCCACTCTGGAGAACAGTATGGAGCTTCCTTAGAAAATAAAAATAGAACTACCATATGACCCAGCAATCCCAGTACTGGGCATATACCCTGAGAAAACCATAATTCAAAGAGAGACATGTACCACAATGTTCATCGCAGCACTATTTGCAACAGCCTGGACATGGAAGCAACCTAAATGTCCACTGACAGATGAATGGATAAAGAAGATGTGGCCCCTATATACAATGGAATATTACTTAGCCATAAAAAGAAATGAAATTGAGTTATTTGTAGTGAGGTGAATGGATCTAGAGTCTGTCATACAGAGTGAAGTAAGTCAGGAAAAGAAAAATAAATACCATATGCTAACACATGTATATCGAATCTAAAAAAAAAATGGTTCTGATGCACCTAGGGGCAGGATAGGAATAACATCACAGAGGTAGAGAATGGACTTGAGGACACGGGGAGGGGGAAGGGTAAGCTGGGATGAAGTGAGAGAGTGGTGTGGACATATATACACTACCAAATGTAGAGTAGATAGCTAGTGGGAAGCAGCCACTTAGCACAGGGAGATCAGCTCAGTGCTTTGTGACCACCTAGAGGGATGGTTTAGGGAGGGTGGGAGGGTGACACAAGAGGGAGAAGATATGGCGATATATGTATATGTATAGTTGATTCACTTTGTTATAAAGCAGAAACTAATACACCATTGTTAAGCAATTATACTCCAATAAAGATGTTAAAAAATATAAAGCTTATCATACTAGCAAGAAAACAAAAACAATGAAACAAAACAAATATCCTATGCTAACACATATATATGGAATCTAAAAAAAAAAATGGTTTTGATGAACCAAGGGGCAGGACAAGGATAAAGATGCAGGCGCAGAGAATGGACTTGAGGACACAGAGAGGGGGAAGGGTAAGCTGGGATGAAGTGACAGAGTAGCACTGACAATATACACTACCAAATGTAAAATAGATAGCTAGTGGGTAGCAGCTGCATAGCACAGGGAGATCAACTCCGCACTTTGTTAAGACTTAGAGGGGTGGGATAGGGAGGGTGGGAGGGATTAACAAGAGGGAGGGGGTATGGGGATATATGTATACATATAGCTGATTTACTTTGTTATACAGCAGAAATTAATACAACATTGTAAATCAATTATACTCCAATAAAAATGTTAATAAAATAAAATACTTAGGAATAAACCTACCCAAGGAGTTAAAAGACTTATATTCTGAGAACTATAAAACATTGATAAAGTAAAGTGAAGATGATAAGAAAGAAATGGAAAGGTAGCCCATGCTCTTAGATTGGAAGAATTAATATCATTAAAATGGCCATACTACCCAAAGCAATCTACAGATTTAATGTGATCCCTATCAAATTACCCATGACATTTTTCACAAACCTAGAACAAATAATCTTAAAATTTATGTGGAACCATAAAAGACCCAGAATTGCCAAAGCAATCCTGAAGTAAAAGAACAAAGCAGGAGGCATAACCTTCCCAGACTTCAGACAATACTACAAAGCTACAGTAATCAGAACAGTGTGGTATCAGCACAAAAACAGACATATGGATCAATGGAACAGAATAGACAGCCCAGAAATAAACCCACACACCGACAGTCAATTAATCTTTCACATAGAAGGCAAGAATGTACATGGAGAAAAGACAGTCTCCTCAGCAAGTGATGTTGGGAAAGTTGGACAGCCACATTTAAATTAGTGAAGTTAGAACACACCCTCACACCATACACAAAAATAAACTCAAAATGGCTTAAAGACTTAAATATAAGACATGACACCAAAAAACTCCTAGAAAAGAACATAGGTAAAACATTCTCTGACATGAATTCTAGAAATGTTATCTTAGATCAGCCTCCCAAGACAAAAGAAATAAAAGTAAAACTAAACACATGGTACCAAATTAAACTTATAAGCTTTTGCACAGTGAATGAAACCATAAACAAAATGAAGACAACCTATGGACTGCAAGAAAATATTCGCAAATGATGCGACCAATAAGGGCTTAATTTCCTAAATATACAAACAGCTCATACAACTCAACATCAAAAAAACCCAACCCAATCAAAAAATGGACAGAAGACCTAAACAGACATTTCTCCAAAGAAGACGTACAGATGGCCAATAGGCACATGAAAAGATGCTCAACTTTGCTAATTATTAGAGAAACTCAAATCAAAAATACAAGCATCTCACACTGGTCAGAATGGCCATCATTAAAAAGTCTACAAATAATAAATGCTGGAGAGGGTGTGGAGAAAAGGGAACCCTCCTACACTGTTGACGGGAATGTAAATTGGTGCAGCCACTGTGGAAAATAGTACGGAAGTTTCTCAAAAAACTAAAAATAGAACTACCATATGACCCAGCAATTCCACTCCTGGTTATATATTGGAAAAATACAAAAACACTCATTTGAAAAGATTCACACACCCCAATGTTCATAGCAGCAGTATTTACAATAACCAACACATGGAAGCAACCTAATTGTCTATCAACAGATGAATGGATAAAGAAAATATGGTACATATATACAATGGACTACTACTCAGCCATAAAAAAGAATGAAATAATGCCGTTTGCAGCAACATGGATGGACCTAGAGATTACCATACTAGGTGAAGTAAGTCAGACAGAGAAAGACATATCATATGATAACACTTATATATGGAATTTAAAATACGATACACATGGACTTATTTACAAAACAGAAACAGACTCATAGACATACAAAACAAACTTATGATTACCAAAGGGGAAGGGGAAGGAGGGATAAATTAGGAGTTTTGGATTAGCAGATACAAACCACTATATATAAAATAGATAAACCACAAGGTCCTACTATACATCACAGGGAACTATGTTCAATATCCTATAATAAACCATAAAGGAAAAGAATATGAAAAAGAATATATATATGTGTATATATATAACTGAATCACTTTGCTGTACACCAGAAAATAACACAACATTGTAAATTAACTCCTCTTCAAAAAAATATATATATATATGGATCCTTTTCCATACCTCAACCTAAAATAATACTTAAGCAACCAAATTAAAACATTTGATTATCTGTTGTTGTTGTTGCCAAGATACTTATTCAACACTTCCCCTTAGCTTTCATAGTATAGAGCAGGAATTCAAATCCTGGAGTGGAAACTAAAATATTCCAGATGAGACCCCGGTTTAACAGGTGAGAAGTATTTTAAGATAACCTCAGGTCTCCAGAAGTTTCAAAAATAATTATAAAGACTATCAGTAACTGAAGGGGAAATCCAACACTTGTCGTGTGACATAGTAAGTGCTCAGTACAGGTTTATGAAAGAAAACATTTTTCCCTGAAGTTTTCTCTCTCTATCTAGGTTGGAACACAATGTTATTTTGTAGAAATTATTTTATAAACATGTTGAGGGATGCATTTATTTAACTGTTTAGGCTTAGACCAGGTCTGCTACTATAAAGCAAGACAAATCAATCATCTTCTACTGATTCTGGGCAGTGTTAACAGCAGAATCAAATAATTAAATAATCAAAATGAGCTGGATAAAAGGGCACAGAGTTGGTGTGTTCCAAACAGACATTACATTGAATGCTTATACATCTCTTTTTCGTGTTCAAACATCTGCTTCTTTCCGGTGATTATTTGGAAAAAAGAAGTTTAAGGGATAGCTGGGTTCATCATGCACAGGATGGTTATCAGTCTTTATGTGGAGGGACCACAACACTCACAGGTTGCTTGCTTCACTCATGGCTGGCCCTGCCTTCCTTGAGTAAATGTCTATACTCTCCTTATAACTATGTCTGTTCCTTACTGCTCATCCAGTGATGACTGCAGTGCATTGTATTTATTTTGTCGGGCACCTTATACATTTGATTGGTGTTGGTGTTTTGATCTTTAATTAATCATTTATTTAATATGTAATGATTATTATATTGGAATTGTAATTACATAATGAAGATCCACTTTCAAGGCATTACACATTTCAAATGCCTTTGGAATAACAATTTTGCCTTTTAAAACACCACTTTGTATGTGTTTACAACTGAAATACAAATGGGAAGATTAGAATTTGACACAATCTACGTTTATTATTATTATTATTGCTACTACTACTACTACAAAATTATTTAACAGCTATATCTTGGATATAAGGTAACATACCAAAAACCAAGGCCATAACTTTGATAACTTTTTTTATTCTTACTCTATCTTGGCTTAAATATAATGCTGTGATTAAATGGAGTATACAGCAATCACAATACAATAAGTGAAGGCTATATCATATATTTTCCATGGAAAAATTTGTATCACAAATTGTTCATATATACTTTTGTTCAATTTTCTGTTTTAAAGGAAATATTGGGAATATTGGTTTTGCACCCAATTGTTTATCCAGACATGCTCAAAGGAGAGATGTCTTAATGGAAGAAGGACGATTGAAGCACAAAATGGAAACTTGCCTCAAAGAAGAGATCTGGAAAGGTTACGGTGAACCACAGTTACTGAAGCGTACTGTGTATCTCTGTGCTCTCTGCCTTTTTAACCTGTGAGATGTGACCTGATTTTTCCCTCTCATTCAATCAAGGTCATCACTAAACTTCCAGAACATCAAAAATAAAATAACACGAAGGAGGAAAAGACAAAGAAGAGTTTAGGTGTATATTTAAAAATACCACATTGGTTTAAAATAACTTACAATGAAAGGGTCACTTAAGAAGGGCACTGCTTAAAATTTAAGCAGGCAGTAATGGAAAGCGACAGACCTCAAACAATTTGTCTTTCACAGTTGAGTGAATTCACAGTGACAGCAAGACAAGGATGTGCTAACTTACCTCTGCAGGACCTTGGCTGTTGCTTCATAGGCTCTCCCCAGGCTGAGATCATCATCCAGGTCTGTAGAGATTTTAGCATAAGTGTTGAGGACCTATGGGGGAAGAGGAATCCTTATTAAACATATAACATGACCAGATTCACTGATGTTTCATTTCATAACAGAAAAGATTCAAATTAATAGTTGTTTTTCACATCACCATAAAATATTTTTTTGTTTATTAAAAATTCATGTTGGTTTGGTTTATCTATAGTATAACTTGTTTTGCAGTGATCTCTTTGAGCCATGACAGTGAAGTCTTACTTTTGTAAAAGTAATTCTTTTCCTGAACAATCCAAAATCTTCCAATTGATATAACTTAGGGGTGAGTAAATAATTGGATGGTTTACAACATTATTTTCAAATATGGGACCACTATCTTAGGTAATATAAGGCAGATTATAATAGTCTACTAGGGTAGCTTAAATATCACTTTTCCTTCTATAAATAGCTGTTTGAAAAGCACGAATTTATGTGCCAGGCAATTTCTAAATCTATCATTTTATTAGAGGCATATCTCACAGTTTGTACACATATTCAGTATACACTAAAAACATTTCTTACAAATGTACTTCATTACCAACAATCTCTTCAATAATCAAAAGATTACGGCTGCCACAGCCAGACGTATGATCTTAACACTGACATCATCTGCATGGTATAATTTTCCTTTTTATTCTTTTTCCCTTTCAAAGGCCAGAAGAAGGAAAATATGTAAAATAAAATCCCCTTTTCCTCTTCCTCCTTCATTGTTACTTGAACCAACCTATTACACACATGAAGACACAGGAAATCTCCAAAGACCTCTATGGAAATCCTTTTTGCTCATTTTCTAAGAAGAAATTAGCAAAAGTCATTTGATGGCGTTGAGTGGGAGAGTCAGCATGAGGGAGGATGTACATCCGGCCTGAATTAGGCATCTTAGAAAGTTTGTGTATGAAAGGCGGTGTTGATATTCAGCTTTACTTTCTTAAAGTTAATATTTGGGAAATAACTTCAGTGAGGCCATGTGATACCTCCTAATTTGTGTGTGTATATGTGTCTGTGTGTGTGTGTGGTTTACAAGTGACTTGAAATAATACTGGTATTAAAACTTACTGATACATATTGACCCAGTATTTTAATTCCTGTTAAACCTGCAAAGTTCATCATTTTGGTTCTTCTTTTTAAGTCTCTTAATAAGTCTTGTATAAACCTGAGACTATTCTTTTCACTCTGTTGTGCAAAACTGATTCACCCAGATTAAGTCCGATATGACTTGACATTGAGCTTTCTGCGTTAAGGGGCAGAACCTCTGAATTTTGTGAATTTGTAAGAGACCTTATTAAATCCAAATATCAAAATATTTAGGAAGAGACTGTCAAGTGTCTCTTTTGGTTCATATATGTTTTATATGGCATTCTAGAAACTTAAAGATTGAATATTATATATTTTGTGTCAAAAATAGTTTGTTTTTCGGTAAATATTGTTACTGTGTGCCAATGTTGTGTTAAACCCTAGGAAATCTTAAAGAGAAGAGAGTATGCTTGCAAACCTTCGAGGCATTTATAGTCTAGTGGTACAGAGGTTTGCACTGATGCGGCTGTGTGAATTAGCTGAAAACAGATTTCTCCAGGGCTTCAGCTGTGCTTCCTCTGCACCACTCTCCCACACCCCTGGCCACCATGAACCCGGAAGCAGTACAGTAGCATCCAGAAGTACCCAACATTATCTTAGGGCTGTGACTCCTTGGACCATGGTTAGGAGGGTAGTTTCCATGAGGAAGCTTCTATAGAATCAAGGAGCAAATACCAGCTCAGCCTGGGCTTCTGGTTTTGGCCTTGGACTTGATTCTATAGAAGCTTCCTCATGGAACCCAATGGGGTTTCCTGAAATGAACACCCAACTTAGAGTAAGAAGACTTGGATTCAAGACCTAATTCTACCACACCCAACACACCTGGCCCAAGAAATCTCCCTGAGAAGCTTTCCTCGAAGCAAAAAAGAAAACCTCCCTCTGAGAGTTGTTATGAGGCTGCTGTGAGATGATACAGAGTTCTATTTGAACCTGGGATGAGAAGTTTCTGGGACTCTGTTAACCAGCCATCAGTGAAGAGCTCCTGGAGAGTTCCCTCCTCAGAGTAAAGGCGACACATTTTATTTGTGACTTGAGAGAGTGCCTCTCTCAGCTTACATGCTTTACCTAAAAACAGGAAATATATAGGCAGTGGGAAGAACATAGTTCACTACTGGCCCAATAGGGAAATACTCAATTACACTGGACCCCCCCATATCCACGGGGGCTACATTCCCAGACCACCAGTGGATGCCTGAAATCTTGGACATAGACTATGCTTTCTCCTGTACATACATACCTATGATAAAGTTTAATTTATAAATTAGGCACAGTAAGAGGTTAACAACTATAACTTACAATAACATAGAACAATCATAACAATATACTGTAATAAAAGTTATGTAAATGTGGTCACTCTTTCTCAAAATATCTTACAAATTTAATGTATTTTGCATCTTAACTAAGCACTTATCACACACCGTGGCTATAACTTGCTGTTTGAGGTGTGACAGCAAAACTAGCATGAATTTCTTTTTCCTTCTTCACAGTTTCACAGGTAGAAGATTCGTTCTTACTATAGATTTTAGCAAATTCAGCATACAATTTTTTTTCTTTCCTTCCTAAGTTGAGAACTTTCACCTTTTTACTTAAAGGAAGCACTCTGGGCTCTTCTTTGGCATATCCAAATTGCCAGCATCACTCGCCTTGCACTTTTGGACCGTTATTAAGTAAAATAAGGGTTATCTGAACACAAGCACTATGATATCTCAACAATAACCCAGTAACCTTTATGGCTACTAAGTGACTAATGGTCGGGATATGCTGGACAAGGGGATGATTCACGTCCGGGATGGATCAGGATGGAAGCCACAAGATTTCATCATGCTACTTAGAACACTGTACAATTTAAAACCTATGACTGGTTTATTTCTGAAATTTTCCATTTAATATTTTCAGACCTCGGTTGACCGTGGGTAACTGAAACTTCGGAAAGTGAAAACACAGGTAAGGGGGGACTACTGTTCATGAAGTCAGTACTGAGAACCTTGAAAGTGCTACAGGGGAGCTCATCTAAATCAAAGACAGGGCCTCTGCTCCTCAGGAATGTGAGCTCTGACTGGAGAAGGCCAACTCAGGTAAAATCATAAGGGGAACACAAGACGAGACTCAGCAGATTGGTGAATTGTGTAGTCCAACCTAAGGGAAGTAGGAAGGATAGTGTTAAAAGGAAAAAAAATATAAAAGTAAGTGGAAAAATAACAAGATTACAAATTGTGTAGAAAATAACTGTTGGTGGGAATGTAAATTGATTGTTTTTTTGTAAATCCAAAAAAGAGGGGATATATGCATACATATAGCTGATTCACTTTGCTGTACAGCAGAAACTAACACTACATTGTAAAGCAACCGTCCCCCAATAAAAAACAAAAAACTAAAAATAGAGTTGCCATATGATCCAGCAATCCCACTCCTGGGCAAATATCCAGAAAAGAAAAAAAACTCTAATTCAAATAGATACATGCACCTCAATGTGCATAGCAGCACTATTTACAATAGCCAAGATATGGAAGCAACCTAAATGTCCATCAACAGATGAGTGGATAAAGAAGATGTGGTACACATATACAATGGAATATTACTCAGCCATAAAAAGAATGAAATAATGCCATTTGTAGCAACATGGGTGGACCTAGAGATTATCAAACTAAGTGAAATAAGTCAAACAAAGACAAATATTATGTGATATCACTTATATGTGAAATCCAAAAAATAATACAAAAGAATCTATATACAAAATAGAAACAGACACAGAAAACAAACCTATAGTTACCAAAGAGGAAAGGGAGGGATAAATTAGGAGTATGGGATTAACAGATACACACTACTATATATAAAATAGATAGGTGTAATAATCTATAATGGAAAATAATCTGAAAAAATATATATAACTGAATCACTTTGCTATACACCTGAAACTAACAAAATATTGTAAGTCAACTATACTTCAATTTTAAAAAGCATGAATATTAAATATCTCAAAAAACCCAAATTGTGTAGAAAATAAAGATGTTTTATATTGACCTTACGGTAAATTATGTTACCTGCTTTTTAATTAAGGTATAATTTACAAATTAATAAATATTGATCAACTTGAATCATCAGACAAATAGGAATCTTCTTTACAAAGATTACTTCAAGTGAGAAAATACAGTGTAGAAATCTGAGGGATCCACTGTACTTGACTGAATACCCCTGTGGCATGCAATATGTTGGAAACAAATCCAGGGTGTGGAAGGTTAAATTCTGTCATTGCAAATCAGAGATAAGAGGAGAGAAAAAAAGAATCTCAGGTGAAAAATATTTTGATGAGTTCAAAATTCATTATATATCCTTAAATTTTATGGACAATGAACTTAATCAATCTTTGTCAAAAGATCAAGGAAAACACTGCTTAAGCGTGCTACTATGTCAATTTCAATGAGCATGATTACAAGATTACCGAAGTTGGAAAAGTCAGTTCATGTACCTAATAAAAACTGAGTGCTTTGTGGCCACTCAATCACATTGCTCCAATGATTTCCCTGAATAATGGAGATGAAGTTTTGAAAGCTATTGTACTAGAAGTTTTAAAGGCAATGGACTTTATCTTCCCACTGAAATAAAACTGATTAACTTGAAAAGATATTTTCAAATAAAATCCAGGTTCTTAAAATGAGATAATTTCTATTGGTTACCTAAAAGTGAAACCAGTAGAACACTTAACATAAAAAATGAGAGTGTGCAAAAGAATAATGCTGGCAATATGCTACAAGTTCTTTGAAGAACTGTTTGCTGTAAAATCAAAATTTAAGGATCATTAATTCATTTTGCTGCAATAGCCTTCAAGGAAACATTGGATTTAAGTCAAGATTGTCATCGGTCAAGTAAGTGAGTGGTGTATATATATATATATTTATATATATATGTTGTGTTTACATAGATAGATATACACGAATATTAGACTATATCTATATCTATATCTAGAGAGATTGAGAAATAGAATAGAAAAGGAGCCTGGTCCCCCCGGAAGATTATAAGAATGAATTCTGTGCCTGAGCACCTTTAAGGCAGGAAACATAAGAACGCATTACTATGCCTAATAATATCAGACACCCAGTTGTTTCCTTTCTTCTACATCTTTAGGATTTCCAATGATCAGGGCACCTTGGAACAAAAGAAAATGAACTATCTGATATTGATGCCCCTTCTTGTCTTCCACTATTTTCCCATTCCTTACTCCACTGCAGTTCCTCTCTTAGAGTCCCTTTATTTTAGACATTAAAACAGAAGAAATTCCAGAAATCATGGCCCTCATATTTGCTTTCAAAACTGAAACTTACTTTAAGCTACTATGATGATGATCACTCCTGGCCTAATTTTCCCAAATTAGATGGAATTCTCTCCCTACCCCTCTGCCCAACCAGCCATTATAAGAAAACACTGTCCCCTTTATTTGTTTTAAACCTTTTTTTAATTTTAAGATAATTGTAGATTCATATGCAATTGTAAGAAACAATACAGAGCATGCTCATATATCCTTCAGCTTTTCCCAGTGGTTAAATCTTGCACGGCTATAGTATATCACAACCAGGGAATTCACAATCCACCCACCTTTTTTCACCAGTTTTACACACACTCGTGTCTGTGTGTGTGTGTGTGTGTGTGCACCCACGCATGCACACATGGCATGTTAATTTTATACCATTTCATCACATGTATATATTCACGTAACCACCACCACAGTCAAGATATAGAAAAGTTCTATCACTACAATGATCTCTCATACTACCCTTTCTCAATTAATTTTTAATATGTTTGCTGCTTAGAAGAGAGAGAGATGGAAAAAATTTTTTCTCTTTTCCTTAGGTTAAAGAAAGGTCTGCCTTGGGTTAAAGAAAGGTCTGCCTTGGGAAAAATTCTGAAATAACTTGGCATCTGACCTCTTCCCTTTTGGTACACCTCCCCTACCTTGTGTGTTTGTATCTCCCCAGGGAAATTTCCTCAGTTAAGTGACAGAAGAATAGTAGTTGATTAAACAAATTTATACTTTGGTATGAATGACTCAAAAATCATTAATCCTCCCAGAAGAAGTTGTTGTTTTAAAAAGAGAATGCTAAAAATAAAAAATAAAAAATAAATAAAAAGAGGATGCTTTGTAGGTCCCAATTATTTCTTCTGGGAGGAGTGTTCTGCAGTCTAACAAAGGGAAATGAAACAATTCAGATAGTGTCTGGCAGGATAATTTGGGGCAAAGGTTATTAAAAAAAAAGGCCAGCCTTGTCTTGAAATTCCACCTTATGATATGATCCCTTAGGCAGGTACTGATTTTTATAACCTCCTCTGGGGTCTACTTCTGTGCCTTCAGATTTTCTAGACGCTCCACATGCTTTTCCACAATGTTCCTTATCACGGTGGTGTGGAAGAGATGAAAACAGGGAGGAGGGAAATGTGAAGCAGCAGACGTGAAAATCAGGCATTTGTAAGTCACCGTTCCCTGAAACAATAACTACATGCTATTTTCATTCCCTCTTGTTACCACTTTTTTCATAATGCTTAGCCTTCAGAACCAATGTATTATGCAAAGAACTCTTCCAGTACATTCCATTCCATCATTAGATGTGACTGCGGGATAAAATTATGTGTGTGTGTGTGTGTGTGTGTGTGTGTGTGTGTATATATACACACACACACATAATTTTTATGGCTGAGTAGTATTCCATTGTATATATACCACATCTTCATTATCCATTCATCTGTCAATGGACATTTAGGTTGCTTCCATGTCTTGGCTATTGTAAATAGTGCTGCTATGAACATTGAGGTACATGTATCTTTTTGAATTAGAGTTTTCATCTTTTCCGGATAGAGACATATCCCTACTCTTAAAGACCTTACTATCTAAGGCAATAAGACATACAGACGCAGAAACTATATAGTGCTATAAGCCTGCATAAACAGCTAAAAATTTTTTTAACTCATTCAACAAATACTGAGTGTTTTCTATGAGCCAAGCTTTGTTCTAGGTGCTAATGATATAGCAGCGAATCCCTGGCCCCCATGCAGTCTACGTTGTATTTAGGTGATGGGGAGATAATTTGTAATTAAATAAATAAATGAATAAATCTCAAATAGTAATAAGAGCAATGAAGAAAATACAACGGGGAAAGGCTTCCTATAGAAAGGGAAACAATCTGCATTTTAAAGGAATGATAGAATTGGGTCCCTACTGAGAGGAGCCTACGCCAAGGACTGGAGACAGGAATGGGTGATACAATGAGGAAAAAAAGCTTTCCCAGGTACATAGTAGCAACAATGACCAATAGAAAAGTTTGCTTTAAGGTTCCTGCATAGAATGTTTTTTTCTAGTAACATCCACTAACTAATCACAGTTTTAACTGATGGTATGAAGTGACAAACTTTCAAGCTGCAATTTATCTTTCTGATGACAAAGAAAGAATTTGACTATTGTTTTGAAGGTAAGGCAGGTCCTTCACTTTCATCCTTTATTCTACATGTACATAAAAGCAGTCTTTTGCAGGACATTTTTATTCATAGTTTTTGTCTTTTCTGCTTTCTAGGCAGCTCAACGTGTTTGGTGAAAAATGCCACATGTAAGATGGTGCAGTTGGCTGCCTTGTTTCCCAACATTCCAAGTTTTCCAAATTTTATGCAGAGTTATTCTCATGCCTAGGAAAAGGAGAGGAAATACTTTTATTTCTCCTTCAGGCATAGCACAGAGCACGAACAACTCAAACTAATACAGATCAGTGACATGAAGTTTAAATGGGTCTCTGTGCTCTGGCTGGTGACCCGAACTGCCATTGTTTCTGTAGGAAAATAACCCATGGAAAATATCATATAAAATAAGTTACAGCATCTAGCCTACTTGAGATGGAAATTTTGTAGTTTTTGAAAATTTTCTGTAAACTCCAATTCTACTTTTATTTCATGTTTTTCGTATTTTTTTCTATGTAAATTCCTTTCTCCACTTACTACCCTCCCCCCACTGCTCTCTTCCTTAGTTAATTTAATACTTGAAATCAGTAGGGACCCCTACTCTGAGGGCATAGACCAGGCTTTGGAAGGGCCTTATGGGAAAATTAATCAAATCTCCCTCTGGGTGTTCAAAGTTTCTCCAAATATCATAGGCTTTTGATTCAGACAGGTTCACTACCGAGCTGAGTGACATATGTCAAGTGATTTAATGTCTGTGAGTTTATTTCCTCGGGTGTAAAATGAAAATGAGTAAAGTCTACCTTGAAATGATGTTATAAGTTTCCACTAGGATGAGGAATTTAAAAGTACTTACCAAGGATTTGAATGAAGCAAGTGCTTAGTTTCCCCGAGTGCTTATCTAACCATCTAACCTATTGGTTCTCACATGGGGGCGATTTTGCCTCCTGGGAATGTCTGGAGACATTTTAGGTTGTCGTCATTGGGAGAAGCCAGGGATGCTGCCCAATAGCCTACAATTCACACAATACCCACCCCCATAAAAAAGAATGATCCAGCTCCAAATGTGAATAGTGTTGCTGTTGAGAAATCCTCATGAAGCCTTTTCTTGAACAATTTTCCTGATGGGAAACTATTCTCTTGTGAGACTACTCAATCATTGGAGAGTTATGTGAAAAATCTATTGGTTAAGTGGAAGCAAAATCTGCAACTCTGCCTGCTAGCCAAGGTTATGTTTTGTGGGACAAGATGAGCGCATCCTTCCTCCATGTGACGGCTCTTCCAATACTGAAAGAAAGCTGTTTTTCCTCCTCAAAGCATCCAAACTTATAGAGGCATCCAGGATGCTCTGAAACATGTGAGAATGAAACCCCAGAAGCTGTACTACATTTGAACGTTTAATTTCTAATTTTGTCTACAAGTCTAAGAGTTCTAGAAGAGTTTAAATAAAGCCACCTGGACCAAAATACATCTATAAAACCATAAGGGGCACCCATCGGACTTATCTGTAAATAAGTTATGAGTCCATTGCCTAGGGTACGTTTTTTATCTCTTTCTTCCTTGCCCACCATAAAAAGGCAGCAGAGCTAACACTGTTATACAATCCCTGCACAAACCCCAAATTATGCCATTTCATAACAAAGGTTCAGCACTGAGCTCAATACAGTGCATTACTTTGAGGAGGAAAAGGCAATGATACAGATTTATTCTTGTGAAATAAGAAATATAGAAATAAAAAAATCAAGTTTGCCATCTTGAGCTTGAAATCATTGTCAAATCTTATCGGAAATACATTTATTCTGATTTCTGGCAATCTAACCCCCTTTAGCCATTTCACAGTTGGTGAGCAGAAAGGATGTTTCTGCCTCATTTACAGCGTCTGAACATGATTCAGACAATCAACTGCAACATTAGTCAAAGAAATCAGTGGCTAATGATTTCTGACAAGCCCTGCAGTAACAGGCTGAGGACCAGACTGGGTAGCAACAGCATTCAGAGCATTTTACTAGAGCCAGGAATAGGCAATGGGAGAAGATGATAAAAACAGAGGTAAACAGAACTGGTTTCCCATCACTTAAAGGCTCTTATACACTTTCTGTGAAGGCATAGTATCTGACATGCGATAAATACAGTAATCTTTTGCTACAAATATGTTATATTGAATGAACACTGAGGACAGTGAAGTGTGCAGCTCTGCAAACAATAACACATGAAAGTAGTTATATATTTTGCATTCTGCTGAAACTATATCCTTAAGTTAGGAGTAGTCTTGCCTTGCTATTTACACTGATCATTTGGACAGTGTACTCTTTCTCCCTGAAATGCATTACTCATCATTTGGACTGTTTACATCACCTGACACATAAAGTGAGGGCTGAATAGTCCAGCGCAGAAAGAACTGAGTGTTAAAAGATATGAGCTCTCACTTCTCTTTTGACATGAGCTCAGGGTGTGACCTCGGACAGGTCACTTGGTTAACTTGAGCTTCAGTTTCGAAGTCTGAAAGATAAAGGGGCAGGACCAAATGATCTAGAATTCTCCCTTCCAAAAATATGATTTTGATTTTAGACTCTACATGGCTATATTTACTAATTGAAGATATGCCCTAATTATTTTCAATCGTTTATCTTTGGCTTTAAAAATCCCTGATGAATTTATTTTATGTTTAAAAATACTTTTTAAAACACGAGAAACAAAATGATGAGTCATTTCATTCAGTTGAAATTTTATTTTCAGCCTTCCCCCTCATTTGAAAAAGCTTGCATATTCTTAATGAACTGCTTTAAAAAAATGTCCCTACCATGCAATAGGTGATAACAAGGAGAGCTAAATCTACAAAGCTTTTGGTTCATATTAAATACCAATTGTTACAAATGCAATGATCAGTGCTCTTCAAGAATAGCAATTTTTTTACAGCCTGAAATATTTAAAAATGTGATGAAAATTCAAGGTTATCCTTAAATTCATAAAATTAGAATTGCTAGTTAATCTCTCACACAGTAGGAGTTTACATTGTATTTTCAAAAGCTATAAGGATAGAAATATATCTCAAAAACTTCCAAGAATTTTCTTTCAGCAAAAACTCTCTCTCTACACATTCAATATAGAGATGCTTCTCAAACCCCAAAACAATGAAACAGAATTCCACTTACAGTTAAAAACAAAGTTTCCTCAGTAGTAAATTGGAACATATTGCTTAATACTGCCATTTTCTAAATTGGTCGTTATACTTGTATACTATGTTAACAAGGGACATATTCATGAAGAATTTCTATTCTAATTCTCAACTATTTTCTATACTTTGAATCAGAAAGCATGCAAACATTTATCCTGTGCAGCCCAATCATGGTGTGAGTTATATTTACAGGTCCTTGAAAAGAAAATTTCCCTGCCCTTAATCTCCTGCAAGGGAAATCCATAGGAGGTTTTGCTTTATATTTTGTTAGAAGGCCGGTGCCCAAAGGCAGTTCAGTCATCTGTGCAGTGGTCTGACATGAAAATATTCAGTGGAAGAGTAGAGTGATTAGTTAGTTCAATCACGTTCTCTTAGGAAATCCAGACCTGTTGAGTAGTTGGTAATGGCAAAAGTGAGAAGGTGCTCAAAGACCACCAAGAGCGTGATCAAGTTATGTCAACAGAGTGGGTCAGACTGACGGCTACTGCTGAGGAGATAATAGGGAAACTCAGCCCCTCTTCTCCCAGGGCTCCTCCAGTTCCCAGGAGTCTTTCAGTTTATGAAGCCCAACTGTCTGCTCATCCTGGGTACTCATGGGCTATGATCTCCCTCATGGCCACAGGAATCTTTGCAATCAGTCCCCTTGCCTGAGGTAATCTGAATGAATCTCTTTCTAGCACCCAAAGAAAAAAACGGAGAAGTTTGAGCTCTAGAGGACCCTTTTATTCTGCCTTGAATCCCAAGTTTCATCCTTGATACAAAAAGGAAGATTCAGGATATAGAAATCTTTTTTTTTTTTTTTCACGAAAACCTAACTTGGTAGATATTGCCTTGCTCTGAACCAAAAATCAAAATAAAAGCCCCTAAAATCAAACCAAAAAAACCCATTTGAACTTGAAATTCCAAATTGAACATTGACTTTATTCTCTATTGTACCCACTGATGCAATGCACTCAATTGATTCTCTGGATTGAGAGTTATGAGGCAACAAAACTTGGGGGACAGATTTTAAAAATTAGTTTAGCGTCTTAAAAAATATTATTTTAATTACACTTCTTATTCAAAAATCCTCAGTATTTGCCAAGAAAAAAAAAATAGGGCCTTCTAACAAAATATAAATATTTCTTCAAGGGAGAAATAAAAGGGTTCTCTAGAGCTAAAGTGGCAAGGATGTAACTTCAAGCCTTTTCCCCTTCCATGTTTGTCAGTGAAAGACAATACGGGTGGATTCCTTCTATGGCGAGAGACATAGGTTATATAAAATGATTAGAGATCTCATTGTCAGAAAAGATTTGGGGGGAAAAGGTTTGCATATTTTTTTAAACTAAGAAAGTCTCCAATTCCACTTGATTATGTTTATGGGAGGATGAAAAGTGAGTGTGACGAGCGACTCTATTACGCCTATGATAACATTATCAGTAATTTCAGTTCTCTGTTACTTATGGAGACTAAAGATGGTGATGGCAAACGGGATCAAATGAAGCGCCAGTCAAATCTAATCTGACCAAACATGTATGGTCACTTTGTCCATGCAGAAACGGCAACAATTATGGCTTGCTGGAATGGGCAGGACTCTGGGAACCTCCCTCTAGCCACATAGACCTCCCACTGTCAGGAATAAACTCAGTTCTCTCCACTTCCACGCCCCTCTGCCTGCATTGCTCTTTCTTATTTCACGCCCGGCTCCTCCAGTGCCTGTCCTGCGCTCCCCAGGCCTCCACCACACCGACCACTTCTCTGTGCTGTTCCACTGCTTAGCAAAGCACCGCATGTATCTGCTTAATAATATTTATCTCTCTCCAATCAGATCGTAGCTGCCACGAGATCAGGAACCACATGTGTTTTGCTCTCCATTGCACCCCTAGCTCCTAGTCTTACGTTAACATAGAATATTGTTGAACGAATATGGTAGAGCTTTTGGAAGGTGCTGGTGGTAAAGTACCTGCAGAAGCATTAATGTGGATGTAATGAGCTGTTGTATTACATAATATACTATTATATATAACTATTTACTTGGCTTAAAGGAAATTAAGCTCATAAATCAAGTATTATATAATATTAATATATTACATATAATGTATGTTAGAGCTTGTTATATATTAATTATATTACATAATGTTTTGCATTATATCTCAATAAAGGAAAAAAGATGGCACTTTAAAACTATGGCAACTGGAAAGTATGTGAACATTTTCAGTTAACAGCCATCCTAGAGAGTTCAAGTATCAGCAAACAAGCCAGATTCCTAAAGGAAGACATAAATGACACTTTTTGGGGGAGAGGCCGCGCCGCGTGGCTTGCGGGATCTTAGTTCCAGGGCCACGGCAGTGAAAGTGTGGAGTCCTAACCACTGGACCGCCAGGGAAGTGCCTAAATGACATTTTAAAATGACATAAGAACCCCCCCCCCATCTAAATGTGTGCCTGTTTCATCCAGTCACATTCCCAAATAAATAGCTTTCCCCCATTACGAGCCCATGTGGCATTATGCTCAGTGAGTACACGCAGATCAGAGGTTGAAATTATGTTAGATTCGTCATGGCATCTTGAGGAGTAATTCTTCCTGTCTTTGGAAGAAATATAAAAGAGTTTTTTTCTCTCTTTTAATCTAGAATGGTGAGCAACTACAGTTTCTACCTTCACAAGCAACAAGTTAATACGGAGAGTGAAAAGCCACTAGCTCGGCGACACACCAAGCTCCTCCGCTTCTCGTGAAATGGCCACTTAGCAACCTCCTCCCATTGGACCACTTTGCACAAAACGGTTTCTGGTTCCGCAGGGAAGGATCAAGGAGGGTTCTATACTAGCGAGTGACGATCTAGAAGGTTTTAATAAACACTAATCCTGTGAAAATTTCTATATTTCTGCATGAACCAATTACCACTAGGAGATGTATCTTTCCCCTGGCGGTAAAGCCATCATCTATTCATAATCCCTCTTACTAGATTTCTTCCTCATTTAAGGCAGGATTCAATAAAATTTCATTTTGTTTCCCCCTTCTCAGAAATCCATAAAAGCCTTGAAAAACATTTTGAGCATATTGTGTCTGTACAATTTGATATCCTTTCCACCACAGGCCATTATTCTGGTAAACTCGGTAAACCCTAATTTAGGTCCACGATGTAATGCTTTCATAACTGGCTGCGCGAAAATGTTTCTTTAAAATAAAACATGGTAGGAAAGTCTTCCTCTGAAGGCTTGAACACAGAGGAAGCTTCATCTATTACCCTTTCACCATGATAGACGAGACAAGAAAACAATTTATGAGTCATTTCCATTCTGACAGATGTGACAATGACGGGAAATGCGAAGCCTGCCAAGAGCTTTTATCAAGTACGTTATAACGACGACTAATAAGTGTAAATAATAAATCGCTGGAATCTTAGGGGAAATGCTGGCAATATGAAACGGTTTGGGGTACTTCGGATGGGGCTCTGCTTCTCTTGGAATTCCCTGCCTTCCCAGTAGAGTTTTGGCCTGACAATAAACAACAGTTTAGTACTTTATCTAATCCTAGCCAGGAGGTGAGTTCAACAGCAAGCTTTTGCAGATGTTCACATCCAATAATCTATCCATAATTGATGAAACAGGGAGGTCAGATGTAATGGCTGCTACTATTCCAGCAACAAATAAATGGTTATTGACAAAACAAGCCAGCGTGGCACAGAGCGCGGAGCAGTGACAGGCGGGTGACAGGGCTGAGCAGAGGCAGGGAGGACGCCAGGATTCCTCAGCAAGCCGAGAGGCAGTAGGGCACGCTGACACACAAGCAGATGCAGGGGACTTGAAAAGGAAAAGGGAGGTTGCTGAAGTACAAAAAGAAAAAAAGGGGAGACATTTGGAGGCAGAGAAGAAAAGGATGGTGGCCCAGGGTAAGGCTGGGGACCCAGGTAAGTACAAATGCGTGCGGTTCAGAAATACCTTTGAATGCGTGCACCGTGATGCAGCCGTCTGGTGGCTGCTTTCATCACCGGCGTGTCTTTGCTCACATCGCTGGCTGTCACACTGTGCCGCCCAGGTGACTCTACCACCAAAGTGTATGCGTGGGACGCTTTGGTGTCCAAACCTCCCACTGAGGGATATTCATTGACATTCCATTTAACACTGCAGATACCGGTTTTTCTTCCGTATATATTAAAAAAATTCTAGGAAAATCATGTGTGCAATTTAAACCATATTTTTAGATAAGCCAAAGATGCATAATTTTGTGGCTGGAAAATTTCTCAAGACGGAGACTAACTCTGAAATACATGCTGCTTAAAATCAAATTTACCGCAAAGGAATGGGAGTGGAAGGCAAAGTTTTCTTTAATAATGAAAAACAAACATGGCACTCTAGAACCTCAACCTAGGCAAAGAGTATAAGAAATGCATTAATCGAGTATACTTTTACTGACTGAATAAAATTCAAGATAGTTAAACATAAATAAACGGCTGAAATCCTACATTTCTATTCCAGTGCTAAAAAACAATGTTCTTTTTACACAGTTTACTATGTAGTATTATAAGATGAAGAATGGTAGAATGAAATGGTAGTTATTATTGCTATAGGTAGTTGTAAAGAGGCTTGGGACAGAGATGTTTGAAATATTAATATTCCGAAAATCACTTAAATCAATTTAACACCCTTTAGTGGTTTATTTAGAAGTGTGATTTATTTTATACTTTGCAACCAATGCCTTTGATCAGCTCTGAAATAACATATGAGCTGAAAATAAAATGGTAAAACAAATTGCTGCTTACATTCTATAGTAAGCTTTAGGCTTTATAGGCTAAACTAGAAAATTTCCATTATATTTGGCATTTTCAAATTATTTATCAATACTTAGAAATGGAGAATTAATAGAGCCAAAAAGATAATTTTTGTAATAACGTGCTAGTTACTCTGCTCCCTGAGCTCTGCCGTCTGCCCTGCTGGGGGTCCGCCCAGTTAGCAACTTCGACCTACCCCAGTCTCCGGGACCATCTCTGCCCCTGGTCTACCAGGGCGGAAGCTTGGTAACACGTTAGTTTGCCACAGATTATATTCTGATTTTAACCTTTGTTAAAAGTGACCAGGCTCAGGCTTCCCCGGTGGCGCAGTGGTTAAGAATCCGCCTGCCAATGCAGGGGACATGGGTTCAAGCCCTGGTCTGGGAAGATCCCACATGCCATGGAGCAACTAAGCCCATGCACCACAACTACCAAGCCTGTGCTCCTAGAGCCTGCCAGCCACAACTACTGAGTCCACGTGCCACAACTTCCGAGCCCGCGTGCCTAGAGCCCGTGCTCGGCAACAAGAGAAGCCACCGCAATAAGAAGCCCGCGCACCAAAGCAAAGAGTAGCCCCTGCTCACCGCAGCTAGAGAAAGCCCGTGCGCAGTAACGAAGACCCAATGCAGCCAAAAATAAATTAAAAAAAAAAGTGACCAGGCTCTTGCTGGGTGCCTTGAGACCAAGGCCCCAACATGTATCCAGCCTTTGGAGCTGCATCCCTTATTCCTCTTGCTTGAATCTCTGTCTTGGCACTTGGTACGTGGTTGGGTCCCTACTTACTGTGAGTCTGGAGACCTACCTTACCACCATCAATGTGCTCCCACCACAAGTCCCATTCCTGAACCCCAGTCCCTGTGACTTGGTGCTTGTCACTTGCCAATGGTGGTCACTACCATTAATTGAGCAAAAACTACCTATGCAGAGTGTTTTATATTCTTGGTACATTTACTCTTCACAGAGCTTTTTGAGATAAATATTAACATTCCCATTGCACAAACGAGAAACACGAAGCACAGAGAGGCTGAGTAACTCTCTCTGGTGCCCACAGTCCTAGAGTTGGAGGAGGAGAAAGGATTTGGACTGGGTTTATTGGACTTCGAATCCTACTTGTTTTCTTCTAGAGCACTGTGACATGCCTACTGCAGGGTGACCCTGAGGGTGGTGTGCTGATGGAGGCCTCACAGCTTACTGCCTCCTGGTGCCTTTCCCGGAAGGTACTCTCCACTTACCTACAGGGCTACCCACTGCCTGGTGTCCGATGTTCTAGATGTTAACCTCATGCTGGTCTGGTTTCAGCTTTGCCTATTACCAGCTGCTACTTTTTTCACCACATGGCCTAATGATAACAACTGATGATAGCAGGAGTATTTCTTATGTTATTCCTCTGCCTGAATGACCCCCTTTTCACCCAGACAAAAAACACATCTCATTATAATGGGATGCCTTCCGTGATCCCACCCCTCATCTCTCCAACTTCGGCTCCTATTACTTTGCTCTCCTTTTGCTTCTTTCCAGCCTTCCTGGCCCCAAGCCTCTGAGGCACATTGCTGCCTCGGGGCTCTGACCTTGACCATCGCCCCTGCTTCCCTCATCTGCATGACTAACTCTTTCATCTGCTTCAGTCTTCCGGCAAAGTCAACTTCTCCACAACGCCTTCCTTCTCTGATCATCTGTTTAAAATTCCTCCCACCCACCACTTGCTTTGGCATTCCTGAATCATTCCTTTGTATTTTTTTTTCTTTATTTCTCTATCGCTTATGATTGTCTAACAAACTATCAACTGCTGTCATAACTCAATTGTTCATTATGTTTCATCTTCGTTGTCCATCTTTCTCCAATGGGATGAAAGCCCATGAGGACAAAGGTCTTTGTCTGTTTTGCTGTTGATGTATTCCAAGTGTCTAGAGCAGGATTTGGCAATAGGTGCTCCAAAACTATTTGTTGAGTAAGTAAGTCATAGATTACTCTTAAGACTACACATATTAACTAATTTAATCTCCCTGACACCCACAGGTAGGCATTATTATTATTATTACATTTTTTTTAAAGGTGAGAAAAGTGAGGCACATAGAGGTGAAGCCACTGGGCCAAGATCATATAAATGGTAAGTGATTAAGGAAAGATTTGGACCCAAGCCATCTGATTTCAGAGACAGCACTTTTATCTGGTCCTCTCTCCCACCTCAGTGCCACGATGCTGCCTGCAGTCTGCCACCATGCAGACCAGGCTCCAAGTTCTGGTTCCTTTTGGTACCACCTGTCCTACTGTCAACCAAGATTACAACAATGGTGTCCTGCAACAATGTTGCTAAGGAAATTGAACAAGGTTTAATGACTTGTCCAAGGCCAAAGAGCTTGTTAACAAAACCACAACTAGAACTCAGGATGTCTGACTCCCAGTTTGGTGGTCTCTCTAGTATTTTCAAAACCAATTTTGAAAATCATAATGATTGCCTGGACAGTACTTTTCCATTCCCACATAATCTATTACAATAAACAATTAAAAAGTAATTTTTGCCTTGCAAGCTTTTGACAAACATTAGTAATTATTTACATAATATTTTAAAGTGAAAATGTTTATTTTGGTAATATCTGCGATATTATAACATATAAAAATGAACATCATGAACAGTCACTTTGCTGTAAGCTAATATAAGCTCATAGGGAAAATAAATATGTTTAATTAAATTTAGGAAAAATGTATAGTTAAATCATTTGCAGTACAATAATAAGGACCAATAGACCATTATCTCGTTACTATTCCAATGGAATTTTCAGCTACATGCTATATTAATAAATATCATCTTCATTTTACAAAGTGGGATGCTAAGAGATTTATCTATGATGTGGTAAGTCAGCGATGGCAGCAGGAATAACATAATCCTTGCACTAACCCAGCAAATCATTCTTTTACTATTCCATACTATTCACTAGCATTTATTGAGGGAGTGCAGTATGCCAGGCATAGATCTAAGTACTTTCTACATATGAACCTATTCAACCTTCACAACCACCCTATGTGTATCTATTAGTACCTAACTGGTACTAACATATTCCTTATGCTGCCAGTGAGAAACGGAGGCACAAGAGAGGTTAAGTAACTCACCCAAGGTCACAGGATTAGAAGTGGCAGAAGTCACAGGATTAGAAGTGATTCCAAGATTTGGAATCAGGCGATGTGACTCCAGGGGCCGTGCTCTTAACCATGACATCATACTGTGATAATGGTTAAGACAGTAACAGAGAGATTTGAAATGTACAGGAAGGACCTATCTCCCTCCCCCAATTTATTTTATCCAAAAGTGACAAACATTCTGCTCTACCAGATTTTTCAACTGAAAATCTAACAAATTATACTTTTTATGCTCTTTCCCTTGCATTTACTAAGAGTTGCTGGTAGATAGCAAATTTGTATCACTAGAAAGAAGAGACCAGGGGTCATAGGAATAAAGTGTTGAACACACCGCTTTTGAAAAAGAACTCTACTACTTTTTTTTTTTTCTTTTTACAGATGTATTAACTCTAGCGCTGCTACATAGTTCATTGTCAGCAAAACATCCAGAGAAAACAAGGCAAATTCAGCTAAGCAGGTAAGTCATAACCAACGAGGAATCTATGGTACGCCATTATCTATGCCAATGGAGCGTAAGAGGGAGATGGGAAATGAAAATGAGAGGTGAGAATTCCTGGCGTCTCTTTCTCTGGAGAAGCTACAAAGCAGTGGGTCACTCTTAGCCTGATGCCACTTGACACTCCCACGTCCTGTGCCCTCTCACTCTCTTCCCCCAATTCTGTGCTGATTCTGAACTGGCCTGGCAGCAGGGAGGTGATTTTTCTTTTTAGGCATCAAGTGTTATTCAATAATAATTTCTACTGGACAAGAATAACAAAGTGTTATTTATGCCAATAAATAGTTCATTAAGCAGAACAGATGAGAATATTTTTTAAAATGTACATGAGAAATTTGTGATGAGACTTAACAAAGGAGTTAAACAAAGGAGTTTAAAATCATCTTACTGGGGCTTCCCTGGTGGCACAGTGGTTGAGAGTCTGCCTGCCGATGCAGGGGACATGGGTTTGTGCCCCGGTCCGGGAAGATCCCACATACCGCGGAGCGGCTGGGCCCGTGAGCCATGGCCGCTGAGCCTGCGCGTCCGGAACCTGTGCTGCGCAACGGGAGAGGCCACAACAGTGAGAGGCCCACGTACCGCAAAAACAAAACAAAACAAAACATCTTACTGACGACTTCGTCAGTTGCAACAGCATTAGCAGTTAGGGGCGTAGCTGACTCCTCAGTCTTGGCTCTGCGTTTGCTAGCTTTATGATCTCCATGGGGAGGTCACTTCGTCTAAGTCTCAGCCTTCTTCATCTGTGAAACGGGAGTAAATAGAAAATACTAGTAATATCTGCCTCTTAGGGTTCTTGTGAGTATTAAATGAGATAAAGGTTTGGGTACAGTTCTAGACACATAACACACAAAGACACATCAGTTGTTATTGTTCAGGATGATGCTGTTCTATCAGTTAGGGCTCATTTGATTTCATGGGACAAAAACCACCCCAATCTAATTTAGGCCAAAGGGGAAACTAAGGACTCAAATGCCACTAGGAATTGTTCTCTCCATTTCTTATCTTGGTTTTTCCTCTGTGTATTAGCTTTATTCTCTCAGCGCACCATCCTCCATGGTTCTAGAAGCTCCCAGCCTCACCACAGAGGACTGGCTCTGATTTAAATAAACAAAATTATCAGGCAAGCAATCTGATTGGCTTAGCTTATTTCAGGACCCTCTCCTAGAGATTCGCTGGGGTGAGATGTAATAGTGGTGGTGATATCTGTAACCCAACGTTAGAAACAAGACCGTAGCCCGCAGAGAAGTGGCGGTGGGAATGGTGTGATGCTCTGGGAAGACAGAGACAACAGATGTCCTCCAAATCGCTATTAAAAATTCCTCTGTGTAGCTGCTTCTCCTCCTGCGGCTTTATCTCAGTTAACAGTACCATCGTACTTTGGATTACTTGAACAAAAAACTCCAGATTCATCCTGGTCTCCATCCTGTCTCCTTACTTTCATCTACCCAGCCAGAAAAACTGTAAAGTTGTGAAATGTCTGTCAAATGTGCCTATTAGGAGCTACACCACCACCATCCGAGTTTGACACCCCAGCGTGACTGGAAAGCATTTTCGGCCCTCCCAGGCCTTCACTTGTGTTGTCTCTTCTCCACTGAGGGGACAGCTGCCCTTTACCTTGAAAAGTTCAATTCAAATGTCTTTGCCTCCATCTCGAAATAAGACAAAGTTTCCCTGTTGCTTCTCTAGCTCTTGGTTCCTGTTAAAGTGTGGCACAAGTACGCATTAGGTGCCTATTTCCTGTACAGACAATTCAGTCTTGCAGCATAATAAGAATCTACTTGAGCATGAGGAAATGGCTCAGATCTGTTATTCAAAAATGTGCACCAAACTTAAATTTAAAACAAATCATCACTATATATAAAATAGATAAACAACAAGGTCCTACTGTATGGCACTATAGGAATATGGGAACTATATTGTAATAACCTATAATGGAAAAGAATCTGAAAAAGAATAGATATATGCACATATATATGTATAACTGATTCATTCTGCTGTACACCTGAAACTAACACAACACTGTAAATCAACTACACTTCAATAAATAAATAAACACATAAAATAGTCCATCATCAACATAGTAGTTACTATTCTTGTTTACATGGACTTTGGCCAGATTTACTCAGGATACCAAAAGGCATAGGGCTGTAGTTTTCTCCCTATTTTATTGTTTTTGCTTTATAATTTATATGATTGTCTTTTCACTTTATCAGGTCATCTTTATATGTCCTTTATTAGTTGTCAAGCATTTAATAACTTTCTCTAATGTTTGGGATAAGATGAGCTGCAGAAATGGCTAACTGCTACTATCAATCCTGTGTAGAAGATTTTTACTATGAATACAGTCTATATAAAACCTACTGAAAACATTAATTAAGGTCTTTAAATTTTAATGGAATGGAAAAATAATAGCTTACTTTTTCTTATTACAAAATCAATATATGTTAATTGTTAGAAATTTTGAGGAATACAGGCCCCTCACGCCCCCCAAAATAGAAAATTAAAATCATCCGTATCCTAGCTTCCACAGATAATCACTGAAAACAATTTGTTGTTTCTAGTATTTTCATATATACATATGTATATGTGTGTATATAAACATATAAGTACAGTCATAATGTACATTGTATTGTATCCTGATATTTTATTTAATATATTGATATTGCTTTTATTGTTATAAAATATTTATTTTTTTGTGTCAGGATACTCAACAATGTTTAATTAATTTGCTATTGTACATTTACTTTGCTTCTGGATTTTTCCCCATTATAAACAACACATAACATTGTATAAAAAAGTTATAGCTGAATCTCTGAATATATTAATAATTATACAAACAATATTACAGCTAAATGTTTATATACATTAATAATTATTTCCTTTAGATAAATTCTGAAGTGAGTAATTCCTGAGTCAAAAGATATGCAAAATTGTGAGTGTTCTTAAAACAGAACAAAGCTACCATTTATTGAATGCTTACTAAGTGCCAAGCACATTACTATCTTGTCTCATTTAATCCTCACAGCAACTATATCATCCCATTTTATGGGATGGAAAAGGAAGCTTAGAAATCAAATGATTTGCACGGGTGTAGCTGACACTGTCAGTGCCGCTCCTGTAATCTCTGCAGCCAAAGGCTGCTGAGGCGGCACCTGGAACTTTCTGTCTGATGGCTGGCCTCATGGTAAACTGGAATTGCCAGAGAATGTGTCCCTGGAAGCAGCTCTCAACCAACAGAGGCTGGGAATTGGTGGATAAATACAGCAGCTCCCTTGTTCCTCCATTGGGATAACTGCTCTGTTTCCCAGAGTGGGCCAGCAGGATGGAGTTCCATTGGCGGCAACACACCTTCTGTGGCCTCCTTCTTTGGCTTGATGCTACTGCTTGTGGAACCTCTCCCAGATAAACAACTGTACTCAAAACCATGTCTCAAAGTCTGCTACTGGGGAACCCAAATCAAAACATCAAGATGGTTAGTTGAATACTAGTGCAAAAATGTCCACCAGAAACTCAAAGAACTCTTTGTGAGCTTTGTAAAGAAAAAAAACATCTAAATATCTCAAATATCTATTTGAGCAAGAACCGTGAGACACATTCAGGCTGCAATCAAAAGCATTGTGTCACTGCTACATTATGTGATGATTTATTATGAAACTCTAGCACGCAGAATCAAGTTAGCCGCACTCTTCAGAGCAGGGCACACTATTGATTCGTGCACGCCCTCTCGATTGTTTCTAATAAGGTTTTTTCTCCCTTCTCCCCCCCTCTTTTATTCCCTTTCCACTCAAAGGCCCTCTGTAACATGTCACTGAAGAGCTTCTCTGTGGAGTGGGGCTGGCACCACAGGGTAATCATACACTGACTGTCCCCCACCCATCACCCCGAACCAGACTCCACTTCTAACCATAGTTCCTGCTGTTTCACATCCTTGCCAGACTTTGATACTATTTGACCTTCCAATTTTTTGCCTCTAAGTCACACTTTTATGTAAAAGAATATTAACCTGCTCCCTTGAAACGCTCACAAACGAAAGCTGTTACATACACCTATGTAATCAACCCTCGATTATTCAGGAACTGAACATCATTTTGTGGGTTGGTTAGTTTCTTCATTATCTTCCTTCTCTTTCTCTATCCCTGGCCATCAGCATTATCATTTAGAAAAAAAAAAAGAGGGTCAAAAGAAGACATTCATGAAAAAAACGGTGATTAAATCTTCAACAAGTCGACTTTTATTAGTTATTAACTAAACTTTTACATGTTTATTTAGGGAGAAAGTTGAAATTACTGGGTAAAATGGTTTTAAAATATTTTTAAGTATATAGATTGAATATTAGTAGTATAGGATTAATGCTTTTATTAGAGTCTAGTATACGTTGTTTTTATTGAGCACTAATATACTGATAATCTCTATAAGTCAATATAGCTGTTAACTGAAGATCAAGAAACTATCTACACTGCAGATACATTTGAGAATACTTTGGGTAAGTTTTAAGATGTTGAATGACGTATTTTTTTCTGAAGTTACTCCTCCCATGTTGTAGAGGAAAAATATATAATTTGGCTCAGTTTATAATGATGAAGTATGATCTGCACAGGATTGCTGTTTAACCCATCTAATCCTATAATCATCCCCGGCTTCTTGCAGGTGTGATGCCTCTTCTTTGGTGGCCTCTGGATTAACATTTGCTAACAGCTGTGCCGTTGCCTCTAGGTCTGTCATACAATTAGTCTTGTGATGAACTATGCAGGTTGCTTTATTGCTCCAGAGAACATTTTCATATGCTAGGCCTTGAACTTTAAGGAGTCTACATACATTATGTTCCATATGTCACTATTCGGGATAGTTGATTAGAGTCTCAATTTTCAGAGTCTTGAAGTTCACCCTCTTTAGAATGAACCAAATAGAAATAATTATCCTTCTCTTCATTTTCTCTCAAAGCAGATATCTGAAATTTGTGCACTATTTCTTAAAATGACTGGAAACAAAAATTTCAGCAGCTTTGTAAAGAGCTACTCTAGCAGCACTTTTTTTTTTTACAAGAAATAATAATAATATTCAGAAAGTTTTGATTAAAGTGGTATTCTAGAGCTCAAAGGAATTTAAAACCAGCTTTCACATTTAAAAAATAAATAAATAAACTTTATTACTAGAAAATCAGTGTTTATATTCATTTAGGCTATGAACTTTCTTTCCTGACATAAAACATCTTTTCATTTCCGTGAAAGTCTACAACTTGTAAATTTTGCCATACAGATTACTGTTTTTAAAAATACAGACTTCTGGGCTTCCCTGGTGGTGCAGTGGTTGAGAGTCCGCCTGCCGATGCAGGGGATATGGGTTCGTGCCCCGGTCCGGGAAGATCCCACATGCCACGGAGCGTCTGGGCCTGTGAGCCATGGACGCTGAGCCTGAGCATCCGGAGCCTGTGCTCCGCAACGGGAGAGGCCACAACAGTGAGAGGCCCGCATACCACACAAAAAAAAACAAAAAACAAAAAAAAACAGACTTTTATTTTTTCTTGAGTTTTAAAATTTTTCTATAATGCTTTTGTCATTTAAGTGACAAATACTGTAATTTCTATGAGAAGTACCATTATGTATTCATCATTTAAAAAGAAGAAAAACACACATAACACACATGCTATTTTCCTAAGCTGTAACATTGTAAAGAAAAAGAACCATTAGGAAACCTAAAAAAATAAATAAATAAAGGGTTTAAAGAGAGTTAGCTCCCATTAACAGCGAAATTTTAAAATTAAAATTTAATTTACTAAGATTTTAGTCTGCAGTCTTTGCTACAGAAATTTTTATTAACTTGTTACTGTAAGGTCATCTGTTTTAATGCTTTAGAAAGGTCACGACTTTAAATACAGAGATAACAGTAGCAAAATTATTAGTAAAACATTTTATGTTTCCATAATCTCCAAATTATTAAAACACATTTTTAACGAGCTACTTAAAATACTATTTTCCAAATAAGGCTAACTGTTCAAAAGGTATTAAATAAGATCAGATGTGGAATACACACATACCATGCTGTAAGTTATTGCTTAATAATTTAGAGTAATAGAATTCTATGATTTGGAAATAAATCCATTTTTTAAAATTAGGAAATATGACTATTTTCTTCTTATATCAGTGTTTTTTCTAATCCTATGACCTTTTTTTGCTTGTCAGAAAACAGGTATTTTGAACATTTCTCTACTTAGCAAAATGTATGGAATGAAAATGAAGGAAGCGCTATTTGGATAGTGGTTGGGGTGTGTGTGGAGGGTCTACGATGCTGAATAGAAAGAGGCCTGCACGGCAACAACTGGGGGAAATGGGATATGGGACAGCTGCTCCTTTAGATTCCCGAGAAGGAGACTGCTTGAGGTGGGTCACGGGGCAATAGGATAAGGCGGATAAAAACTCTGATGTAAAGCAGGAAAATGACTGCCGAGTCCCCTGAGCTTACACCTGAACCATCTCAAGCTGCATGGCGAGCCCTCTGTAGCATGCTTCCCAAGCTGGTGATGAACTACACAGGACTAGGAGGCGCACTGGTTGCACACAGGACTGTCTGCATGTTTTATATAATGATAACCAGAGGTCCTCTGGGAGGAGGAGGCCATGTTTCCTCTGTGCCAGCACCTGAGCTCCTCTCAGACACTGAGGCCATTAAACAGGAACAGAAGGGTCAATTTTAGGTAATGATTTCTAATTGCAAGTAAAGACAACTTCTATTTAATCGACAGTGAAGAGCTCTGATCTTTAAATTAAGAAATGACTCAAATTTCTTTTTGGGGGGGGATAAATGCCTTTTTTAACTCAAGGAAAAGTTATTAATAAAAACTTTTCCATAAAATGTTGGTTTATTATATTTCCATTAGAAAAATATGTGCCACTACAAAGATAAATGTAAGCGCTATGTAATTTACATATGATACATTTAGTGAATTACAGTTAAGAAAAAAATAAGTACAAAGCAGGAGCTCTCAATAGATACTCAGTAAATATTACCTACTAGAGTATCATTGCTGTCATTGCTCAGTGCTAATTATATCATAGCCTGTAGTAATAATGGCACCTTACATCTGAAAACTGTTGATAGTCTAAAGTGTAAAGATACTTTTATTTCTTTTGATTTTCACAAAGATATGGTGAAGCTGCCATCGTCATCCTTATTTTACAAATGAAACTGAGCCTCCAAGAAATTAAGTGACTAAGCTAAGGTCAGCAGCTCGTATGTGGCAGACAGGCCTAAGAGCCATCTCTTCTAACTTCAACTCTCACATGCTCTTTCTACACCGTAGTTACCTTCCTTATAAAGACTATAGTTCAAAACCTACTGTCAGTTCAAATATTTAACCACTTAACAGTTAGAGATATCACTTATATGTGAAATCTAAAAAAAAAAAAAGATACAAATGAACTTATTTACAAAACAGAAATAGACTCACAGACATAGAAAATAAACTAATGGTTACAAAAGGGGAAAGGGGGGCATAAATTAGGAATTTGGCATTAACAGATACTACTATATATAAAATAGGTAACAACAAGGACCTACTGTGTAGCACAGGGAACTATATTTAACATCTTGTAATAACTTATAATGGAAAAGAATCTGGAAAAGAAAAAAATATATATATATAAAGAATAAATATATATTCATATATATATGTGAATCACTTTGCTGGTACACCTGAAACATTGTATAATAAATCAACTATACTTCAATAAAAAAACAATTAGAGAGATATTGCTATTACACTTGAACTATATTACATAAAGATGATCTTTATCATGTAACATACTTTCTAAATAAAATCCTACTTCCAACAGCTTTTTAAAGACTTTCACCTACATATTTAATATTTTATCCTACGTTAACTGTTGGTTTGGGAATACTTGGGCCTAGAGCAAAAACCAGAAATTGTGATTTCTGTAGATGTTTGACCATCTAGCAGTTTGGAAGCTAGTTATTTTATGCATATTAATGGTAATATAATAGTCACAGTTTTCTATATGTTAGACTTTACGCCACAAACTTTACACACGTTTTCTCACTTAGTTTTCACAGAGCTGTGCTGAGTTAGGGAGCGGTATTATTCCCATTTTACAGACGAAGAAACTAATGCTCAGAAACATCACTTTGCTTATGTAATGTCATACGGTGCAGTGATAGCAGAGCTGGGATTCCATCCTCCATCGGCTGATTTTAAAGTCCACCATCTTAACCATTTCACATTGTCCTCTCTTTTCAAAGAGTTGTTAAATGTACTCTCTAAAAAGCAACTGAGAGTTATCTGAAGAATGCTAGCATTTACTGCCTTTACTTCATGCAGACTTCTAAGAATCACAGATTTGGTAACAGATGTGAGCATTGTATCCACCCAGGCAACTCTAACTAAATATTATGATACCCTATTAAACTGGTCCTAAACTTCTCACAGTCTAGTACACAGAGCTGAAAGAAGACAGGAAAGGGTGAAAGGCAGATTGAAGAAGCAATTCCTCCTGTAGACAAACTGATTCAGACTATGTGCATTAGTAGGTATGGTCCATCAGAAAGATTTATCATATCATCCTATACTGCAAATATGCAGAACTTTGCAGAGTTGAAGCATGTGAATGGATGCACCAAAGACCTAAATGAAGATAGAGCCTCAGAGCACCTCTTTCTCCATCTCTCCTTTGCCTTGGTCCTTGGCTTCTTTACTTTCTTTCCATTTCTCTCCTTTTTTTTTTTTTAACATTTCTTTTCTTTTCACATATAGTTTTCAACAATGTGTCACATAAAGAGCAAGAGAATCAGGCTTCCCTGGTGGCACAGTGGTTGAGAGTCCACCTGCCGATGCAGGGGACACAGGTTCGTGCCCCGGTCTGGGAAGATCCCACATGCCATGGAGCGGCTGGGCCCGTGAGCCATGGCTGCTGAGCCTGTGCGTCCGGAGCCTGTGCTCCGCAACAGGAGAGGCCACAGCAGTGAGAGGCCCGTGTACTGCAAGAAAAAAAAAAAAAAAAAAAAAAAAGAGCAAGAGAATCAAAAGCAATTCCTGCATGAGTATTTGTTTCCTTTCCCAGCTATTAGTTCTGGCCTGGCCCACTCCTCCTTCCTCCCCCAAACCAGCCCCCCATACTGGGCCTCTACTATGCAGATGAGAGTTAGAATTTTGGGGGGAAAGAGTAGGGATAGAAGAAGTAGAAATGAGCCTGCTAAAAAGAACCACAATTTCTTTTTAATTTATTTTATTAAAGTATAGTACTTTACAATGTTGTGTTAATTTCTACTGTATAGCAAAGTGATTCAGTTATACATATACACATATACATTCTTTTCATATTCTTTTCCCTTATGGTTAATCACAGGAAACTATGAATATAGTTCCCGGTACTATACAGTAGGACTTTGTTGTCCAACCATTCCATATATAATAGTGTGCATCTGCTAATACCAAACTCCCAATCCATCCCTCCCCCACTCCACCTCCCCCTTGGCAACCACAGGTCTGTTCTCAATGTCTGTGAGTCTGTTTCTGTTTCATAGATAGGTTCATTTGCATCATATTTCAGATTCCACATATAAGTGATATCATATGGTGTCTGACTTACTTCACTTAGTATGATAATCTCTAGGTCCATCCATGTTGCTGCAAATGGCATTATTTCATTCTTTTTTATGGCTCAGTAGTATTCCATTATATATATATATACCACATCTTCTTTATCCATTCATCTGTCCATGGACATTTAGGTTGTTTCCATGTCTTGGCTTATTGTAAATAGTGCTGCTATGAACACTGGGGTGCATGTATGTTTTCGAATTAGAGTTTTCTCTAGATATATGCCCAGGAGTGGGATTGTTGGATCATATGGCAACTCTACTTTGAGTTTTTTGAGGAACCTCCATACTGTTTTCCATAGTGGCTACACTAATTTACTTTCCCACCAATGGTGTATGAGGGTTCCCTTTTCTCCACACCTTCTCCAGCATTTGTTATTGGTAGACTTTTTAATGATGGCCCTTCTGACCAGTGTGAGGTGTACCTTATTATAGTTTTGACTTGCATTTCTCTAATAATTAGCAATGTTGAGCATCTTTTCATGTGCCTGTTGAAGAGCCACAATTTCTTGATGTGAGAAAGAAAAGCAGGCAGATGAGAGAGGGAAGGGAGAGGGGTGATGAACCATGTGTGAGTGGAACACAGGAAGGAACTTTGGGGTCCAGAGAGTGACATGAAGATACAGGCTTCAGGATATCTAGAGAAAGACAAATTGAAAAAAAAATTTAAATGGAAGGAGAGAAGAGTCTAAACGATGTTACTGTGAGTTAAGAACTTTACCTCTTGTTCTTTGAGGACAAGTAAGGAGAAATTGATATTACTTTCCTTTTAGCTTGGTGGATGTTTTCCTTTTAATATGGTATTCCACCAAGAGAGCCATGAAGAACTCACATTTATTCGGGTTGCATCATGGTTTCATGGTAGATAAAAATCTTCACTTATAAAAGTGACCAAAAGGAAAATTTGTTTTATGTATGTTACCTTAGAATCTGCCAAGGCACGTATGTGTCAGCTAGATTACCATTTAGATGAAGAGCCCACTGTCATCCAGGATGGAGTGACTTTTAAGGGAGAAGGTATCAAATTGAACACAGAAAAAACTAAATGGAAACAACTGTAAGAATCCCCAAACTTTCTGTGCCTTAAACATTACAAATCAAATAAATCATCCTTTGTTAAAAATGCCTGCTGATATACAATAGCTTTGTCTTTGTTTGCATCTATTGAGTTAAAATAATAACTAAAATTTAATTATAATTACTTAGTGAAAACTTAAGAATATATCATTTTACAAATATGACCCATACCCTCCATTGTTAATATTTACCTACAATCCATTAGCTGCTAGAATATTAGTGTAACTATTTTTTTCTGCTACATCGTTTACATGCATTTCTCTATGGGATGCTGCTGATGAGGCTAGAGATTTGGGTTAACCATGCATACAAGCTAACACCAATATTAGAAGCATTCTAAGTTATTATAAAGATGCTGACATGTCTTCAAACATACAAATAGCTACTGTTTTGTATATGGAATAATTAAATACTAGGACAAGAATTTTGTACTACGAAAGCAAAATCAATATGGTGAATTTTTCTTTCACAGTATAATTTTTGATAGGCTACCTTATCACTAAACAATGGGAAGCAAATAACTCACTGAATGTACCGAAGACAAAGTTGATGTTTCTAAGATTAGTAAGTGGAATAGAGCATTTAGAGAGAAAGAAAATTCGTGCATGAAAACAATTTACTACGATAGGACCATCCTTTTTCTTAAAATAACTTTATGGTTGCAATATTTGATTGTGGGAGCTGGGCCAACTTTGCATAAGGTCTTGAATGTGATTTTTGGTAAAATATTTTTCTCTTTGAAATCTTAGGACTTCATAAGATACATTTTTTTTTCTTTTTTTTTTTGTTTTTGCGGTACGAGGGCCTCTCCCTGCTGTGGCCTCTCCCGTTGCGGAGCACAGGCTCCGGATGCGCAGGCCCAGCGGCAACGGCTCACGGGCCCAGCCGCTCCGCGGCACGTGGGATCCTCCCGGACCGGGGCACTAACCCCTGTCCCCTGCATCGGCAGGCGGACTCCCAACCACTGCGCCACCAGGGAAGCCCTCATAAGATATATTTACTTTCTAAAATTCAGAATCTACTCTACTTGGGACATTTTCAGGTGGAAATTGATGATGGCCAAAGGGAATTACTACTTCTTTCCTCAGCACCTGATTGATGTACGTGGGTAGCTTTCTCCTCTTTAAATGTCAGTGTCTCTGTGACCTGCCGCACAGCTTTATTACAGGAACTATCACTTCTCTTCACCAAATGCCCTTTTCTCATTAGTAGATTTCAGCCCTAAATAAATCCATTATTTGTTTTTAGTTTAGTGCTAGTCCGTCATTCAGTAAAGAATGCTTGGTCAGCAAGGAATGGATGACCAAATCTTATTCATATACTTGTCAACATATTCTTCTATTAAATGTATTAATCATTTATTAATAAATTAAAGCTTTTAAATTGAGATACATTAGCAAAATTTCAGAGTCCCTTCTGTTTCAGATCATCAGAACCATTAATTAGGGATATTTACTTGTGACAGGTTTCTCTAAGCCAAGATTCTTTGAAAAATTCACGTAAAAATCTTTAAACAGATGAACAACATTACTGGATGGGAGAAGAAATTTGTTAGAGGTAGTGGTTGAATCTAGGGGCAAGATCCTGAAAATTGGAAAATATTCCAAATTATAAACTTAAAATACAAGTGAGAGAATAAAAACAGTGTACAGAATTGATGATGAGATAGACTGAATATGAAAAGGCAATGTTAAATCTAACTGGACAGCTTCTCATGCTGGTTCCCGCATGACGAAGCTGATTTCAAGGCATTCTTACTGCCCTCCAGAACTACAGTGTGACAGAAACACCATCGATGCTTTAGAACAGATGAAGATAGTGTTGGTAATACTGCACAGGGTGGGAAAGTAGGATAAAAAAGGACTTCAAAAGAAAAATTCTTTTTTTATGTGTTGAATTTTTACCTTGTGATTAGATAACCAGGCAGATACCTAATCAACCAATCAGGGAATCAATCTTATTTATTAATTGATCATGTAATTCTTCTTTCACAATACATTCACTAAATAAGGTGTGGGTTTCCAATAGACATCTTGTAAACTAGAAGCCATGCCTTCAGATGGAGAGCAGCTGCAGAAGGAAAGACAGGCTGTAGTTTGCAAATAGAAAATAGATCACTAGGTTATACGATCACCTTCACCAAGTCCAGAAAGAAAAAAGTGAAAAGGCACAGGGAACTCTATTCAGTATCCTGTGATAAACCATAATGGAAAAGAATATGAAAAAGAATGTATATATATGTATAACTGAGTCACTTTGCTGTTCAGCAGAAATTAACACAACATTGTGTATCAACTGTACTTCAAAAAAATAAATTTTAGAAAAACTGAAAGGGGATTCAAACTCAAGTCTGAAGAATGTCCTTTTATATCTGAAAAGAAGGAGGGAAAAGTGGCTAAAGTAAGATACTAGAGAGAATGAAAAGATGGCGGCCATCTATCTGAAATCAAAGCAAGATGTCAGGTTTTGTGGGAACTAATTTCAGTGCAACAGCAAAAACACGCTGCCCTCTAAAATCAGCCCGAGCTGGAAGGCCTCCATGCCCCGAATCAGGTACAACTGTTCAGTGTCCATTCTCCACCCAGCCACACCCCAGTGCCAAATTCCCATTCTCTGGTGATTCCCTGGTACCTGTTTCCTGCCTCCTGTCTTCCAGCTGTGAATCTGATGCCTTTTCGAGTTTGCTCTTAGCATCTTGTATCCAGACCTGACAACAGATTCTTCACTGGCACTGCAGCTCTGCCCGTGGGTCTGGCTCAAATCTTATGCTCAATTCCTGCAAATTCTCAGTTCTGGGTGAGCTGTGTTCCAAAAAGGTAACAATATTCTGCCTCAAGCAAGTCCGTGGTTCTTCCCAACCACACAGGCTATTCTTGACAGTAGCAGTGAGCCAAGGCCTGGAATATGGCCTGCCTGGTTTTCCAAAGACTCTGCCCTGCCTGGAGAGTTACATGACAAGAATGAACTAACCTTGATTCTCAGTGAGGTACATGCCTGGCTAAGGGGGTTGAGATCTTACTGGAAATATCTGCAAGGGGCTCTCTCATTCCAGCCCCAAACAGGGATAGGAGACAGAAGGAATGTGCTCATTTCTCTCCTTTAGACATGCTGGTTTCCTTGGCTTATATGCCATCATCTATTCCTGGTTTTCCTGCTACCTCTCCAGAGACACTGCTTAATCTCCTTGGCACCTCCTTCTCCCAGCTTGGCCCTTGAACTTTTTCATTCAACATTAACTGTCTCTAGGAAATCTCCTCCACTCAACAATTTCAATATGCTGAAAACTTGCAAATTTATACAGCCTCAAATTTACACAGCATCCTCAATCCAGACCTCCTCTTGAGCTCCAGGCCCACATATACCACTGTCTATAGATCTCTCTTTGGCTATCTCAAAAACTCCTCAAACTCAACACATTCAAAACTGAACTCCTCGTTTACCCCCAAGCCTGGGCATCCTGTGGCATCCCCCACCAGAGGCCATGCAGCTCTACAGCCAGGAACCTAGGCCCGTCTGGACCCCACTGTCTCCTGCACCTCCCAGATTTAATCTAATTCCAAGTCCCCCAGAACTTCTGAATCTATTTCCTTCCATATTCATTACTACTACTAAAGCCCAGAGATTTAGTTGATTAGTGTAAAAATAATAAAAGCTACTAATTATCAAAAGTTTTTATATACCAGGCAGGCACTCTTTTAAAACTTGATATAAATTGTCTTTTCTAATCATCCTATTATTAGTTTCCTAGGACTGAAGTAACAAGGCAAACTAAATGGCTCAAAAATAAAGGAATGCAAGAGAGTTCCCTTTTCTCCGCACCCTCTCCAGCATTTATTGTTTGTAAAATTTTTGATGATGGCCATTCTGACCTGTGTGAGGTGATACCTCATTGTAGTTTTGATTTGCATTTCTCTAATAATTAATGATGTTGAGCATCCTTTCATGTGTTTGTTGGCAATCTGTATATCTTCTTTGGAGAAATGTCTGTTTAGGTCTTCTGCCCATTTTTGGATTGGGTTGTTTGTTATTTTGATATTGAGCTGCATGAGCTGCTTGTATATTTTGGAGATTAATCCTTTGTCAGTTGCTTCGTTTGCAAAGGGTTGTCTTTTCATCTTGTTTATGGTTTCCTTTGCTGTGCTTTTAGGTTTCATTAGGTCCCATTGTTTATTTTTGTTTTTATTTCCCTTTCTCTAGGAGGTGGGTCAAAAAGGATCTTGCTGTGATTTATGTCATAGAGTGTTCTGCCTATGTTTTCCTCTAAGAGTTTTATAGTGTCTGGCCTTACATTTAGGTCTTTAATCTATTTTGAGTTTTGTGTATGGTGTTAGGTAGTGTTCTAATTTCATTCTCTTACATGTAGCTTTCCAGTTTTCCCAGCACCACTTATTGAAGAGGCTGTCTTTTCTCCATTGTATATTCTTGCGTCCTTTATCAAAGATAAGGTGACCATATGTGCATGGATTTATCTCTGGGCTTTCTATCCTGTTCCATTGATCTATATTTCTTTTATTGTGTCAGTACCATACTGTCTTGATTACTGTAGCTTTGTAGTATAGTCTGAAGTCCAGGAGCCTGATTTCTCCAGCTCTGCTTTTCTTTCTCAAGATTCCTTTGACTATTCGGGGTCTTTTTTGTTTCTATACAAACTGTGCAATTTTCTGTTCTAGTTCTGTGAAAAATGCCATTGGTAGTTTGATAGGGATTGCATTGAATCTGTAGATTGCTTTGGGTAGTGTAGTCATTTTCACAGTGTTGATTCTTCCAATCCAAGAACATGGTATATCTCTCCATCTGTTTGTATCATCTTTAATTTCTTTCATCAGTGTCTTATAGTTGGAATGTAAATTGATACAGCCACTATGGAGAACAGTATGGAGATTCCCTAAAAAACTAAAAATAGAACTACCATATAACCCAGAAATCCCACTACTGGGCATATACCCTGAGAAAGCCATAATTCAAAGAGTCATGTACCACAATGTTCATTGCAGCACTATTTGCAATAGCCAGGACATGAAAGCAACCTAAGTGTCCATCGACAGATGAATGGATAAAGAAGATGTGGCACATATATACAATGGAATATTACTCAGCCATAAAAAGAAACGAAATTGAGTTATTGGTAATGAGGGGGATGGACCTAGAGTCTGTCATACAGAGTGAAGTCAGTCAGAAAGAGAAAAACAATTACCATATGCTATCACATATATATGGAATCTAAAAAAAAAGATTCTGAAGAACCTAGGGGCAGGACAGGAATGAAGACGCAGACATAGAGAATGGACTTGTGGACACGGGGAGGGGGAAGGGTAAGCTGGGAAGAAGTGACAGAGTGGCATGGACATATGTACACTACCAAATGTAAAATAGATAGCTAGTGGGAAGCAGCCGCATAGCACAGGGAGATCAGCTCGGTGCTTTGTGACCACCTAGAAGGGTGGGATAGGGAGGGTGGGAGGGAGACCAAGAGGGAGGGGATATGGGGATATATATGTATGTATAGCTGATTCACTTTACTATACAGTAGAAACTAACACAACAATGTAAAGCAATTACACTCCAATAAAGATGTTAAAAGTAAAATAAAGGAATGGATTCTTTCACAGTTTTGAAGCCTAGCGATCTGAAATCAAAGGGTTGGCAGGACCATGTTCTTATGGGGAGGGGATCCTTCCTGTCTCTTCAAGCTTCTGGTGGCCCCAGGCATCCCTTGACTTGTGGCACTGCAACTTCAATCTCTACCAGCATCTTCACAGGGACTTGTCTTCTGCGGGCATGTCTTCTTGTCTTCTGTCTGTTTCAAACCTCCTTCTGCCTTTTTCTTGTAAGGACCCTGTCACTGGATTTAGAGCCCAGCCAGAAAATCCAGCACAATGATCACCTCATCTCAAGAGCCTTAACTTAATTACCTCTGCAAAGACCTTTTTTCTAAGTATGGTAAAATTCATAGATTCCAGGGGTTAGAAAGTGGACATATCTTTTTAAAACACCATTCAACCCCCAAAAAGTAAATATACTTATTAGTTGAGTCTGTTGAGACTTAGAGAATTTAAGGGATTTGTCCAAGGTCACACAGTTAATATGAATGTGAGCTTCACATTTGATTTATGGCTTCCTTACCTCCAGAAAAATAATTTCAATACTTTTCTGAAAGGAGTAACAGTATCAAGAAATTTGTCACTTGGATGCCAAATGCTGCTTCTTAAATACATTCATTACTAGACTATCCTACACCACTAGTGTTATCTTCCAAAACTATAGATCAGATCCATCATGCCTGGCATGTTGTCTGTCACTTAGAAGGTGCTCAATAAACAGCTGTCAGTAAATGAATGAGATCATGCCACCAGCCTCATCAAAGTCACCAAACATTCCACATTGCTTAAAAACTAAGCTTCACATTCCAACAAAGCATTCAAGACCCTCCAACCCTCCAAAAGATTAAAAAGTATAATCCCGGAATTACGATGAATTCCTAATTCTTAGAAAGGCTGTACTTAGAATGAGTACAGCCTTTCTAAGAATGTCCAGAAATCATACAAGAAGAAATGGATAAATTTGGCCACACACATATCTAAAAGTTGATGGAAGAATTTCATAATAAGGCCAAAAAACAGTGGCCTGGAAAAATATTCCCAACATGTATTAATACATATGCCTAATTTCCTAAAGATATACATAGCTCCTGAGGAAACAGGCACCTTCATTTATTGTTGTGTGACAATAAACTTGTTACGCTTCTTTGAAGGGAAGATTAGAAATAAAAATAAACTTATCTTTAAATTCATATCCTCTCCTCTTTGAACCAGCATTTCCACCCTTAGGAATTTATTCTGTAGATCTTCTCTCACTTTGGCACAAAGCTATTCACTGCTATACCCTTTGTGAAACAAAACTGATTGGAAATAACCTAAATGCCCACCAATAGGAGATAGTTAAATCCATTACAGTACAACTATATCATGGGATACTATGAGTCCCTTTTAAAATGAGGCATGTCTATATATACATTAGTATGGAGGAAGTTAACTCAGGGGACAGAACAGTGTGTATAAAACGTTACCATTTTGTAAACAACAAAAAGGACACACATATATATATGCACCTATATGCCAGGCATACCTATGAATATTTTTGGAAGGATAAACCAGAAACTTGTAACTGTATTTGCCTTTGAGAAAAGAACTGTGAGACTGAGTACAGGGACAGAAGGAAGATTTATTTTTCACTGTAAACTCTATTGTATTGTTTGAATTTATTTTGCCATGTGCCTGCCATGTGATAGAGAGACAGAGAGAATCTATAGGCTAATTTTCACCTAATTTTCCAACTTGAACTCCTACTGTATCCTATCTTGTACATGACAATTCATTGCTTCTCAAACCCACTGACTATGATCATATTGAGAGTGTGGGAGTGTGTGTGTGTCTAATATGCTATCATCCTTGACTCTCACGCTTTCTGCCTGTATAAATCCTGCCCCTCAAAAGCTCTTCTGTGCAACCTTCCTGATCTTCAGTGTTGAAACTAACTACTCTGAACTCAGAAAACCCCTGTTCATCCTGCTTTGAATTATAGTTGTTTACAAGTTGGTCCCCCTCATTCAACTAGCTCCTAAAGGGAAATGTGCATCTTGTTGGCCTCTGTGTTCCTCAAAGTACCTGGAACACAACAGCCTTGCTGTGTGCATGTCATTAACTAAAAAATATTAAGTAGAAGAGTCAACTAGGAAAACCCAAGTCTCTTACGATTAAACCCAATTTTAAGGATGATAGAGAAAAATACTTAGCCCAATCACAGAAATGCTATTTAACATGAATATCTAAAAGAGCCAACAAGAGCTCCTCGAAGCTGAAATATAAAGCCAATACTTCTTATCGAATAGGATTATTGCATGAGATGTATGTGAAATTCAATAAGAAGTTACAGTTGGAATATATTAGAGGTAAGAGAAGAATGAAAGAAAAATGATTTCAGTTTTAATATGGAAAAGATAGCTCTTGACATTTTGTTTTTTGGGTTTTTTAGTCAAACACACCAAGCCTGGTCATAAGATAGGCGAACACTGATTTTTATCCTGAAGCAGGTTACTTCTCAGATTGGGACTAGCAATGCCTTCCACCTTTGCAGCCCGCCTTCCCCCCGCTCCCCACACACAAAGGAAAGGTTCACTGCAATGCAATTCAATCTATTGCTTATTAACTACAGTTTTTCCTAAGAAAACTTTCTCAGATCATATTATGTGTGCCGTAATTTTTTTTTACTATTTACTTTTTGCTGTCATTTAAACCCATTTCCTCTTGTCCTTGGTGATATAGGAGTGGAGGGTCCCATTACTCCATATATTTAACTTTCATCAATAAAACCAATTTTTAATGCTTCTAGAATAGTGCTATTCTGCTTTAGTCTCTATAAATAGGTACACTGACATCCAGCCCATCCCATTTCTATTGGCCTTATAACAACATACAATAAAAAATATAAAACAAACATAATAAAATAGAATATAATAAAATAAAAATTAAAAGTGATAGTGATTAAAGTCAACTTGGACTTACTGCTAATGCTGTTTCATACTCTCCAGCAGCCAAGTGCGCTAAGCCCAAGTAATAGGAAGCTTCTTCTTCCATCTTTTTGTCATTTCCTAAAACGAAAATGTAGAAAAAATCATTATGGTATTAAAGAAATTGGTTTATTACAACAAACAGAATCTTTGCTTTTTAAGAAAGTAGAAAGTTATTATAACAAAGTATACAGATTTATATCAACAATCTCTGAAACCTAACTGTGTACTCATCAAAAAGGCTGACGTTGGAGAAAAGGGAACACTCTTGCACTGCTGGTGGGAATGTGAATTGGTTCAGCCACTATGGAGTACAGTATGGAGGTTCTTTAAAAAACTACAAATAGAACTACCATATGACCCAGCAATCCCACTACTGGGCATATACCCTGAGAAAACCAAAATTCAAAAAGAGTCATGTACCAAAATGTTAATTGCATCTCTATTTACAATAGCCCGGAGATGAAAACAACCTAAGTGCCCATCATCGGATGAATGGATAAAGAAGATGTGGCACATATATACAATGGAATATTACTCAGCCATAAAAAGAAACGAAATTGAGCTACATGTAATGAGGTGGATAGACCTAGAGTCTGTCATACAGAGTGAAGTAAGTCAGAAAGAGAAAGACAAATACCATATGCTAACACATATATATGGAATTTAAGAAAAAAAATGTCATGAAGAACCTAGGGGTAAGACAGGAATAAAGACACAGACCTACTGGAGAACGGACTTGAGGATATGGGGAGGGGGAAGGGTGAGCTGTGACAGGGCGAAAGAGAGGCATGGACATATATACACTACCAAACGTAAGGTAGATAGCTAGTGGGAAGCAGCCGCATAGCACAGGGAGATCAGCTCGGTGCTTTGTGACCGCCTGGAGGGGTGGGATAGGGAGGGTGGGAGGGAGGGAGATGCAAGAGGAAAGAGATATGGGGACATATGTATATGTATAACTGATTCACTTTGTTATAAAGCAGAAACTAACACAACATTTTAAAGTAATTATACTCCAATAAAGATGTTTAAAAAAAAAAAGGCTGATGTTAATACAATTTACCTGGGTCACAGATAATAAGTGAGTAACATGCATTAGCAATATAATTATGAGGAGTTTCCCTCTACATACAAAACCCAGTATTAGCATTTTGACATTCATATGTAAATTCCATACCGGTCCACCATGTAAAACCTATAGTCATTCATCATAGCTGTGACTACATATGTGAAATAATTGATAAAGAGTATCAGCCTGGGCTTCCCTGGTGGCGCAGTGGTTGAGAGTCTGCCTGCCGATGCAGGGGACGCGTGTTCGTGCCCCAGTCCAGGAAGATCCCACGTGCCGCAGAGCGGCTGGGCCCGTGAGCCATGGCCGCTGGGCCTGAGTGTCCGGAGCCTGTGCTCCGCAACGGGAGAGGCCACAACAGTGAGAGGCCCGTGTACCGCAAAAAAGAAAAAAAAAAGTTGATTTTATTTCTACACAAGAGCAATGAACAATCTGAAAATAAAAGAAAAAATTTCATTTTCAACAGCATCAAAAAGAATAAAATATTAGAAATAAATGTAACAAACCAAGGGCAAAATGTGTACACTGAAAACTATAAAACATCATTAAAAGAAATTAGATAACATGTAAATAGACTGATAACCATATTCATGAATTGGAAGACAGTGTGAAGATAGCGATATTTCCCAAACTGATCTACAAATTCAATGCAATCCCTATCAAAATCCCAGCTGTCATTTTTGGAGAAGTAGACAGACTGAGCCTAAACATCATGTGGAAATATAAGCAATGTGGAAGGACCAAAACAATATTGAAAAAGGACAATTTGGAAGACTCGCACTTCCCAATTTTAAAACTTACTACAAAACCACAATAAAAAATATGTAGTAGTAAAATAAGGACAGACATGAGGATCACTTCAATAGAATTAAGAATCCAGAAAACAACCCTCACATTTATGGTCAATTATTTTTAACAAGGGTCCCAAGACAATTTATTGAGAAAGAACAGCATTTTCAACAACTGGTACTGGGGCAACTGGATATCCACATACAAAACGTGAAGTTGGACCCTCTTGACATCACACACACACACACATACACACACCTAAATATAGGAGTTAAAACTATAAAACTCTTAGAATAAAGTGCAGAAGTAAATCTTCATGAGTTTGGATTAGTGGAAGCCTTCTTAGTTATGAAACCAAAAGCACAAACAACAAAAGAAAAAACAAATGACTTTGCACTTTATCAAATTAAAAACTCGGGCTTCAATGGATACCATCAGAAAGTGAAAAGAAACCAAATCTGATGAAGGACTTGCATCTAGAATATTAGAGGATTCTTGTAACTCAATAATAAAAGGACAAAATAATCCAATTAAAAATGGGCAAAGGAATTGAATAGACATTTCTGCAAAGAAGATATACAAATGGGCAATAAGCACGAGTGAGATATCACTTTATACCTACTAAGATGACTATAACAAAAAGACAGAAAGTAACAAGTACTGGTGAGGATGTGGCTAAATTGAAACCCTTTATACATTGTTGATGGGAATGTAAAATGGTTCAGCGACTTGGGAAAACTCTTTGCCAGTTCCTCAAGAAGTTAAACATAGAATTGTACCACACAGCAATGCCACGTCTACGTATATACCCAAAGGAACTGAAAACATGTACACAGATGTTCATAGTAGCATTAATCATAATAGACAAAAGGTGGGAACAACGTACATGTCCATCAACTGATGAATGGAGAAAGAAAATGTGATACAACCATACAATAGTGTATTGTTTGGCCATAAAAATGAATGAAGTAGTGATACCATCTACAAGATGGATGAACCTTGAAAACATGATGCTAAGTGAAAGAAGCTGGACTCAAAAGAATACACATAGCATGATTCCATCTGTGTGAACTATCCAGAAGAGGTAAATCCACAGAGACGGAAAGTAGATTAATGGCTGCTAGGGCATAGGGGAAGGAGGGTATGGGGAATGCCTTCTAATGAGTATGGGGTCGGTGTTGATGTTTGTACAACTTTGTGTATTTATTAAAGAGCACTGATGTCTGAAAGATGAAAATAATAGAATAACAGACTCATGAGACCACTGTATGGCTGGCACTATACTTGTGCATTACACCAAGGTGTCCTAACTAAGGTGCACAGTGGATGTCGGTCCTCCTTAAGTACCATGTAAATCAATGTGGGAGGCAGGCGTTATCCATGCAATTGTCAGCTTGCTGCTTCAGGTTCCCTGACCAAAGTAGGAGACAACGGTAAGAAGGGATGCTTTGTCCCAGAGCATTTCAGCGGCTGTCAGAGCTCTGTAAAATGCTGTGCAATCTTTTAACCTGTCTACTATCTTATATGAAAAACATGGGCACAAATATTTATTGGCTTTAAAAGATATTAAAAATTATTACAGCAGAAGAAGCAAGTCCTTCATCTGTCCTTCAGAAAGTGAGAGATGCTTTCAGAAAGGAGACAGCTTGGCAGGCTCTGACTATTGGAAGAGGGCCTAGGAACCTTGCTTTCTTTGTGAACAACCTTACAATTTAGCAAATGTGAACCTAAAGTGAAATACCTTTTCCTACCTGATAACATTAACTTACATTAAAAGTCCACATAGGACCTTCCGGGAAGATGGCGGAAGAGTAAGACGCGGAGATCACCTTCCTCCCCACAGATACACCAGAAATACACCTACCCGTGGAACAACTCCTACAGAACACCTACTGAACGCTGGCAGAAGACCTCAGACCTCCCAAAAGGCAAGAAACCCCCACGTACCTGGGTAGGGCAAAAGAAAAAAGAATAAACAGAGACAAAAGGATAGGGATGGGACCTGCACCAGTGGGAGGGAGCTGTGAAGGAGGAAAGGTCTCCACACACTAGGAAGCCCCTTCGCGGGCGGAGACTGCGGGTGGCGGAGGGGGGTAGCTTTGGAGCCAAGGAGGAGAGCACAGCAACAGGGGTGCGGAGGGCAAAGCAGAGAGATTCCCGCACAGAGAATCAGGGCCGACTGGCACTCACCAACCGGAGAGGCTTGTCTGCTCACCCGCCGGGGCGGGCGGGGCTGGGAGCTGAGGCTCGGGCTTCGGTAGGAGCACCGGGAGAGGACTGGGGTTGACGGCATGAACACTGCCTGCAGGGGGTTAGTGCGCCACGGCTAGCCGGGAGGGAGTCCGAGGAAAAGTCTGGAGCTGCCGAAGAGGCAAGAGACTTTTTCTTCCCTCTTTGTTTCCTGGTGCGCGAGGAGAGGGGATTAACAGCGCTGCTTAAAGGAGCTCCAGAGACGGGCGCGAGCCGCGGCTAAAAGCGCGGACCCCAGAGGCGGGCCTGAGACGCTAAGGCTGCTGCTGCTGCCACCAAGAAGCCTGTGTGCGAGCACAAGTCACTCTCCACACACCCCTTCCGGGGACCCTGTGCAGCCCGCCACTGCCAGGGTCCCGGGATCCAGGGACAACTTACCGGGGAGAACGCACGGCGTGCTTCAGGCTGGTGCAACGTCACGCCGGCCTCTGCCGCAGCAGGCCCGCCCCGCACTCCGTGCCCCTCCCTCCCCCCGGCCTGAGTGAGACAGAGGTCCTGAATCAGCGGCTCCTTTAACCCCGTCCTGTGTGATCGAAGAACAGACGCCCTCCAGCGACCTACACGCAGAGGTGGGGCCAAATCCAAAGCTGAGCCCCTGGGAGCTGTGAGAACAAAGAAGAGAAAGGGAAATCTCTCCCAGCAGCCGCAGAAGCAGCGGATTAAAGCTCCACAATCAACTTGATGTACCCTGCATCTGTGGAATACATGAATAGACAACGAATCATCCCAAATTGAGGAGGTGGACTTTGAGAGCAAGATTTATGATTTTTTCCACTTTTCCTCTTTTTCTGAGTGTGTATGTGTATGCTTCTGTGTGAGATTTTGTCTGTATAGCTTTGCTTCCACAATTTGTCCCAGGGTTCTATCCGTCCGTTTTTTTATATTTGTTTGTTTGTTTGTTTTTTAACTTTTTTCTTAATAATTATTTCTTTATTTTAATAACCTTATTATATTTTCTCTTACTTTATTTTATTTTACTTTATATTCTTTCTTTCATTTTTCGTTCCTTCCCTCCCTCCTTCCTTCCTCCCTCCCACCCTCCTTCCTTTCTTTCTTTCTACTTCTACTAATTCTTTCTTTCTTTTTCTCCCTTTTATTCTGAGCCGTGTGGATGAAAGGCTCTTTGTGCTATAGCCAGGAGTCAGTGCTGTGCCTCTGAGGTGGGAGAGCCAACTTCAGGACACTGGTCCACAAGAGACCTCCCAGCTCCACATAATATCAAATGGCAAAAATCTCCCAGAGATCTCCATCTCAACCCCAACACCCAGCTTCACTCAACCACCAGCAAGCTACAGTGCTGGACATCCTATGCCAAACAACTAGCAAGACAGGAACACAACCCCACCCATTAGCAGAGAGGCTGCCTAAAATCATACTAAGTCCACAGACACCCCAAAACACACAACCAGATGTGGACCTGCCCACCAGAAAGACAAGATCCAGCCTCATCCACCAGAATGAAGGTACTAGTCCCATCCACCAGGAAGCCTACACAACCCACTGAAACAACCTTAGACACTGGGGACAGACACCAAAAACAACGGGTACTATGAACCTGCAGCCTGCAAAAAGAAGACCCCAAACACAGTAAGATAAGCAAAATGAGAAGACAGCAAAACACACAGCAGATGAAGGAGCAAGATAAAAACCCACCAGACCTAAAAACGGAAGAGGAAATAGGCAGTCTACCTGAAAAAGAATTCAGAATAATGATAGTAAAGATGATCCAAAATCTTGGAAATAGAATAGACAAAATGCAAGAAACATTTAACAAGGACCTAGAAGAACTAAAGGTGAAACAAACAACAATGAACAACACAATAAATGAAATGAAAAATACTCTAGATGGGATCAATAGCAGAATAACTGAGGCAGAAGAATGGATAAGTGACCTGGAAGATAAAATTGTGGAAATAACTACTGCAGAGCAGAAAAAAGAATGAAAATAACTGAGGACAATCTCAGAGACCTCTGGGACAACACTGAATGCACCAACATCCGAATTATAGGGGTTCCAGAAGAAGAAGAGAAAAAGAAAGGGACTGAGAAAATATTTTAAGAGATTCTAGTTGAAAACTTCCCTAATATGGGAAAGGAAATAGTTAATCAAGTCCAGGAAGCACAGAGAGTCCCATACAGGATAAATCCAAGGAGAAATATGCCAAGACACATATTAACCAAACTGTCAAAAATTAAATACAAAGAAAACATATTAAAAGCAGCAAGGGAAAAATTACACACAAGGGAATCCCCATAAGGTTAACAGCTGATCTTTCAGCAGAAACTCTGCAAGCCAGAAGGGACTGGCAGGACATATTTAAAGTGATGAAGGAGAAAAACCTGCAACCAAGATTACTCTACCCACCAAGGATCTCATTCAGATTTGATGGAGAAATTAAAACCTTTACGGACAAGCAAAAGCTGAGAGTTCAGCACCACCTAACCAGCTCTACAACAACTGCTAAAGGAACTTCTCTAGGCAAGAAACACAAGAGAAGGAAAAGACCTACAATAACGAACCCAAAACAATTAAGAAAATGGGAATAGGAACATACATATCGATAATTACCTTAAATGTAAATGGACTAAATGCTCCCACCAAAAGACACAGATTGTCTGAATGGATACAAAAACAAGACCCATATATTTGCTATCTACAAGAGACCCACTTCAGACCTAGAGACATATACAGACTGAAAGTAAGGGGATGGAAAAAGATATTTCATGCAAATGGAAACCAAAATAAAGCTGGAGTAGCAATTCTCATTTCAGACAAAATAGACTTTAAAATAAAGACTATTAGAAGAGACAAAGAAGGACACTACGTAATGATCAAGGGATCGATCCAAGAAGAAGATATAACAATTGTAAATATTTATGCACCCAACATAGGAGCACCTCAATACATAAGGCAAATACTAACAGCCATAAAAGGGGAAATCGACAGTAACACATTCATAGTAGGGGACTTTAACACCCCACTTTCACCAATGGACAGATCATCCAAAATGAAAATAAATAAGGTAACACAAGCTTTAAATGATATATTAAACAAGATGGACTTAATTGATATTTATAGGACATTCCATCCAAAAACAACAGAATACACATTTTTCTCAAGTGCTCATGGAACATTCTCCAGGATAGATCATATCTTGGGTCACAAATCAAGCCTTGGTAAATTTAAGAAAATTGAAATTGTATCAAGTATCTTTTCCGACCACAACATTATGAGACTAAATATCAATAACAGGAAAAGATCTATAAAAAATACAAACATATGGAGGCTAAACAATACACTACTTAATAACGAAGTGATCACTGAAGAAATCAAAGAGGAAATAAAAAACTGCCTAGAAACAAATGACAATGGAGACACGACGACCCAAAACCTATGGGATGCAGCAAAAGCAGTTCTAAGAGGGAAGTTTATAGCAATTCAATCTCACCTCAAGAAACAAGAAAAATGTCAAATAAACAATCTAACCCTACACTTAAAACAACTATAGAGAGAAGAACAAAAAAAACCCCCAAAGTTAGCAGAAGGAAAGAAATCATAAAAATCAGATCAGAAATAAATGAAAAAGAAATGAAGGAAACAATAGCAAAGATCAATAAAACTAAAAGCTGGTTCTTTGAGAAGATAAACAAAATAGATAAACCATTAGCCAGACTCATCAAGATAAAAAGGGAGAAGACTCAAATCAATAGAATTAGAAATGAAAAAGGAGAAGTAACAACTGACACTGCAGAAATACGAAAGATCATGAGAGATTACTACAAGCAACTCTATGCCAATAAAATGGACAACCTGGAAGAAATGGACAAATTCTTAGAAATGCACAACCTGCCAAGACTGAATCAGGAATAAATAGAAAATATGAACAGACCAATCACAAGCACTGAAACTGAAACTGTGATTAAAAATCTTCCAACAAACAAAAGCCCAGCACCACATGGCTTCACAGGAGAATTCTATCAAATATTTAGAGAAGACCTAACACCTATCCTTCTCAAACTCTTCCAAAATATAGCAGAGGGAGGAACACTCCCAAACTCATTCTACGAGGCCACCATCACCCTGATACCAAAACCAGAGAAGGATGTCACAAAGAAAGAAAACTACAGGCCAATATCACTGATGAACATAGATGCAAAAATCCTCAACAAAATACTAGCAAACAGAATCCAACAGCACATTAAACAGATCATACACCATGATCAAGTGGGGTTTATTCCAGGAATTCAAGGATTCTTCAATATATGCAAATCAATCAACGTGATATACCATATTAACAAATTGAAGGAGAAAAACCATATGATCATCTCAATAGATGCAGAGAAAGCTTTCAAAAAAATTCAAAACCCATTTATGATAAAAACCCTGCAAAAAGTAGGCATACAGGGACCTTCCCTCAACATAATAAAGGCCATATATGACAAACCCACAGCCAACATCGTCCTCAATGGTGAAAAACTGAAAGCATTTCCACTAAGATCAGGAACAAGACAAGGTTGCCCACTCTAACCACTCTTATTCAACATAGTTTCGGAAGTTTTAGCCACAGCAATCAGAGAAGAAAAGGAAATAAAAGAAATCCAAATCCAAGAGAAGAAGTAAAGCTGTCACTGTTTGCAGATGACATGATACTATACATAGAGAATCCTAAAGATGATACCAGAAAACTACTAGAGCTAATCAATAAATTTGGTAAAGTAGCAGGATACAAAATTAATGCACAGAAATCTCTGGCATTCCTATACACTAATGATGAAAAATCTGAAAGTGAAATCAAGAAAACACTCCCATTTACTATTGCAACAAAAGAATAAAATATCTTGGAATAAACCTACCTAAGGAGACAAAAGACCTGTATGCAGCAAATTATAAGACACTGATGAAAGATATTAAAGATGATACAAATAGATGGAGAGATATACCATGTTCTTGGATTGGAAGAATCAATATTGTGAAAATGACTCTACTACCCAAAGCAATCTACAGATTCAATGCAATCCCTATCAAACTACCACTGGCATTTTTCACAGAACTAGAACAAAAAATTTCACACTTTGTATGGAAACACAAAAGACCCCAAATAGCCAAAGCAATCTTGAGAACGAAAAACGGAGCTGGAGGAATCAGGCTCCCTGACTTCAGACTATACTACAAAGCTACAGTAATCAAGACAGTATGGTACTGGCACAAAAACAGAAAGATAGATCAATGGAACAGGATAGAAAGCCCAGAGATAAACCCACGCACATATGGTCACCTTATGTTTGATAAAGGAGGCAGGAATGTACAGTGGAGAAAGGACAGCCTCTTCAATAAGTGGTGCTGGGAAAACTGGACAGGTACATGTAAAAGTATGAGATTAGATCACTCCCTAACACCATACACAAAAATAAGCTCAAAATGGATTAAAGACCTAAATGTAAGGCCAGACACTATAAAACTCTTAGAGGAAAATATAGGCAGGACACTCTATGACATAAATCACAGCAAGATCCTTTTTGACCCACCTCCTAGAGAAATGGAAGTAAAAACAAAAATAAACAAATGGGACCCAATGAAACTTCAAAGTTTTTGCACAGCAAAGGAAACCATAAAAAAGACCAAAAGACAACCCTCAGAGTGGGAGAAAATATTTGCAAATGATTGCAAAGGATTAATCTCCAAAATTTATAAGCAGCTTATGCAGCTGAATAACAAAAAAAAACCAACCCAATCCAAAAATGGGCAGAAGACCTAAACAGACATTTCTCCAAAGAAGATATACAGACTGCCAACAAACACATGAAAGAATGCTCAACATCACTAATCATTAGAGAAATGCAAATCAAAACTACAATGAGATATCATCTCACACCAGTCAGAATGTCCATCATCAAAAAATCTAGAAACAATAAATGCTGGAGAGGGTGTGGAGAAAAGGGAACACTCTTGCACTGTTGGTGGAAATGTAAATTGATACAGCCACTGTGGAGAACAGTATGGAGGTTCCTTAAAAAACTACAAATAGAACTACCATATGACCCAGCAATCCCACTACTGGGCATATACCCTGAGAAAACCATAATTCAAAAAGAGTCATGTACCAAAACGTTCATTACAGCTCTATTTACAATAGCCTGGAGATGGAAACAACCTGAGTGTCCATCAACAGATGAATGGATAAAGAAGATGTGGCACATATATACAATGGAATATTACCCAGCCATAAAAAGAAATGAAATTGAGCTATTTGTAATGAGGTGGATAGACCTAGAGTCTGTCATACAGAGTGAAGTAAGTCAGAAAGAGAAAAACAAATACCGTATGCTAACACATATATATGGATTTTAAGGGGAAAAAAAATGTCATGAAGAACCTAGGGGTAAGACAGGAATAAAGACACAGACCTACTAGAGAATGGAGTTGAGGATATGAGGAGGGGGAAGGGTAAGCTGTGACAAAGCGAGAGAGAGACATGGACATATATACACTACCAAACTTAACGTAGATAGCTAGTGGGAAGCAGCCGCAAAGCACAGGGAGATCAGCTCGGTGCTTTGTGACCGCCTGCAGGTGTGGGATAGGGAGGGTGGGAGGGACGGAGACGCAAGAGGGAAGAGATGTGGGAACATATGTATATATATAACTGATTCATTTTGTTGTAAAGCAGAAACTAACATACCATTGTAAAGCAATTATACTCCAATAAAGATGTTAAAAAAATCCACATAACTTTTCACGTGACTAAAGTTAGCTGCTGAAATTGATCTAAGAGGTAACTATTTATGTCAGTGTGTACCCCTTTGGGGAAGATACTAGATCACCGTTCATTCAAAAGCAGTTCATTCAATGGGATACATCTTTCACTGGGGGTGATGTCCTATGGGTAATTTAACTAATATTACTTTTAAAAATTAACAGAGAGAATAAGCTAAGATTTTACTTTCATTCTTTAAAAAATTAAAATCAAACCCAGAAAATCAGTCCTGTTTACTCCATATAAGCCATTTGTTACTCAATAAGCCAACTGATTAAATATGTCCACAAGCTAATGAACTTAGTTCAAGAGTGTAACTTCCATCTTTTTCTCCTTCATGAAAAGTAATTTATTAATATACTACTCTGAGGTCACAAAATATCCTTGCATCTCACAGAGTAAAAGCTTATGATTATATGTTCCAATTTTTTTCTTTACATTTTATACATATTTTAATGATAATAGAATATTAAGGATGTGATCAGCTGTCACAAAAGCATTTTCACTGCTGTAAGCGTGCATACAAATCACCTGGAGATCTTGCAAACCTGCAGATTCTGATGCAGTCGGTCTGGGGTGGGGCCTGAGATGCTGCGTTTCTTATAAGCTTCCTGGTGATGCTGATGCTGCCAGTCCAAAGGCCACACACTTTGACAGGCATGGGTCTAAAATATATTAAAGTTCTATCTTCCTGTTACTCTTAACTAAATATTTATCATATCTTTCCTATTACCCGACAATAGGGAATTTACAAACAATGAAAGGTCTCTCAGATTGTAAGAAATATATGACCTTAAGCACACACACACACACACACACACACACACACACACACACACACACAGAGTTAACTTTTGCAAATGACCTTACCTTCTCATCATGGGTTTACTGTTTTATAACATTATTCCCAGAGGGTTGCAATTTTGGAGGTAAAGCTTTCAAGAAACTAATGGATTTCTTGCTGTCAGCACTAAGGCCCCTCTGTTTTAGAGTGAAATTTGAAAGTATATTGATGGCATTTGTCCCTGCATTTCATAGGAAATAATCACCCGAACACTTGACAATTTTTACCTCCCTCTTGGGAGAAGCAGTATCTGCCCATTAAAGGCAGCAACGTGAGAGTGCTCTTTTCCACCCACCTTCTTTGGCTATTTCAGAAGCTTTTATAAGAATTCTGATGGCCTGTTTGTATTCTTTATTTTCCAGCATTTTGTCTGAGAGTAATCTGTAAGTCCTCAGGAGACTCTCACAGGCCAACAAGTTGAGAACGCGGCCTGTCTCATCCTTCCATATCCGTCCCTGCGTCAATTGATGGAAGGCCTCATAATGCTCCGCAGCTTCCAGAAGCTGACCTGAAGAATAAAAGCCATTCATAAATACAAACCACAGGCCAGAACATATTTTCAGATATTTTGCATACGTCTTGTGCTTTACTATTAAAGTGTGTGTGGGCGGGGAGAGAACCACGGAATGCAGCCACGTATTTCTAAGGCTGAAGAGGACTTCAGCTGGGAAAGGAGCTATCTCAATTTGGACCTCAGATTCAGCACTGATTTTGAATGGACACCCGCTAAAGGGATATACTTGGGCTAGCAGAAATTGAGGAGAATTACAAATGTTTAGAGACGGTGTGAATGTAAACTAATAATTATTAATAACAATCATATTAGCTAACATTTATTCAACATTATATATGCAAGGAATTGTGCTGTGCACTTTATATGCATTTCTCATTTAATTGTCGAAACAGGCCTGTGGAAAAGAGATTGTTATGATTCCATTTTAAGGTAGAAAAGAGTGAGGTTAAGAATTCTGCACAAGATTGCCTGGCCAGTGGTTTAGTAGATCCAGGCAGTCTGATTCCAGAGCCCACACTCTAAACCACTTTCTTGCACTGCTTTCCCAACAGAAAGCAGTTCTTCATTCTCGAGAATTCAGGTGTCTTGAGAAAGGATGCAACTGTTACAAATTTCAGATTTAAGTATTATGGAGCTTTAAACTACTTCTCAACGTTTGATTGGAATTTCCAAGTTACTTAATTTTAAAATTACAATGTAACTTAACTGCCCTTCTCAATTATATTTTATAATATAGCCCGAAATATATCTTCTCAAAGCCAAAACTCTAAATTAACTTTAAGTCATTTGATTCCTTGAAATGTGAGCAAGCACGTTTCTGGAAGGGTAGTTTGTAGTTCCATGATACAGATTGTATTTTACTTGTGAATTGCCTTGTAGAAATGCACACAAAATCCTGTAATGTAAATGCTCTTTTATGGTATTGGAGTTACCTAATTGGAATGAACTGGAAAATCACTTACATCTAGGCATTTCAACAATCGTAGTTAAGAGTGAGTGCAGGCTCCAAACAGACAGCCTGAATTCCTATACCAGTTTTACCATTTTTGCTGTTTAGCCTCAGGTTAATTACTACACTCTCTGTGCCCAAATTTAATTCTTCTGCAAGTAAGATTATAGTGTAACTATTCAAGGTGTTATTATGAGAAATGAATTAATACCTGTTCAATATCTGATACAGAGTAGGTACTCAATAAACACAGCTGCTGTTACCAGTTGGCATAGTGATAATATTTTTAAAAACCCACAGGCCAATTGAATTATCGCCACTATTTATTTTCCCTTTCTTTAAGTACAACATAGTCTTCCTGCGAAATATGTAGTTGAGTCCTTATGACAATATTATCACAACTGATTAAATTAACCTATGTAGGCCATATTAGGCTCAATACATTTCCTCAAATAAGATGCACTGCATATTACAGATTGGACATTCCAGGATACTGTAGCCACTGCCATCACTATTGCATATAATTTCCTCCTATTTTTGCACTGAATTTGCTATCAAAATAAATATTAAAAATGCACAGATAAAGACAAATAGTATTTTAAAAGAAACACAACGGAGATGCATAATCAGCAAATAAGCTGTACAAAAATTCAGTAAAGACATGGCCAGTCTGAGTCCCATGCAGAAGGAGGGCATATCAGCAAAGATACATAGAGAGAGGCGGGTGTGTGCTGCTGAGCTGTTTATAAACTTGTATTATGAAATTTTCACATGATAAAAGACTACAAAGCCATAAACATGATATTACAGAAGAATATTTGATTCCATGGACAGGTGCTTATGATAAGTGAAAATATTGAAAAACATCAGATAACATTTACAAAGCATTACCAGTGTTATATGGGTGATGAATTGGTTTCTTTTCTGCTTTTTTTCTCTGATTATTGGCATTTTCTGATGTTTCTATCATCAAAATGTGTTCAGTTTGTAAAGAGAAATATATAATGGAAACTATTTTAAAATTAATGCCCAGTCCTTTTTCATTTTGATGCAAATACTGAAGGTTGAAGTTTACTGTTCTATCTACATTTAACTGACAATTTTTCTCTTACCTCCCACAAAAGCAGGCATAGTTTTTCACCTCTCTCCTGCAGCACCTCTGCCAGAAACACCTTTCCCCAAATACCCATGACTCTCGTTTCTTTTTTAAAACTCAAATGGAGCGTTGACATATATGTGTGTTATGTTTCCTCTGTTAACTATATTTCTGCCTGTAAAGTATAGCTCTGTATCCCTGGAAAGATGTATACGAGAGTTCTTTTTTTTTTATCCAGCATCCATCTATTTATAAAGTATGGATACATATTTCTTTTTGGCCATGTGAATAGGGACAAGTGGATACAGGGAACTGTGAGTAAACCAGATAGTTCCAGAAAAACTTGGGACCATAAGGAGACTAGGAAGGGCCTAACAGCATCTGTGGTCACACACAGTAACCATATGGAAAGAGAGTCCAAAAGTGTGTTATAAAATAACAGATTCACTAAGAATTCCAGGAGGAGAGCCAGGAGATGAAGCTTTGGATAACCCGACTAATTACAATGAGATGCAAATGAGGCATAATGATGTTAATAGCATATGAGAACTGATAGCTGGGTCCAAGATTTGATCCACATGGTGGAAGAAAGGGGAGGTAAGGAGAGGGGAGGGTGAAAGTGGGGAAAGGATATGCGGAGGAAATGCAGAGAGGGCTGAAGAGGGGGAAGGGGGGAGACAAAGGTGGGGACCATGTCTCTGTATTCCAAACAAGCCAGACTTCCCTCTGTGTACTGATGTGATTAGGTTTCCTGCACAGGCTAAGCAGAAGTGAAATGAGAGGTTCTCGGGACATTGGTTTCAATTGGCTACTATGGAAGGGGGCCTTGGAATGATTGAGAAACAGACTTTTCAGTTGAGTTTGATTTTTGCTTGAGCACTTGGGACTAGTATCAGTGTACTGCTTAGGTCATGATAATCTGCCAGGGTTCAGCTCTTACAAGGATATATTTGAAGTTTGCCATGAGGAAGGAGCAGTCCAAGATGCTTGGGTAAAAGGAACAGGGAGCTACTATTTCTTGAAGGCCTACTGGGTGCTAGTCAAAATGGAACGTTTTTTTCCCCAGACATTATCTTATTTAACCTTCCAAAACTGGTGCAGTAAATATGACTTTTCTTTTGCACCAAAGAGAAAACCGAGGCTCACAAACATTAAATGACTCAAAGAGCTAAAAAGTGATGTTTAGGATTTAAACCCAGGATCACCAAATGCCCACACAACTTAGTTCTGCCACATTAGGTACAAGTCAGAAAACTTGGGTGGAGTAAGTTAGATTCTCTGGACATAAATATCTGAAGTTAAAAACAATGCTTGAGTTATGTGATTTCTAGTCTCTACCAGTTCTGTAATTCTGTGACTCTACTCAGGCAATCACAAGATCCTCCAAAATGAAAGAACAGATACTGGCCACTGATGTGCTTCTCATTGGTCTACCTGAAGGAGTCTGATGTAAAAACAGCTCTGTAACCTGCATCTAAATTCTCTAACCTAAACCGTGAGGTGACATCCATGGGGTGAAGGCACCTAGGATGTCCCATACTTAGTCCTAACCTGTGGTCACAGGTTATTCATGGTTTCATGTCCCCTTCCTTAACCACTTTGCCACAGAGGAGGTCACTGGGGATTCTGATCAGCACAGCGTGGTTTTTTAAATTAATTAATTAATTTATTTTAAATTTTTTATTGGAGTCTAGTTAATTTACAATGTTGTGTTAGTTTCAGGTGCACAGCAAAGTGATTCAGTTATACATATACATATATCCACTCTTTTTAGATTCTTTTCCCATACGGGTTATTAAAGAATATTGAGTAGAGTTTCCTGTGCTACCCAGTAGGCCCTTACTAGTTATCTATTTTATATATAGTAGTGATCAGCACCGTTTTAAACCAAGGTGACTACGTAGAAGAAGAAGAGTTTTCCAGCCCTTCTCAGATGTAGGGAATCGTTTCTAAAGTTATTTGGTGGCAAATAGGACTGTAAGTAAGCCAGCAAGGATTTGATCCAAATAATCAGAAGCACACAAATGACCAGGCTGCAATTTCTAAAGGCTGGTCAGAATTTGAAAGTACATATTATAATATGGTATAATATTTGATTTAAAAATATTAAAATATGTCTACACTATGAAGGGAGCATAGTAGTTTAAATAGGCAAGTATCTCCCTTTAAGCATGATTAACAATGATATCATTTCCATGCAATTTATATTTCCAACTATGAACAGGATTTTAAAGGTTTTCTTACTTTCTGAGTAAAGACTCATATTACTATTGACTAGATATTTATTTATTTATTTATTTATTTATTTTATTTTAATTTTTTTTTTTTTTTTTTTTTTTTTTTTGGTGGTATGCGGGCCTCTCACTGTTGTGGCCTCTCCCGTTGCGGAGCACAGGCTCCGGACGCGCAGGCTCAGCGGCCATGGCTCACGGGCCCAGCCGCTCCGCGGCATGTGGGATCCTCCCGGACCGGGGCACGAACCCGCGTCCCCTGAATCGGCAGGCGGACTCAACCACTGCGCCACCAGGGAAGCCCTAGATATTTATTAAGACATAATGCATCCTGTTTTCATCTGATATTTTTAAATATACCTGAGAGAAATGTTGGAAGTGGTCATTCTGACACTACACATGTAAATACAAATGAAGATCATGAACCAGATTTTCAAATTTGGCTCACGGCAAACCTTTATAGCTTCTTCACGGTGTTCATGTGTTGTCTGCCCTTTGTTACCAAATAAACTTTAATATATCAGGACCAGACAAGATTCCCAGATCCCACCATCAATCGTGTTGAAGGACAAGCATCTAGATAATCGTCCTTCTCCGGAATTCACAGGTGTTAACATTATTTTTCATTGAGAAAGAGGGCAGAGAGAAGAAGAAGAATTACACCAAAGGTATCACAAAAGTAAAAGTTTACGGAAAACAGAAAAGAGAAGGGCACATTCATAGATGTTAAAGGTCTCCTAAGGGGACATGAGCTTTATCTTGTTGCACCAGGAATTACTCATCACTATGAGTAACAAACATCACAGGAGTAACTGTGACAAGAAAGGCATACTAACCATTGTTCAGCGAAGTGCCTGGTTCTATGCTAAGAAAAAAATCCAGAGCGTCCACTAATATTTCAAGTGAATCAGGGAAGAAAATGGAGCCAAGATGTTTTGTGGGAGCGACAGGTGGTGACCTTCCACCAATACCATCAGTAACGGATTTAGCTCAAGAACACGAGATAGTATCAGAAAACACATCGTGGGAGACACTGTGAACAATTGTGTAAGACAAGAATCCAGGCATGGATAGAAGTAGCCTCAGTCTCAGGTTTGTTTTTTTTTTTTTTCTTTTGGTTTGCTTTTGTTTTTTTAAAACAATTATGTAACATCTACATAAACGACAATGTTATATGCATTTATAGTTTTTCACCCAAAAGAAAGTGTACTCTTAAAATAAAACTACTACAAAGGAGCTTCACTTTACCTAAAGCCCACATAAACAAGAAATCTAGCCATTTATTTAAAAATACAAACAAAACCCAAACAATGTTGTAAACTGCAAAATGTCTGGTAGGATGTTAAGATAAATACTACGCAGAGAAAATAAGATTTTATACATTTGGGTATTACCCAGGTTGTTGCTTACCCCTCTTCCCTGGTACAACATCTCTGAAAGTTTATAGATATTTGTTGTATCACTGCAGATGTCTAGAACAAATATTAAGCAAAGGAGAATGTATATGATCTCTCCCATTTTAGTTTTTTTTTAAAGTAGGAAGATTGACTAGATATTAACACAAATGGGTTTAAATGTGAAGCTGCCATAAAAGCAGGAACATAAATGTAATTCTCCCAGCCGCTATTTTGATGCACATTTTTGATTCCATGAATATTTTATGAAATGGCCCAAACTAAAGCCATATAACATTCCTGCATTACTGATGCTTGCGCCCGTAAGCTACGAACATTAGAGGCATGATTGAGTGCATTAAAATGAACTCGTTCAGCAGTGCATTGATTACTTGAAGGGGGAGGGAAAAGAAAAAAGAAAAAAAAAAAAGAAGTCGCTCCACTTAAGAAAACAGCAAACAAATCTAAAGTTTGCAATATAATAAAGGCATAAGCAAGTTTGAAATAAAATTTCCTAAATAGAGTGTGACTCTGTCTAGACCTGACATTAATTAGGCAAGGTGTTAATTATGTCCAAAAATGGCTCTGGTATCGTTCAGGTAATTTCAAATGTCACAATCTCTAAGATGCACAGGCGGGCCTGCTTTAGCTCCATGCATCAGCAATTCTGAAAATAGCTAATTATTTCCTTTTCTATCAACTTGCACACTTGCCAGTAAAAATAACGCTACAGGAAAAATTGCATGAAAATAATTTGACAGGTCCGTAAGGCCTATTTCTTCAGCAGCCCTGGTATAAGTCATAAGCATATTTAGTTGTAAATGGTGCACATTTGTTGAAGAATTTAGTGAAATATTCCACTTTGGTTTAAAACAACAACCTAAAGGAACAATAAAGCTTTTTGTATATTATATTACATTTTAATCTGGAGCTCCTGGACATCTTCGGCGGTTAAGTTACTATTCTGTGCAACGTAGACATAAAATCTGCTGGAAGCAAATTGAACAGTAGCAAAAAGAGAAATATGTTATTGCCTTTTTGTAAAAACAAAAGACATTGCTTTCCGCTTCAGTTTAACTGCATGAGCAATTTATATTATCTTTAGGTTGTAACATTCAATTATGATAATTATAATGGCATGATACACGCTGAAATATTAAGGGCTCGTCATACTTCCCAATGGAAACTATCACTTTCAAGGGTTTATCTCTCGTCAGGGGAGATTTGCTCTGTACTATAACCCACTGCACACCATTGCAAAATGGAATGCTGGAAAACAAAGATTGGGTTTCTGTAACTCAATGGCTTCCCTAATAAACTGGGAAGAAAATGTGCCCGTACTTTTGAGTAGCTGCTTTGGGATACTTAGAAGAAATTTAAAGTGTCATTTAAAAAATGGAATCCTTTATCATTTTGAGCAAAGGTTTCAGATAGACATTACAGGAATGCTATCATATCCCTGTTAAAGAGTACAGGTCACTAAACCAGACAATGGAAAGGATCCCAGGAAGACAGGAAGCCAGGTGTGGGTGAAACTCACCAGAGGCTTGATCACTAATGTCGGCAATACTGGTGAGTTAATTTTTAAATTCCAGAAAATTTGCCTGGACTTTTCAAATATTCTGGAGGAACTGTTATTAATTGTTGTTGTTTGTGATTTTAGATTACTGAATTGTGGTCAGGGATGGACATGGTACCCCAACTTGTCATAATAAACTTGTCATACTAAACCTCAGATGGTAGTTTCCATCCAAGTGTTATAATTTCTAAGGATTAAGCATTGGGCAGTTTTGCTTTTAAATGCTCACGATTGGAAGTATTGAAATCACTCAAAGAATTTTTAAAAATGTAAACCACTTGTATAATGAATAAACAATAGGAAATTGATACTAGCCATTAAAAAGCTTATAAACATTCCACCTCATCTCAAAATACTAAGTAAAATGTGTCGACAAGTGTAAAAGTCTGAGGAGGAATAAAGTCAATATTGACATTAGATCAGCTAATGAATTATATTGCTCTGGACTTAATCAATAATGTAATTCTTGCTTGAATTATAGATTGCTCACGATTTTAAATAAACCACATTCGGATTGTGTGTACTATATGCTTTATGAGCAAAGAGAAAGATGTAGAGCATACTTGCCGAAGTATCAGTATTGATTCTCTTATGGGAGATGGTGGAGAGCGAGGACATTAACTTTTCCCCTTTACATTGTCGCTCTGATTGACAACAGGCACGCGCTAATTTTGGATATTACAAAAACCTAATTAACTGAAAGTAATCTATTTAGATGAGTATGGAGGGAGAAAAATAATGTTAGTGGAGACATTACCACCATGTGTCTAGCATAAATAGTAACTGATACATGTGTGTGTGTGTGTGTGTGTATATATATATATATATACATACATATACATATATAAGTGTCTACATCTTAAATTTTTATTTATTTTTTATTGAGGTATAGTTGATTTACAATAGTATATTAGTTTCAGTTGTACAACAGAGTGATTCCAAATTGTTAGAGATTATTTAATGTTATAAAATATTGGCTATATTCCCTGTGTTGTGCAATATATCCTTGTAGCTTATTTATTTTGTACATTGCAGTTTGTACCTCGTAACTCCCTACCCTTCTCTTGCCCCTCTCCCCTTCCCTCTCTCCACTGGTAACCACTAGTTTGTTCTCTGTATGTGAGAGTCCATTTCTATTTTGTTATTGTCATTTGTTAATTGTTTTAGATTCCATATATACGTGATAATAGTATCTATATTTTAGGGATGGAGAAAATGAGCCTCAGGGGTTCTCTTGCCTAAATTTCACATACCAAGCAGGTGGCAGAGCTGATGCCCAAAGCTCATGATGGCTTTATCTGCTCAAGGTGACCCCTCTTTGGAAACTGTACAAGGAGGACAGTTTGACTTAAAAGCAAAGGCCAAGGTTTAAACCTGAGCACCATGATATCATTGGACCCCTCGCACCCTTTCTTTAAGGGCTCTGAAACAAGGACAGCAATGCCAACCTCAGGGTATGACTGTAACAGGCACTAAAAGAGCTGCGTCGGCACCCTGCAAAGTGCCTGGTGCTCTGTGGACGTTCAGTAAGTTTTCATGCCATTTTATCTATTTTTTTCAGGTTTGCCATTTGGAGCCATATCTGCCATTTGGAGCCATATCTGTTGTGTGGAATGCTTCAACGTCAAAACGTTATGCAACAGTGTCACTTATTCAAATGGAAAGCCTTTTAAGACACTAGTTGGAAACAGCACACTTCATCCAACTTGCGCCCAGCACCCCTCTCACTCTTGGTGAGTGGTACCTCCTAGGAGCAGTGCCTCTTCTCAGAGAGTCAGAGGAGATACTGCGTCCAGAAGGGTGAATCAGTGGGGCAGGAACTGCAGGCTCAGTGCAGCGATTCGAGACCTCCTTGCAAAGCTTTGAAAAAGAGAAACCCGCTACAGAGCAGGCACCTCTGAATGAGGCTTCCTCTGCGTGCTACTCCTTAAGCAGTAAATAATTAAAACCCCCTGAAAAAGACAGGTAAAATACAAGCCACAATGTCAGTAACACAGACATGAAAGAGAAGGGGAAAAAAATGAATTAAAAAAAGGCAATGAAATAATTCATTTGAAGCTCTAATAAAGTTTCATTTTCAGTCTTGTTTAAAGATATATCAGACTTTAGGGATGTAACCTAATTACATTTTTATTCTAAGTTCCATTCAAAGATCTTGGACTTTGATTCTTTAACACAGATCAAACATGGAATAATTTTCTTGTGGCTATCAATACTTAAAAAGGATCTCTTCATTAAATACTATAAGGTCTTAGGAACGTGTACACATAGTAGATGGAGAATAAACTGACATGCCCTTAAAAGTGACAGTTAAGTTATGTAGAAATAGCAATGCTAATTCACTTAACTTCTGAAAAAAAAAAACTTTTTAACTATGACATTCACTTTTATTCAAATATAAAGTGACTCAGTTTCTAATACTGATCAAATCAGATGCCCCTTAGAAAACATATACTAGTGCCCACTTTCTAAATCCATTTTTGGAATTTACCTGGAAAATGAAATCCTGGAAGTAGCAAGTCTTGCAGTCTTGCAGAGATTAAAGGGGAGATGCTTCAACAGGCCTGCAGTCAACCCAAGAGCCTTAGTGACGGGTGGGTGTGTGAGAGTAATCAATGCTCATACTTAGACACTTTCTGGATTGGATTTACTTCATATTGTTACTAGGAAACCTCAATGGAATAACGCCTTTGCTCTTCCAGAGAATCTTTTTGGAAAAGTTTCCTCCAAAGGGAAACTTTAAGATGCTAAATTAGAAGCAGTTTAGAAGTGGGGGAAAACAAACAAACAGGACTTATTTTTTTAACTCTGAAGAGGAAAAAAATGTTCCCAATGAACAGGCAGAGTTGTACTAGAGGTATGAACAGGTAGGGCAAGTACAGTAGGACTTAAAGAGGCCAGCAGGAAAGCCGGCAGAGTTTTGGTCATCAGTGGCAACCATTGGGAGGTTTTGTTAGAGTTGGTTTTTGTTTGTTTTCCCTGTTTTGAAATATCCACAGTGTCCACTAGTGAATCTATTTTCAAGGATAAACATGGAATATGATGTCCTTTGTTGATTCAAGTGCTGTTTTCTCTTACAGTATTCTGTATGTAATGGAAGCTTCATTGTTACAAATTTTAAAATATGATAGCAATTTAAATAGAAAATAAGAGTTGTCTAAAACCAAAAACAACCATATTATGCTTGTCAAAATCTATTAATAGCAAATAACAAAGACATCATTTTCTCACCACTGTTTGGTACATGAATAAACTACTAGGTTTAGAAAGACAAAAGAAAAATTTGAATCTTCACTATATTTAGGATGGCCAATTCCTCCAGGTTTGCCAGGACATTTTTTGTTCCTACCCCAAAAGTGTGGAGTCCTGGGAACCCCCTGATTCTCAGGCAAATGGGATGATCAGTCTCCGAAACACTGACCCAAAATACAAAGAATTTTGAAAATATAATTGAGTAAAACACAAAAGTGATATTTAGCAAAAGCATAATGCAGTATGTGTTTTACTTGTTTTATGGGCAAAAATATTACATCAGCATGAATGAAATACTACATGGAAAAATCTTAAAAATTACTAACAATGACACCATCAGTCAATGAAAATGTTTTTTTTGGGTCAAGCATCATTCTACTCCTTATCCATGCATAATTTTTATACAGTTATAAAGAGATTACTATAGTTAGTTTGCCTATCTAAATTATTTTATTAGAACTATTACTTTCCATATTAAATATTTCCATAACTGCATTATAAAAGGCTGCATGATATTTTTTTGCGGGGGGATGTATACTTTAATCATCTGTCTAGTGCTTTTATATTTAGATTATTTCTCCACTATAAATAATGTTTCAATGAACCCCTTCATGTATTTTTCTATATTGAATTTTTTTAAAATTTCTATAAGTGAAATTAATAGATAAAGATGTATGGAAAATTTTGTAGTTCCTATGCATTGCCATATTACTGTCCAAAACCATTTAAATGATTCATATTATCACCAGCAATACACATAAGTATTATTTTAACAAACCATGATTGCTTTGTTTTCGCATTTTACAAATATTTCACAATTATTCAAACTGATTTTTAGAGAAGTTAGTTATTTTCCTATATGTTCATTACATATCATATTTCCTTTTTGGCAAATTATCTGTTTGTATCCCTTTTCTACTCATTACAGTGGTCTTAACATTTTCCTTACCAACTGATGTATTCATTACATAGAATACACCTACTAATTTCTTTGTAATATATGCTGCATATAAAGTTATTTTTTCTCCTTTCTCCAACCCCCTACTCCATATCTGAATACTGTCTCTTCTGTTGAAATGTCTGGAAGTCATCCTTTCCATCGATTCAGCCAGCAGACTGGCTCACTCCTTATCAGTCTTAATGCCTCCTTAATCTTCCCCTGCTTCTAGTTCCCCCAGTTCTAGGCTACCCCGCCACAATTACTGGACAACCTAATTCATACATGGATTCCACCAAATGACAAAAAGCTTTGTTATAAAACCACCCAAGCCTTCCGGTCCCCACTCACTCAGTTTGCTAGTCATTTTCTTTTCCACTTTGCTCTCCATATTTGGAAGGCCCTCTATACAGTATTAGCCTTTATGGATTTAGTTTTCTTAGAGAACCATCCTTTATATGCGTAATCTGGATAGGCTAAAATGGCAGAGGAGATTAAGTCATGAGGGGGTCATGTCACTGGTACTCCCTGATGGAATGGGCTTCTCACTGAGCACTCCAGGGCATCTGGAGGGGTAGGGCTGGGGAAGGACCATGGAGGCAAACAGTTGGACAAGTTGGCAAATGACAGAGGACACAGAAAAGGAGATACAATTTTTTTTATTCATAATTTTGTGAGGGCCAGTTTTTTTTTTTTTCAGAAGCCTTTTCTTGTGACAATCTAAGTAAAAATAAATGCAGGAAAAATAAACCCAGAAGGTCAACTTTGTGAGGTGTCCGCTGAGCAAACCTTTGTCTAGGGAGGTGTTGTTGGGGAGTGGGAAAGACACTGAACCAAAGATCTGAGGACACAGGGTCCCGTCTTGGCTCTGACAGGCTTTAGTTGTCATTTAACCTGTCAGAATCCTATTTCCTGCAAATCTGAAATGGGAATAATATCTCCTACCTCATTCATGAGAAAAAGCATGACATCGGTACCATCTATATCTACTAATACACCTTTCTATATGTGACTGCCATTATGTACATTGCAGATACATCTGATTTGTTCTATGTCTGCCTAAATGTTAGTTAAATCAGTTTGCAGAGCCATGCACATATAGAGATGTTTGTGTGTATTTGTGTTGAGTATGACACAGAGAGGGGAGAGGGAGCTGACATGAATGTAGAACTCTGAATCCAAGTCTTGTGCCTGCTACTAACAAAATACGTGGCCATGGCAAAATTGCTTCATTACTCTGTTTCAGCTTCTTCATCTGGTAAATTAGAGTCTGGAATAGATGACTTTTAAGACCTAATATGGCTCTAACATTCATTCATCTAAAAGAATTAAACAACATAATTTCCCAACCCAGTTTTCAACAATTGAGAACAATTTTACAATCTACTAAATACATACCTACCTGTTAATCCATAGAAAAGGTTTTTCCTGACCCTTAGGGCCACCCTTATATCATCCCTTCCTGAACATCAACTGCAGGAATCATGAACACATATAAAATTAATCCCTCAGAGAACGATTCTCTTCTATTTCCCACCCAAGCTACTACCCTTCAAAGAGTTTCCTCATTTGTATGCAGTAGCCCAGCATCCAAGTGGTACAACAAGGACAAGCATAAAAAGCCTGCAAGCCCTAGAGACCAAGAGGATACATACCTACTAAGCACCTACTGCACAAACAAAAGTTACCCTACCACTTGGAAAGGCAGCAGGGAAGTTATTCATGGAAGCAAGGTCTCCCGTCTCCAGATAGGCTTAATGTTCTGAAGGAAAAGTAAAGAAGTTGACAGTTTTTAAGGACTGATCTTTCAGTAGACATTTAAGTGACCACAAAAGTCAGAGCTGGAAGTGAACTCAGAGCAAAGAGCATCTGCTCCCACTGCCTCATTTTACAGACGAGGAGAGCAAGATCCACAATGATTAAATAACTTACCCAGATACACAGTTACTTAGCAAGTGGCAGTGTCCAAAGAGAGTCTAAGTTTATTGCCCAATCTAATAGTTTTTCCTCTGCTAGATTTCTTCTCTAATCTGATGCTCAAATGCTGTTAGGTTAACTGTGCAGACCAAGATAGTCATCCAACGTCAATCATCCAACCATCACTAATTTAATCTCTGTTATGAATTTGCAGGCTTCCGACTTATATCTCTATAAAAGCTTTTGTCCCATATTTCTAATATCCCTGTAGATTTGGGCTTCCCTTACTATCAGAAAAACCATCAATAATTAACATTTCCTCCCACTTTTCTACATGATAATAATATCATTGGATCTCTAATAGTTCTTAATCATCACCATTTTTTTTCTTACCAACTGTAAAAACCTTCTGTCCTTTTCAATACTTTTTAATTCAATGAAATCTTTAAAATTAGCTAGTTCCCCCCCGCTATTAAAAAATAACACATGCACAAGATAACCAATTCTAATAGTGCAAAACGGCGTATAATGCAAAATACCTCCTGCCATTCCACATCATTGGTGCCCTTCTCTGGGGTAGCCTCAGTTGAGATTTTGTGTATTTGATGGGTTTTAAATCTTCTCAACAGCGTTTACATCTCTATTAATTTTTAATAAAATGAAAGAGAAAATAAAACACCACACTAAAAACTGATATATCCTTTGCATTTCTTTTAGTTATTAAGGCTGTTTTTCTAAAGAAACTGGCAAACATTATTCCATGACAAAATAGAAATTACCATGAAATATCTATCAATTTTGATGTGGCATCTTTGATGATATTATTGTATTTTAACCTTTTTTTGGAGAACTGAATACTGTGATGATAAACTTCATTTCAAATGCTGAAGAATAAAAGTATTCACCAAATGAAGTGATATTTATGATAGAATATAGAATAAGGTAAAAAGCCAAAACTCTAGGAAGAGATTGTTTACATCAGATTCTAAGGAGTTTTTTTTAAATTGCCTTCTATTAATTTAGGTAGTATTCTCACAATAAATGTTCTATCTGTCAGAATTTAAAATGAAAGAACATTACATTTTTCACATGTCAAATCATATCACTCCACCATTATTATATTCCTTTATTTTTTCCTAAAATAACATCTTTTTTTTTTTTTAGTTAAGAAAAGTCACTGACACTACATTGAATATTGTACCGGTTTCCTGAGGCTGCCATAACAGTACCACAAACTGGGTGGCTTAAACTGGGGGCTGGAAGTCCAAAATCAAGTTGTGGATTTGCAGGGCTGGTTCCTCCTCAGGACTGTGGGGGGAGAATCTGTTCAGTGTCTCCCTCTTAGCTTTTGGTAGCAGGTGTTTCTTGGTTTGTAGATGGTGTTCTCTCTATATCTTCACATCATCTTCTCTCAGTACATGTCTCTCTTTGTGCCCAAACTTCCCCTTTTTATAAGGATACCAGTCATATTGGATTAGGGCCACCCTAAAAACTTCATCTTAACTTGATTGCCTGCAAAGATCCTATTTCCAAATAAGGTCACGTTCATGGGTAGTGGAGGTTAAGGTTAAGAATTCAACATCTTTTGGGGGTTCCACAATGCAACTCATGACAAATAGGGTTGAAAATTTTTCTCTCAAATGAGAAAGCAGAAAGTACCAGCATCCCATGCAATACTTGTCCTGTCTTGGCTGTGTAGTTACCAAAACTATTCAGCACCAACACTGGGGAAGGAAAGCCAAGCAGTGCAGCACATGTGACTCTATGACAAGAGACTGCAGGCTGGGTGTGAAAAGTCTTACCCCACCAAACATGGAGACAACTAGAATCACAGACACAGTTACGAATAAGGTGTGTGTGGGAGCCCAAGCCAGTGGCAAATCTGAGCTCAAAGCAGAGAGGAGACAGGGTGGTATGGAGGGCTCCTTTACCTTCTGAAGGACCCACTGGGAAAGGCATCAAATGAAGGATGGGGTCTCATGGTCTGGCAGATGATGGATTTGAAAATATGGAGTGTACACAGAGAGATAAAGAAGGGAAGGTGGGAGGGAAGAAAGCCAGATGGATGGTGGCGTTGATGAAAAGGGTCTCAGAAGTGTATTAGTCAAACTTCGGGATGGATGGATCAAGCAGAGCTAGAAACTACTCTGAACCGTTTTGAGGCCCAGTTGTGTGTCATGATCAATTGTAAAAGGCACTGCCAATAATTTTTACAACAAAAAACAACCAAACTTATGGAATGGTTTGCTTTTTTTACATATAATGATGATCTGTTATTATCCATTTTAAAAAGTCCTCTTTATTTGAATTCCAATGTGCTTTCTAGGTGGGAGAGAGAGGCTGTAGGACTTCAGGGAGCACATGACCCTCAGCCTATTTCCGTTTGACCACAGCCCATAATCTGTGGTGGTGTTACTACTTCTGCTTCGGGGGCACGATGCGTGTGTTGGGATTTCAGCAGTCTCATAAGAATGCTCTCTAAGTCAACATTAACAATCATATTTGCTTCCCTGAGAAACTAGGTTGAGAATGGCAGCTATCCTGCACAGAATCACTGCCCCAAGGCTGGGGCAGCCGGAAGATAAAAAAGATATAGAAGCTCATGAACAATAGGTGGTGAGCAGGGGTACAGGGATTTTTTTTTCTTTTGAGCAGATATACTGACATGGTTTAAGGCCACCAAATGTTTCTACAGGCAGAACACGAGAGTCTGTGTGCCCACGGTGGGGATCTACAGGTAACACATCTCTCTAAAGCTGTTCTTCAGCAATGGAAGCCTGTTCTGGGAATGTCCACAGATATCTAGATGTTTCTAGTTGTATGAATTACCTGAGATGATAGTTCAAGTGGGACTGAGTGGCAGAGATACTTGCAGGGTAGGTTATCTTGGGGGTAGCAGATCAGACACCCCTGAGTTCTCAGATAAGGCATCTACAGAATCTGTTACATCAGCTAAATGTTTCCACTTGACGAGTGTCTGAAGTGTCTGTGAGCAGTTTTCAATGTTAACAATCACAACTGCTATGCCTGCGCCTTTAACATCTTTGCTGTAATGGTTGGTTCTTCTTCTACACTGAGTTACTAAGTTAGCCTGGCAGGAGCTTCCAGGAGACTTCAGTGAGGGGAATTAGGAGTCCAGAACTGAGTCAGAGAGCTCAAGTTTGGATCCCAATTCCAAGACCCATGATCAGGGAATGAGTCTCTGCTCCAGATGGAAACACTTCAAGACTGGATCAGCCAAGGGACCCACTATTTCCTCCTGGATTAAATAATGATAATCATGGGATCTTGAAATAGTCTAGGACCCTGGATAGCAGGCAAAACACTATTGTAGACTTGTGATGGAGTCATTCTATGTCAGTGAGCTTAAAAAGTTGTCTATTTTTATTTTTTGGATTATAAATATGTTGTTCATCTATTATATTCAAACAATACAGAAATGTGTTACAAAAATGCATATATTTTTTCTATATTAAAAATAAAAATGGAATTTTTGGAAGACTAAATTATATTAATAAATTGAGAGATTTGTAAAGTGTCTAAAAATGTTAAAATGGAAGTTTTTGGAAAAGCACAAAGACATTATATATCACATCCCAAAGGGAATCTTTAGTGTAAAATTTTCGAAGAAATAGCAAAAAACCACTCAGACGGCTCGTGAAATCCCTCATTCAAAATAAGGGCATATAAGTGTTGGAGATTGTATCAGTCAAAGTTAGATTAGGCTACACTGTGGTAGTAAATAGACCCTGAAATCCCAGAGGCTTAGACAAAGTAGTTTTCTTGCTCACATGAGGTCCACTGAGGGTGGGTGACTCTCTAGAGTCACCCAATGCTCATTCGGGGAACTGGTTGCTTCCATCTCATGGTTTCACCATCTCAACATAATTCCTCCATGGTCACCATGGCAAAAACAGAGATAGTAGGGAGGACTCATATCTGCTCCTCCAAGTTTCAGCCTGGAAGGGACTGCTCATAGACCATTGGCCAGAATTAGCACTTTTATAGTGGCTGGCACATAGCACTCAATAAGTGGTAGCTCTTATCATTATAGTCAATGGAAAACAGCATTGTGACTAGCTGGATAAGAGTTTATCATGTGTAACTAGCACCATTGATTATTACCCTAATGTAGGGCATTTGTATTGTTTCCATTTATTTTTATTATTACCAATAATACATGTATAAAGACATAATATGTCTTCACATAAATTTTTGTCTTCATATCTGATTTTTTCCTAGATATGTAATCCTAAATTGTTTGCTAGAAATGTCAGGCTAATTGATCCTATCACCAGCAATGTGAAAAACCTGCTTAAATTTTTAAAATTTCACAGCATTAAATGCTATCTTTAATAAGTAAATAGACAACATTTATCCCTGCACATGTAAACATTTAAACATTCTGTACCTATCCTATCAGTCGACTCTCTCAGATTACTGTAATTCTAGAGTATTGACTTGCCTCTTCCACTAAAATGTAAGCCTCTGAATCAAGGGGCCACAAATATCTTTTTCAGCCATATACTTCCAGCACTTATCCCAGTATCTTGCACATAGTAGAAGTACAATAAATGCTTGTTAGAAAATTACACGGGAAAAGTAGCATATCTTTAGTGCTTTAATTTGTGCTTTTTATTGTCAATGTTGGCTTTTATTTTAATGTTTATTACCCAGTTTAATTTCTTCTACTGGTGTGTTAGTGTTTTTTCTTACCAATTTGTAAATGTCCTTTATATAATAATGATACTAACCAGTTATATTTGTTTCCAATAATTCCCAATTTTAGTTTATCTTTAATTATATGAAGTCTTTAATAAATAATTTTTTCTTTAAGTACATGTCAACTCTCTCAGTGTTTGTTTCTGATAGTGGGAACGCTGTACCACTAGCCTCGTGTTTCCATGAGGGGACCTCCTCTCTCTTTCCCTCTTCACTTCTCACCACAGAGGAGGAAAAACAATGTATCTGACTGGTGAAATCCTGAACTTCCATTCTCTCTGGACTCTGCTCTCAAGCTCCATGCTGAAGTTCACAGGCACAGGCTTAGAACCTGTAGAAGAGTCTGAACATGACCAGTCTTTCAGTAACTAGGTGGTTATGATGAATTCTGTGAGATAATAGAGTTTGATTTGAACAGATATAAGCTCTGTTCCCTAACTAGCCTTAGCTATTATGATCTGTCTGATTCCCATGTTTCTTCTGAATTGGTTCTGAACTTGGAGCAGTGAGAAGATTATAATTACCTCTCCTATAAAGCCCATCATTTTTCTTTGTGCTTTGTTCCATTGTTTTCACGTTTCGAAGGTCTTTCTCATCTAAGACTGAAATATATATTTGCCTCGAGTTTCTACTTTTTTCATCGTTTATTTTTAAATGTTTCTCATATAATGTAATTTTAAAATAAGATACAGAAGTAATTAACATTACCATAAAATGTTTGGAAAATCATAAAGAGAAAAATTTAAATCACACTTAGTTTTTATACTTTGTATCTTCTACTTCCAAAATTATTGACATTTTTTGTAGACTTAACATTTAATCAGTTCCAGTGTATACTGTCAGTTCTTTGATATTAGGACTTCCCTCTTCTTAAAATTTTTAATTTTGATTTATCTCTTGTTGGGTTGTAGATAGAATGCAGCATACACGGAAACTACATTCACAGTGTACTTTCTGAAGTACATAAGTAAGAATACCTTCCCATTGCTTCTTATGGGACAGAACTTACTTCTGTAGCATACTATCAGTTCTCAAGTTTATAGCATTCCACTCTCTTTACCCTCAAACCTCCTGGACTCTACATTTTTTTTTGGGGGGGCACTTATTGTAGCAAAGGAGAAAAAAGTGAGTCTTATCTAATTTTTGTTCCAATGAAGGCAATCTGTGCTTTTTCTTTGGATGCAGGTGGGAGTCTGTCTTAATCTGAGTCATTCAAAAAATTCCCGAGAATTATCTAGCAATGGATTTTTCCTTATAGTTTTGACTGGAGCATAAAGAGCTATTTCAATCTGAATATTCATATCTTTTTAGGGTCAAGAAAGCTTTCTTAAAATGTCTTTGGTTATGACTTTCATTTTGGTTATCATCTACTCTACCTCAGAAACTTCCATACTGATAATGTCATTGTTTTCACTTCTTAGTCTTTCACTTGCATTTTGGGAAAATGTTTTGAGCTTGTCCTCAACATCACTGATTCAATATTCCATTGGGCCAATCCTGCCCTTTTTCTGCTCTGCATTTTAATTCTACCAACGCTTTTCTTAAAAAGCCTTCCTTATTTCATCTGGAGCTCACTGTCATCTCATTTGGTTCTATCCTTAAGCCTTTCTGCCTCCTACTTGTATCTTTCTGAAGACATTAAGAATTTTTCTAAAATGATCACATTTACAGGTTTGTTCTTCAGATTAATGTTTTGTTTTCCTTGTATTTTCTACATCCCTTTAAAAGACTAAAAAGAGCGGTCTTTTTAGTCCAGGTATTTAAAGGCAAGCAGAGTAGACAGTCTGCCCTAGGCTCTGCTCGCTGGCTAGGTGGAGCTAGTAGAATCCTCCACTTCTACCTCCAGTTGGTAAGAACAGCACTCACTCAGTACCAGTGTCTAGCAGGCATTCTTCTAGGACTGAGATTGGATCTTCTCTTCCTTTTACTGACTGCTTCTCTTCTATTTTAATCCGTTCTTTAAAATAGCTAGTCTTTGGTGGTAGAGCTCGTTTTGACACTTTTAGTCTTGCTCATGGTTCTATCTTTGTCCTAGTTCTTAAAAGACAGCACTCTGTGGTCATAATCTGACCCTGGTCTCTGTATGTTAACATCACTCCTTATTCAGAACTTCTAGATTTAAGCAGTAAGGGTTAACTTGTCCAGGACTGATACCCTGCAGGCCAGTTTCCTAGAAAAGGAGATGGACTCTAGCAAAATTCCAAGGAAACCAGTTAGGCTCAGTGCTTTTAGGACAATTAATTCTGACCTAGACCCTAGACTTAGACCCTAGAGTTCTTCTCTCCTGACAGGGGAGAGGTTGGGGCTCCCCAAATTATGAATGCCTATGCGGCAAGTCTTGCTATTTGTGTGCCATATCCTATGACTGCAACCACAAGGCAGAGACCTTATCCCCTGCCCCTCCCCTTTGCGCCCTCCCCCAGAGGGGCTGGTTGATCCTACCTCAAAAGATGAATGCTGGGCTGGCAGGATAGAGCGTGTGTCAAGGCTCTGCCATGTCATGTTGCTATTGTGCCTGGCCCCAATCAGAAAATACTCCCCTAAACATAGAGCATCCAATGAAAGGGCAATGGGAGACCAGCACACCTGCTCAGCTCCTGTCTCTCTGAGTTTTCTCAGAGCAGCACTGCTCCAGCAGGCCTGCTGTGAGTGCTGCTGACCCATTACTTTGTTAGCATGGCAGTTGTCTCAGCAAACTGGGCATCTCTCCAGGCCAATAACATGGCCTTCTGGAAGCAAGTCAGGGGACTGGAAATAGATCAAAGACCAAGATGGGAGTGGGAAGAGTCTGCTAGTGATGTTGTTGTGGTCAGCCTTCAGAATGGCTGGTTAGTGGCCATTAGCAGGAACTAGCCTTGAGAAATCCTTGGCAGTGGGAACCCTATGGGGTTAAGACTCTCAGTGATAGAATTCCTTTTTGTGTGTTTGTGTGATATGGGAAGGAATGGCCTAATACATGGTGAATACTTCGCTGAGAGGAAAGCTGAACTACTGCCCCTCATAAAATTCATGCAAAAAAAATGAAAGGGGGCATCTTCCCCATGACCACTAAAAATGGGTGGAGCATGTGTTAGGGAAGGACTGAGCAAGACAGGATAAGTGGACTTCCAAATTCTACTCCTTTCCATGAGATCAAGATTGTAAGGTAGATGGTCCCTTACAGTGGTGGATTCCTCCATAAATCTGTTGCTGTAGCTGCCTTTCACTACTGGATGCATCAGGGGAGAGGGGGACCATTCCACTGTATATTCACAACACTGCTCTTCTCCTCATTCCTTCCAGCCCCTGGCAAATCACACTGGGATACACCATCTAGAATGTGTCCAAAGAACTGACTGTCAACAATCAATTCTAGGCCCTGAACTGAGCAAGCCAACCAGGATAGCTCTTCTTCAGAAGTTCCCGGTCATTAGGAGAATTTGGGGTCAATGTTATAGATCTGGGTTAGCCTTTACTCAATCCCTATGCTAAAATCGCAGATGAAGGCCTGCAGAACTGGAAGATGTGCACTTTCCAAGCTGTACCTACAATGGCCTTCCCCTGCCTGTTCTCAGTGAACATGATCAGCACCCGTCGTTGTCACCCAACATCTACTTCTAATCATCCTCCCGGTCTCTCAGGATGCGAGGTCTAGACCCCAAGCCCACATGGGTTGAAATGGAATGGATTGCTGACAGAGTGAGAGATGCTACATAGAAGCCACCCCTCTTTGAACTGGGGGAGAAGGAACATAACAAAAAGCTAGACAGAAATCAAGGGCTACCCTGACCGATACTAATCCTCTAGGCTAGCCCCTGCTGAAAACAGACTTGCCTCCTACAAGGCTCCGTGGAAACCAGCCAGTCTCAGTGCTAAGTTCATTAATCTGGTCAAAGGCGAGGCTTGGACTCAGATCCTAAGTCAATGGAAGGGGAGAAGGTGAAAGGTGTTGGTGCTTGCTCAACTGTGAATGCCAATTGATCAACCCTGCCACTGATTTGCTCCCCACCAATAAAGCTGCAACTGCGAGGCTTGGACCCTAGTCCCCTGACCCAACCACTAAATACTGACCTGGCAAGGGAGGATTGAAGTTAAGGTTCTGACACATCATCTTATTATTGTTGCCTTGGCCGCAGACCATACCTGGGGGGAAGTTGGTGCTTCCCTAGTCATGGCTCTTAAAAAACCCTCTCTCTCCCAGGCTCTGACACTGGCCCTGCTAGACCTCTGTGTGCTGCTCTAGAATGTATGTGCACATTTCTTTGAGGTCCAGGGTCTGAGAGCTTTCTCCAATGCTACACAGATGTGGTGTGAATACCGCTTGTCCATTTGTCCTTCCAAATAGGTGACAATTCTGAAAGAAGATACAGCCACTGATGTGCTACAAGTATTTGTCAGACCACAACTACTCCACACCTGCTACCCCAGCAGATATTTCACCTGAAGAATGGGACTGCCAGCCCCTGCGCCAATAGAAGCCAGGCCATTGCATACTAGAGCACCATCTTCAGCAGCAGTGGGAACTAGAGCTTGTGCTCAACTCTGGCCAGGGGACTCTGGTCCCACGTGTGCTTGTGGGCTGAACATTGGCCCTGACTGCACCCAGGTGCCCAGCCCTGTGACATGGTTTCTGCTCATGTTCATTTGCTCTCTAGTTCCCTGAGGGTGCTGGAGCCATGCCCTGGCCTACAGCTGCTTTGCTGGGCCCTGACAACCTGACCTTTGCCATCTGCCGGCTGGTATCCTGCTTTTTTAATCTGAATGGGCACCTCTGGAACCAGGAGGATGCCACCTGCCCCTGAGCACAGCTACCGCCTAGCTGTTGCTGCAGGGCCTCCCTATGTGGGGCTTGTCTGGACCAATCAGATCAGGTATGCGGAAGCTACGCCATCATCACCTCAGGGGGACCCCCATATTCAGGTGAGCTCTCACTGCACTCTAGCCACATAGTTTAAGTAGTCCTAGTTTACCCTCCTCATAAAAATTCTACCCCAGATTACAAAAGCTGCACAGATAATTTTCACCATGGCTAAGTACATCAGATACTCAAAGTCAATCTCTAGAATTGCCATCAGCATCAACTCTGTCATTTTATCCATCAAATAATACATTTTATCCATCAAATAATACCAATAATATCCATTGGTTCTTGTGGCCAATGAACTGATTAAGGCCATAGAAAAATAGTTTAGATCTTTCAAAAAGTGGTTGCAAAACAAAATAACACAATCGAACTTAAAAACAGGTTTATAGCCAAAACTTTCTACGTATTATGGAATTTGGGTGCATTTTATCATGCTATGGGGTGGGGCATCTAACTGTGAGTAAGCCACTGACCCATGAAGGTAATATCACAGCAGCCCCACCCTGATCACATTTCCCAAACTCATCCTCACTCTCAGCTACTAAAATGATACAGTGCCATGGTTACTAATCGTATTAGTAGCCATTAGTAAGTGCTCCAGTATTTGTTGAATGAGTGAATGGAAAGATGAATGAATAAATAAATAAGCAAAGGAAGCAATGAATAAATCCTCCAATAGAAATACATTCACAGATTTTAAAAAATCAGAAGGCGAGAGAAATCAGGAATTGTAGTTTAACGAGTATTGAGTGCCAGTTTTGCTGATGAAAAAGTTCTGGAGACCAGTTGCAGAATAGGGCGATTATACTTAAAGCTACCGAACTGTACACTTACACATAGTTAAGATGGTAAATTCTGTTACACATTTTTTACTGCAATAAATTTTCAAAAAGTCAAACCAAATTTAAAAGTCAGAAATAAAATTTATAGGAAAATTCAGAATATGTTTATGATAGCTATCTGAACCTCACTGAGGCCACTCTTAAATTTTCATCAATGTAGCCCTGGCGTCTTCAGCCCTCATTTTCATACATTATTTCATATTTATTTTGTGACTTCTTTTTTTGGAGCCAGTAATTGACAGTTCCATTATTTGATTTCTCATAATTGGAGAATTTGATGCTTCCAATTATAAAAACAAAATAAGACTGAAAACAACTCTTATTCTGTTCAACTGAGGGATGTTCCTAGAGTAGAGAACAAAAAAGTGCTAAACTATACTTTAGTGTATAATTTTCAGGAATTTTCATCATTAGCACATCAAGAAAGTAAAGCAATTCTTGGTCTGCATAGAGTAATGGCTGCTAGCACAGGCTCTGAATCCAGCTGACTTAACACTAGCCCCGCCACTAACCAGCTTAATTTCTTTGTGCCCCAGTATCCTCATCATTCAAAATGAAGTTAATAATTTCTAAAAGCTTAAAAGAGTATTTACATCACTGATGAAATGAGAATAATAATTTTAAAAAGCTTAAGCAAAGGTTTTACTTTGAATTTTACTTAAGAAAGAATTTATTCCATTTTTACAAATTGAAACACTAAACTCTACTTTTAACAATAGGCTAAGAGTTTTAACAGGTAACCTCTCGATTATAGTAAGTAATAACCCTTCAGTACACAATTCTATAATCACCTACGGTTCCACATTCAAAAACAAGCGCTGTTAACACATTGGTATATGATACATACCAAATATAATGATATTTTACATTGTGGTTTTTTTTTTTTTTTTTTTTTTTTTTTTACGGTACACGGGCCTCTCACTGTTGTGGCCTCTCCCATTGCGGAGCACAGGTTCCGGACGCGCAGGCTCAGCGGCCATGGCTCACGGGCCCAGCCGCTCCGTGGCATGTGGGATCCTCCCGGACCAGGGCACGAACCCGTGTCCCCTGCATCGGCAGGCAGACTCTCAACCACTGCACCACCAGGGAAGCCCTTACGTTGTGTTTTGAATCTTGTTTTCTATTTAACGTATCGTGAGTATTTTCTCAAATCAATATACATTTGAGATTTCCTATACAATTTAGAATAAAATCCAAAGTCCTCAGCTTGTCCTACAAGCCCCAGTGTGATCCCAAGCCTCCTGGTCTAAACTTAGCTCCTTTCCTTCTACCCCCAACCTTCCTCACTGGGCTCCAGACAGTGCTCAGCATGCACTTGCCTCAGGGCCTTTGCACTTCCCATGTCCTCTCTCTAAAAACCTCTTCCTCCAGATTCTCATAAGGCTTACTCCCTCACTTTATTCATGCCTCACCTTCTAAAAGGTGAACACCTTATGTAAAGTAGCAACCACTATCTATCCTTTTGCCTTGTTTTATTTTTCATCACAGCACGTACCAGTGCTTCATATGTTATATAGCTATGAGTGGTTAAGGCCTGTTTTTCCCAGTAGAATGTTAGTGCCAGGAGGGCAAAGATTTTGTCTCTCTTGTTTACTGTTTCATCCCCAGGTACTAGGTTCTAAACATATATTTGTTGAATGAATGAATTTGGCTCTAGTTTGTAATTTCATGACTGCACAGAACTCTGTTGCATGGGTGTTGCTTAATGCTGCTAATCCCCTGTTTTGAGACATCATGAATTGTACTGCCATGGATACACTTAAACACATTCTCTTAAATATTTTTGGATTGTTTCTTCAGGGTTGAATTAGTGGGGCAGCTTCCTAACCATCCCTCCTTTCTCTTATTCCTCTTCCCACAGGGTGTATCACAGCCAGACTTCCATCACACTCCTTTCCTTGGCCTGAAGGTATAGCCCGAACTCTATAGAGTTTGGTTCAGCCCAAGCTCTGAACGCTGGCATGTTCCTAGTTTGCCTTTCCATACTCAGTTCCCATCACTGCTCAGAAATATACTTTCCACTTTAACCAGGTCGCTCCTCTTATCAGTTTCTCTAACTATGCTTTCGTATGTAGTTCCCTCTTACAGAATATATTCCTGTTTCTTTACCCGCCTAAAGTCCACCCATCGTCCAGATCCCCCACCAGTCCCTTCTGACTCCATCGTGCCTTCCTTGGATCTAGTTTGTACGATCTCTCACTTCTTTGAATTGTTCTGTTCTTCCCCATACCTATCACTCAAGAGAGCCCCTGACTATCAGCCACGTTCCAGCATCGACCGTGCTGTAGATTACAAAGTGCAATTTCCTGAAGCACAAAAACCTTTTCCACTCCCTTCTCAAAGCCCTATGCAGTTCTAGCCACAAGATAATAAATATTTTCTAATTTAACTCTTTTGCCAAAGTCAAAACTCTTGTGGAAAATGAGACAGTGTTCTGAGGGAAGAAACAGAATTATTTCTGAGCAAATATTTTCACCTTCTCACATATTTTATTTGCATACTATCTACCCACTATCCTTCTATAAATAAATTTAATTCTTAACTTTCTGTTTGCAATCCTTATTAAACCACCAAATAAAATATGTTTCTAATGAATTTTTGTTGTCTTTTCAGACTTTGGCTTGTCTTAAGATAACATTATTAAGAATGACATTATTTTTAAAGGAACATTTCCTTCAGAAATTATTATAAAATCACAACGGGGTGGTACCCGAGTTATATAGGTTATATATATGGGACTTGGGATGCTAGGAAAATCACAAAGTGTGCCCTTCCTTTTTCCCATTTTCATACATGAGAAATCAAGTTAAAATGAACAAGCAGGTCTGTAAGAAAGGAAAAGCATTTCAAAACAATGCAGCACATATGTGGACGAAGGATGTGTGTGGAGGCCTGGAGGAAGATGCTTTCCTTCTGTGATGACGCTTCTGGGAACTCTAGGCTGAGCACTCAGCAGAGGTATGACTGTAGCAATATGGAGGGTGAGTCCAAAGTCTCACTCCTTTGCTATTCTTTTTTTTTTTTTTTTCCTGCGGTACGCGGGCCTCTCACTGTTGTGGCCTCTCCCGTTGCGGAGCACAGGCTCCGGACGCGCAGGCTCAGCGGCCATGGCTCACGGGCCCACCCGCTCCGCGGCATGTGGGATCTTCCCGGACCGGGGCACGAACCCATCTCCCCTGCATCGGCAGGCGGACTCTCAACCACTGCCACCAGGGGAGCTCCCTTTTGCTTTTTAATCCCAGTAACTCACATTCTTCTACTCAGCCTCGGGTCTTTTTCTCTACCCCCATGTGCTTTCTGGTTGCCTGGACTTGGGATGCTTCAAAGCCCCCGCAGCAGCCTGACAAATGGCTACTCACCATCCTCCTCGAAGAGCAGCCCCATGTGTGCGTGCGCCTCGGCTTCCTTCTTCCCACCGTCAATTTTGATGAGTTGAGCAATCTGAAAACATCGTTCATAGAAGTGGTTCCTTACCCACTTGTCTTCAGAATTATTGAAGTAACAGGCCAGAGCATACAAGTTATTATAGACCTCTTCAAAGTATTCTTCAAAGAGAGAAAAACATCATAAAATGCATTAGAAAGATGTCTCAAGGTACATCCCTTCAAATGGCAAACAAATATAGTGACATTTATCTTCTATTTTTCCTTAAAAGCATGATTAACCATTTAAAAAATGGAAATGCAAAAATTAATGTTTTAACTATTTAAATAATTACATTAATTAAAGGATGTGCACACGAGAAAAACAACAAAATTCTTTCGGAGAGCTTAGACCCTGTTAGAAATTGACATACTCTTTGGTTGAAACAGGAGTCTTTACATAACACAAAAAAACAGAATGATATCTACCAGCAATGTGCTCAGTTCTTTTGGAAGAAATGAGTATGTGGTATCAGCAAGTACTTTTCCCATTGAAGATATGAAAATTATTTAGAGATTCCAGAGAAAGCAATGTTTCTTAACCATGGCAAAAAGATGAATGAAGAAAGCAGATGGAATCTGAAAATAGCAAGGTATTTTCACCCAGAAGAAAAGGCAAGCATGCAGCTTATAGATAGAAGAAATGATGATCACAATGACCACATAACCTCCTTACACTTTCTAGTGCTGTTTCTGACAATACAAGTTACCAACAATGTTAAGAAAAAGTGGATTTCTATGCTTATCTTTTCTATGAGTATTTTTTTCTGCTGAAAATGCATTAATATTAGTCATCCTTCTCACTCAGTTACTAGTTTATTAGTTGTCAGTTTATTAAAACCCCCCTTTATTTTCCTAAAGTGGCATCTGACCTATTTGTACACAGAAAAGTATATTAATAAACTGTGAATCAGTCTTATAAACTCCACTGCAATCAGTCATAAACTTAAACAAAAATTGTGTTAAATTGTGCCTTACCCTCGTAAATTTCATTCTATTTGTGGATATGAACAAATTCATTACCTTTATGTTTCTTTGCATTTGTGCTTAAAGCACAGTAGTAAACGTGTGGTAGCCTCTGGATTACCATTCCAAGGATTTTTAACAACAATAATTATCTATTGGAATTAACTGATATTAATTGAAGAGTCAACCTATACACTCCTGAAAGAATTACAATTATGAAAAGCATTTGTATATTGCCCACTGATACTCCTATAAGATTAAAATCAAAAGGCTCAGAAAAAATGACATTAGGCTGATTACCACAAAAATTAACTTTCAAAAACTGTACATAAGTCACTCCAATGTTTCCAAAGAAATTTCTAAAACCTATGTCATGTTTTTACAGACATTGCTTCATAATTCCATAGGAAATGAAGATTTATCTCAAAATAAGTTTTAGACCTAAAAATTAAAGTTAAAAACTGTTCTCCCTATCTCCCATTTTTGAAGGCACTGGGGATTCTGGAGACCATTCTGCTTTTTAAGGTATTCACAATAGGCAATAGCTTAGGTGAAAAGTAGAGGGTACCCTGAGCTATTTACTTAAAACGAATACTCTCATTTCAGAACTGACTTCTCCTATGCTTTATCTTTCCATTCTGAACCTTCTGCCTAATATGAATAGAGCACTAAAATATGTTTTGTAACATTTTATATTCTTTCTCATATTTAATGATTAGAGGGTTGCTGTTTTTTAAAACCTGTAAATAAAACATTTCATATCTTCCATTTTAAAAAGTTACATGAAGAGATTTTAAAAATATATGTAATCCTGAAATAATTTTTCCTTTTTTCAGTAATTAAACCTTAATAGAAAAACATTTCCAACATTTCATAAACGAAGTTTTTGGTTCTGTTTAGAATGAGTTATATAAGCTATTTAGATTACATACTTAAAGACTACTTGTCAGCTAAGCTATTTTTCTATGGAAAAATTGAATGTTTTTCAGAGTATTAAGTATAAAGGACTATATCAAGTTTTGAATCTTTGAATAATCCAAATATATGGTCTGTACCCTTTACATTCTCAGCAGCCTTTTCTCCTTGCTTGCGGAACACTTCCTTGAATTGTCAGCAGGTATATTTATAAGATGAAAATCAATTTTATTGTTGATTTATTATTGAGACCAATATTCATTATGCTACCTAAAAAGGAGATCTCATGATGAAATAAATTTGGAAAATGCTCTTGCTAATTTCCCTCTTTCAGTGAACCACACAATATACATGAGCATGTTAAAGGCTCTGATAAGTCCTGCAATAAACCAACCTGCTTAATGTATATGTTAATTCACCTGGTTGTTTCTCAAACTTATTTCACCAGACAATTACTTTTGTTTTGCTTTACATAAACTGTATAAACATCCTGTGGGACTCTGCTTAAGTAGAACATACTTTGGGTATCTTAAATAAATGTTATTAGAAAAGAAAATTGCTGCTTAACCCTTAACAATAATTTAAAGTCAAGTGTAAATCATGTTTGAATTATCTATTGATTTGGCTACCCATTACCATTATTGCCATCTCCTCCCCAGTCCCATGGGGCACAAGGCCCTAATCATAATGTTACAGATGGTACAGAGATGATTCACAACAATGGGAAATATAAGAAATGCTATCAGGGACAAAGAAACGCTTTAACAAATAGAAAATAATCCAAAAAGAAATGACTGCCTTACTTTAAACACTTCTTTGCTATAAAACAGAAAGTGCTATTTTGAAAAGTAATTTAAATAACTCTAGGTTCCTGCTCTGCCAAGTCTCAAGGGACAGAATTGACCTGAGATGACTATTGTTAGTGCCACAGCTTTGATTACATGGACTTCACTGTGACCCTAGAGTGATGGTCTTTCCAGTGAAAAGCAATGACAATACTCAGAGATATGCTGCTTCAAGATAATTGTCTCAGATTCCACAACCATATGGGGTGAAATCTTCAAGGCACTATTAAGAGATCTCTGTATTCTAGATTAAGTGTGTGTGTGTGTGTGTGTGTGTGTGTGTGTGTATGGGTTTTAAGATTTAAAATTAATTCAAGTTAATAAGAGTTTCTGTGCATATCCCCTACACCATTTTCTGGGACATGCTTAACTCAATCACAATTTTTCTCCTATGAAGTTCATAGGAGAAATGTGAAAAAATTATACACATTTTTAAAAAAGAGCATACAAATATTTACATGTCCTTCAACTGAAGTATTTCCAATAATACTTTTTTGCAATAATTTTAACTTTCTGTATTTTAACCAGGCAAAAGCCACTGCATTTTGAAGTCGATTACCTTACAGAAGAGTTGTTCTGAGCAAGAGGTAATTTTGTTCCATTTAACAAATGTAACCTCAGTTACCATGAATATATGATAAACCACTCAGTAAAGAAAATATTTCATTACTTGTACCATGTGTATAAGACATTGGCTATTGTAAAGTTTGGACTTTTAAAATATTTGGAATTGGAGAATCATTTTAATTTATATGTATATTTACTTTTCTTTAATAAAAGATTACAAATTAAAAGTTTTCTACCTTCAGATTATTCAGCATTTAGTTTCTTTACAATTACAAAATGCTTTATGACAAGTTTCTCATATTTATGACACTTTATGACTAGTGATGTGTTTGGCTCGTATTATGCTGCTAAAATGAATGCTTCTATTTAAAACATTTAGTGAATGTGATTAATTCACCTTAGAAAATGACTGTGAGCAAATTTTATCTGCATCAATTCTATTTTCAGTAAAAATATCATTTCAGAGTTTGGGGCTTACACAAGAATGTAGGTTTTCTTACAATAGCATTTTAAACAGTTAATTTCTTGAGAAATTATATGTAAATCACACTTTAAAATTCACCAAAGGACTCTATTTTTAAAGTCAGTTCTGCAGTTAAATAATTTTCATTATACAAATAATCAAATAATCACCTCTTGTCTACACATACACACACACACACACACACACACACACACACACTCTAGTTCACATGTGGTGTTGTTAGGACTTTTGTATATCTCATATTTGTAAGTCAGGTCACAACCAGATAGGAAATATGTATATTGACTCCACTATAGAGGCTAAAAGACTTCTGCTACCCCTCTGATGCTGTTTCTATGTCCCTATCAATTTTCCACATTGCAGCACTGGCTAACAAAACATTGTCTAATACTCTATTTTCCCATAGAAAGGCCTGAGATGAAGTACAGACATCGTCATGTTGTGGCCTGAGCTTCTCTTTTTGAGTCCTATGGTGTTTTCACACAAAAAGTTGAACAAAAGGATTTGTTTGGTGAAAACACCAAATTTATATGCCAACTTTTGGGATTTCCTTTCTTTGATTATACAAAATGACCAATTATGAATATGTAAATAAGAAATACTTATGACAATATTGGTATAATTATAGTAGAGATTAAAATATTTTCTTCAATACTTGAAGCATATAGACTTTCTGGAAAATTTCAGGATACCAAAAAAAAAAAAAAAGGAATTTATTAGAGATGATGTGATGGAAAATATAAAATTAACAATTTTATTCGTAATTGTAAATTGCAGGCTTTTTATGTCTCCTCACTATTCACTAATAAAAATTCTCTGATAGAACTCTATAGAACTTACGGATAAAATCTTTAAATTACATTATACAAATACTAGAAAATAAGTATAACTGTCAAGTTATAATACTCTGAAAGTGTCTCCTCAGTGAAAGTCAACAATCAGATTATATATAAAAAAAAAAACTATGGAAAGATGTATAATTAATGATACCAAAGATTTTAATACATTGGAAAGCCCTGGAGATGTTATTAGGTGCTATTCATTGTCTTCCCTGGCTTAGAGTGACAACACCAGGATGGCTGTGTGTCTGGCCAGCCTTGCGATTCAGCGTTCTCTACCATTTATTCCATTTAGATGCTTAGCTGACTAGGTTGAATTGTGCTAAGGTGTCTCAATGTTTTAAATTCATACTTGAAACAATTTGGAACCTTCCCTCAGGCGCTCACTGTTCTGCCTTTTGCAGTGCTGCTTCCCCAAATCCATCCACTCACCTTTCCTTTCAGCTGCTTCGGCCCTGGTCAGGTAGTAGTAGAAGTGATCCAGCTTGTCAGGCTGCTCTTCCAGGGGTCTCTGCAGCCAGAAGAGGGACCTTACTTTTGCAGCCTCCCTCAGGGCATCCCACTTCTCCATCAGAGCAAAGAGCTCAGTAAAAGACTTATGATAACCATCTCGCAGCATGTCCACACAGATGTTCTTCTTGTACGAGTTCCGGTAACTGGGAATAAGAACAGAACACTGAACACGTTATTTTAATCCTTTAAATCTGTGCAGTGTTTTGATCTTTATAATAATTAAAAGTTGAATCACGCTGCATTTTTTTCCCTCAGTGGAAGCGCTGAAAACAATCTTGACCTCAAACACTTATAACTGAACAACTTCAGTTTAATGAAAGATGCCAGGAACTATCTAAATACAGTAATTTTAGTGAAATTACATTATAAATATATCAGTTCCAGAGCTGAGCTCCCTTTGATAAGGACAAATAAGCTAGCTGACTGATGTTTTAGTCTGTTTGGGCTGATATAACAAAATACCCCTGACTGAGTAGCTTATAAACAACTGAAATTTATTGCTCAGAGTTCTGCAGGCTGGAAGTCCAAGATCAAGGCTCCAGGAAGGTCGTCTTCTGCTGAGGGCCCTCTTCCTGGTTCACAGCCGGCATTTTCTAGTCATATCCTCACATAGTATAAGGAGCTAGGGAATAATCTGGAACCTCTTTTATAAGAGCACTAATCCCATTCATGAGCGCCCCACCCTCCTGACCTAATCACCTTCGAAAAGCCCCAGTGACCTACAGCTTTGGGGATTAGGATTTCAGTACATGAATTTTAGGGAACACAACATTCAGACCATAGCAACTGACAGTATCCAAAAATACTTAACACGTTAGCCACCCACCAAAACAAAACAAAAATCCAGTAAGGCAAGCAAAATTTAAATGTGTTGTCAAATATCAAAACAAAGTTCTATTAAGTGGTTTCACTGTATATTATGGAGGTTCATTCATTCATTAATTCATTTAGGCAGAAAATGTTTATTGAAATCTCTTGCTAAATATATTTTAAAAATTATTTTCAGTTAGGACTAACTTAATGATTTGTTATGTACTATTTCACTTCTAACAATAATAAATCATACGCAAGGAGATGAAATGACAATTGAATAGCCCATTTATTTATCCAACAAATAGCTATTGAGTTTCCTGCTAAGTGCCAGGCATTGTTCTAGACCAAATAGATTCAATGCCCTTGTGAAGTGTATATTCTAGTGGGAGAACACAACCAACAAATAAGCAAACAAACCATAAATAATTTCAGATGATGAAAATTGCTATATAGGAAATAAAACAGGGTTATGGAATAACAGCTCTGTGGTGGCTATTATTACACTAAGCAAGAGGCCTAATGATATACCTTTATACTAATTATTTTACATTTTTTAAAATAGGAGACAATTAAATATTTAGAACTGACTTGGTGTGCTACTACTATCAATAAGCATTTCAGTGTGGAGTGGAGACAGTCTGGAATTAGAACACCCAAGGTTGAGGTCAGCTCTTTCTAACCTCTCTGGACTTCATTTCTTCTCATCTGTGAAATGTGTATATTAATCTGTATTAATCTATGCCCTACCTACATCACAGGATTCTTCTAAGAACCAAGCAAAATTATGTATGTGAAGATGCTCTGAGAAACATTAAGTCCTGCAATAGACTCACCCTACAAATGAAACAAAAATGCCCAGCTCCCATCGCCAATAATTTTTTACTCAGGGGATCAGCTTAGGTCTAGAACAAAATACTTACAGTGAGAAACGGAGTGGGGAGAGGGAAGTGAAAAAAAGAAAAGGGGGGAAAGACTCAGATCATGGACACCTCAAAGCCATGGTAAGAAGTTTGGACTCCAAGCTAAGAGTGAGATAGAGCCGTAGAAGGGTTTGGGTCAGGGAAATGAGTCAAAGAGATTATCTTTTAGAAAAATCATATGGAAGGAATGTCCCAGCTGAACTGCAACCCTCCTCCTCCTGCACCTGGTGGCCAGTACAAGCCACCTATTGTTATAGAACTAGTTCACAAAGAGAGTAAGGAAACTGCAGTCCCAGGCCAAAAAGTCAAAAACCACCATCTTGTCAAAATGATGACCAAAAATATTTGAAGTGGAGAGGACAGGAACTATCACAGATTTTTGTTTCTGCCCTTTAGCTGAGAGTGTGGAGAAGGAAACAGTGAGATGCTCAGAAGGGCCAGGTCCTCTCTCCCCTCCCCCCACCCCCCTGCCCCTGCACAAGGGCATGGAAAGGCAGCAAAAGTCAATGCAGAGACTTTCTCAGCAGAAGAGGATTGGAACCAGCCCGCACAATGTCCCATAGCCTCTGAATGGTACGGGCCCAATACCGTAATTGTCTAGCGGCCTCCGAGTGTGTGACATAAGAGTTAATGGGAAGAGAGGGTTGGTATGTTTGCCACAATGTCGCTGGCCACAGCAAGGGGATGTGTGCTAAAAGGCTGTCGGATGCGCTGCCCACTGGGGACGGAAGGGGGACACAGCTGTAACTCTGCAGATAAGAAGCACTGGGGAGCTACTGAAAGAGTCAGGTCAGCATATTTCCAGAGCTGACAGAAAAGGATGAATAGAGTACATCAGTGATGGACCCCTGGACAGCATCCCATAGGTGAGGAATGCATTCAACTCCAAGGAAGAGAAAACTCGGCTCACAGTGCCTTCAAAACTAGAGGTTTCTATTTCTCACAGCACAAAACACCTAAGGGTAGGCAGCTGCTGGCCTTGGTTCCATGGCCTGGCAAGTTCAAGGCCCATGCCTCTGGGATTATTTTATCCTTCCCCTCACTGGTCACTGGAGGGCTGCCCCAGCTCCAGACATCATGTCCACCTTCAAGGCAAGAAGAAAGGGGAGAGTTCGGTGGCATCAGCTGTGTCTTTCTCCATTATTGGGGAAAACAAAAGCATTCCTGCAACTTCTGTTGGAGTTCCACTTTGGTTCCATGGGTGAGAACTGTGTCACTTGGCCATCCCTGGCTGCAGGAGACTAGAAAAACAAATATCCTGCCTGTTTTGGGGCACACTGCTGCCCCCAAATGAAACTGGGGTTATGTTAGCAAAGAGGGAGAAATGGACACCAGGGAGGCAAGTTCAATATCTATCACAAGGTCCTAGATTAAGACCAGGGAGTAAATGCTGACAAACTCCCACTCCGAAGTTTGCCAGATAAAACTGGGCAGGATACCCAGTTAAATTTGAATATCACATAAACCACAAATGATTTTTTCTTAGTATTATTAGTATGCCCCAAATAATGCATGGGAATACTTACACCAAAAAACTTTCTGTTTTTTTGAAACTCAAATTGAAGTGTATGTTGTATTTTTATTTGCAAAACCTAGTAACCCTATTTCCCTCTACCCTGCACCCATGCTGTGTTGCTTCTGCATGGGAAAACAGGGTGAGGGGAAGTGTTAGAATCTGAATAACCTGACAAATCACTGAATTGGACTGACTTTACCTAAGAGGGATGAGATTGGAATTTTACACTAGGGAGGATCAAGGCTTAGGGCCAGGAATTAAAATTAAGTCATAAAAAAACAAAGACTTTCAATTTAGCATGCTTGAGCTTGTTGACTCTGAAATTCACACCAGATCCAAGAGAACAGAAGCGGGAGCAGGGAGAAGAAACGGGAGACTCTGGTGTTCACGCAAAGGAGAGGACACGGGGGCTGAACTGAAGTAAGGCAGGGGGATAAACAGAAGTAGGTGGATTCAATACATATTTAGGAGATAAAAATACCGATTACTTGGTAACTGATTGGATGTTGGGGTTGATGGAAAGAGAAGAGCTAGGGTGACAACAGGAGTCGCGTGTGGGTATTTGGTAATTTGCTAAAGAGGGGAACACAAAAGAATGAACAGGTTTGGGGAAAGATAATAAGTCTGGGTTCAGATAACTTGAGTTTGAGGAGACTGAAGGGGACATCCAGATGGTACCCAAAAGGGCAGTACGAGGGATGGTAAGGAGGTTTGAGGGGACAAGGGCTGGAAATCCAACCTTGCCTCAAACAAGCACTGCCACACAGAGAACAAGCTTATGGTTACCAAAGGGGGAAGGTGGGGAAAGGGACAAATTAGGAGTTTGGGATTAACAGATACACACTGCTGTGTATAAAATAGATAAGCAGGGACCTACTGTATAGCACGGGGAACTGTATTCAATATCTTGTGATAACCTATAATGGAAAAGAATCTGGAAAAGATTATCTATATGTATACATATAGATATATGTGTGTGTGTGTATATATATATATATATATATATATACACACACACATGTATATATAACTGAATCGCTTTGCTGTATACCTGAAACTAACACAACATTGTAAATCAACTCTACTTCAATTAAAAAACAACAACAAGCACTGCCACCTTTGTATGTCTATGCCTTGGCTGCCATCATGTTTTCCTCTGAGTGAAAAAAGCATACTGGGGCAAAAAAATTATAAATAAATAAAAATTAGAACGTTGATTTAAACAATGAAAATAAGTACATGTGAGGAGGCCATCTCAGTTCTAAACCCAGCTGGGACAGAAATGCAGAACATCATTCCCTAGACCTTATTTCCCTCACCTGGAAGACGAAGGTGCTCTGGCTGGATTTGGTCCACCCAGCATCTCGTTTCATGTCCACAGACTCCAAAGTATTTTTGGAAATGGCACATTGTGTGTCATCTTGGTGGGACTTGATTTCAAAGACTCCCTAGCCAAGGGGTGGATCAGTGACCCAAATTAAGCCACTGGCCTCTCTCCCAGGATTTTGAATCTTGAGGCAAGAAACACAAAGATGTAGAAGGTTGCTGGAACTCAGTCAACCTGGCAGCGACATCCTGACTAGAGTTGCAAGTAGTTCTTGCTACCTAGATCCATTCAAGTGTCCCATGTCTTTTCTTTTGAGCCGGGTTCTCCCCTAAATTCAGCTAGTTACCAAATATCCTGCTAATAAAATCATTTCCATTTTATTTGGTCAGAATCAGTTTCTGCTCCCTGTGCGCAAAGAATACGAACTGCTTCAGAAGGGACTGTCTTGGTACCCAAGACATTTTTCAGCTTCAAAACATCCATGATATATAATTAATATCAATTTTTAAAATTTCTAGTAAATTTTTTAAAAAGACCATTCTTTGCAAAAGAGATTTCAAATAGAGATGTATTTAAAATGCCTATATAACTATGCTGATATCATCTCTATTTTATACACAGTTTTGTGTGCACACACAAACGTACGTATGGTATTATTTAAGCCTCATTACTAATATTTGAAAGCCAGAAAGAGCAGTTAGTGTTTTACTAAATGGGTTCCTATTTCAACCTTCATAGTTAATGAATATCATTTCTTTTAGCCAGAATAATTTTCATCTTTTAAATTTGCTATCTGAAAATATTTATAAAGTTGTATGTCAATTTCTACCATTGTATGTGAATTTCTCAGGCTTTATATTTCATAACAGAGAATCATAGCCCAAGTTTACTTGCTTACAAAAAGGAATTTTTAAAAAATGCAAATAGAAATACAAAGAGAATCCAAATTCATTATTTTATTTATTTCATTTGGACATGAAGTTATTAGTCTTTGGTTTTATTTACATATTAAAACAAATACTTATCTAAATTAAAACATGCTCTTTTTAAGTATCAGAAGAAAAATCTCCTTGACCTGACGTCACTATACTGGGTGGAAGCTAAGAATTCTAGTAAAATTTCTGGAGAGATTTGATATTATGGAGTTTGAGGAGAGTTCTCCCGACAGAAAAGAGGCCATTCATAGAAGCAGAAGTTGTGACATTCACAGATATGCTGAATATCTAGAAATTTACATCCTAAGGAAGATCTTTGCCACTGCAGATACCTAAGGCTTTACCAGGCTAAGGGATGTAGCTGGAGAAGAATGGTTTTAAGAATGGAATTAAGTGGTCATGCATTTCATATGGATTTTTATTACTATTTAAAGGCATTATTCAATAGAGATTCTAAATATTTTGAATTTACATCCAAATTTCCCCAAAACTTCTAAGTTAAAAAAAAATCTGTATACTGGAATAAAGTAAATCTGAACAATCTGACATAACTCCATAGCAGTTGAATGTGTGGAGATGCTGGGAAATGGGGAGCTTTCTATTAAACAGCCACAGAGGAGATATTATATCATTTTTAAATTCTACCTTAAACCATTTTGAATAGCTACTATTTATAGAGCACCTACGATGTGTCAGACATCATTTCTAAATCACACAATAACTCTACAAATACTACTTCCATTTTCACAGATAAAGAAACCATCTTCAGTGAGGTTGTGAGTTGCCCAAAATCATATAAGCTAATAAGTGGCAGGGGTGGGTTTCACACTCAGGTTTCTCTGATTACAAATTCTGAATTTTTTCTCTTTACCACATTGCCTCCTATTATATCAAATATCGTTAAGTTTTCTTCTCCTCCTCATCATGCACACATTTTTTGGGTTTATTTGTATTGATTGTTTAGAAATTTGACAGCATTATACAAGTATGATGTCACTCTCCAATTAGAAAGCCATTATCTTTCTTGGGAGTAATATATACACACCATTATATGTAAAATAGGTAAACAACAAGGACCTACTGTATAACACAAGGAACTATACTCAATATTTTGTAATATACATATATATATAACTGAATCACTTTGTTGTACATCTGAAACTAACACAACATTGTAAATCAACTATACTTCAATCAAAAAGAAAAAAAAAGAAAGCCATTTTCTTTATCCATGTTAATCCACATTTGCTCTGGACTGGGGAAAGAGACTGGTGTTATTTTGTGACTCAGAGAATCCCCTTCCTTAAAATGAGGGAGCAGACAACCAGTAGCATCCGTGCAAAGCAAATTAAATAGATGCGATTCCCACACAAGGGTGTAAAGTCTAATGGGGAAAACACCGACAAACATAAAACAAACATAAAAAAGGATAATACTGTACAAATATGAAAAACGTGAATGAATAGCTATGTCAATCTATCTTATTCTCTTTGTACTTAGGTATTTATACTAGTTATTACATGACCTTTCAAAATTAAAATGCATTATCAACTATTCTAGTATATGATTAATATATTTAACATATTTTTTCATAAGTCACACTGAAATACTGTATCAAGGTGAAGCTGCACATTCAGTAAAATATTTCAAAAGCAGTTCAATAAGCTCAATACTTTAAAACAAGATCATAAAACTTTTATTTAATCTGACAAAGATAAACTCAAAAGATATGCTATACCTAATCAAAAGTCAGGATAATACCTTTATTCCATTAAGTTAATATTTATAAGTCACTAGTGGGTTATCTATGTGCCAGTAACAACAGTCTTACATTCATATTGTAGGGATAAATGTTATTGGAATCACGACGGGATAATTACATTGACTCTTAAATGAATACTTAAATAGCTTCAGTTAATATAATTTCCATGGAATAAAGTGAGTCTCTATTCTTACTCATACTTTTCAGTGTAGGTAGATATTAGGTATAATTTGAAGGAAAAAATCCATTTCTTCACACACACACACACTCACACACACTGACAAAACTCATATCTCGTATGGATATGTTTTATAGTTTTTTTGTGTGTATGAAAAGGATACTTTTCTTTCCTAAAAAGCTAAAACAAGGACATAGCATTTCTTTAGCCACATAAATACATAAAGAGAGAGGAATTAGAAAGAAAAAAATTAATTATGTTTTAAATGATTTTACTTTAAAAGCATATAGAATGCTTTTACAATGAAAACGGAAAGCGTTTTTCTTAATATTACCCACTTAGGTTTTTAACGATTGATATGGATTAAGAATACTATCACTCATACGTATTTTTGTGTAATAAACCATTGGAGTTGAGATTTTTAGAACTTTAAATTTATTTTCTATGTACTTCAAAATAGAGCAAGAAAAAAGTTTCAATACAGAAAAGGCTCTTTTTAAATTTAAAGGATTTCCAATGAGTTGACTGGTCTCTGGGGGCATCTACTGGAAATTTCACAAACTGCAGTCACATCATGTCAATGTGATAACTTTCATTATCCATTTTAATACAGATATTACTTTAATTGGTATGCAAATAAGGTGACACTCAAAGAAGATAAATGTAAAGTTATGCATGGTATTCTATCTCATCCATCTGGTAACAACAAAACATGTAGCTGTCTTTGGGATCAGTCAACAAATACTCAACTGTTAAAAATGTAAATAGGGCAGGTGGCATATCACAGATTAACAGTTTCCAAACCATCCAATTCTCAAGCTTGGAAAAATTAAAAATATATTCTAGAGAGAAACATATACATACTTAGTAAGGAATTTTTATTAATCCAAATTAAATGCATATAAAAAGCACTTTTGGGCTTCCCTGGTGGCGCAGCGGTTGAGAGTCCGCCTGCTGATGCAGGGGACACGGGTTCGTGCCCCGGTCCGGGAGGGTCCCACATGCCGCGGAGCGGCTGGGCCCGTGAGCCATGGCCGCTGAGCCTGCGCGTCCGGAGCCTGTGCTCCGCAACGGGAGAGAGGCCACAACAGTGAGAGGCCCGCGTACCGCAAAAAAAAAAAAAAAAAACACTTTTAAAATTATGATGGTTTCTCTAAAACAAATTCATTTTGTATCTCAGTATGTCCACGAATCATAAATAACCTGGTAATCAGTACTTATTTTCTATATAATTTAATTTGACTATTCATGTGTTACTATCTCAAAAAGTATTTAGAATTTGTTATACTTGGAACAAAAGAATGTATCTATCATTATAATATTACAATTAGAATTAGTTATTAATATAAATATTGTTATTAATTTTCCTTAACATTTTTGGAGAATTTCTTTAAGAAAAATGAACATATAATGAACATGATACAATCACTGCAGCTCATATATATATATATTTTAAATTTTATTTAGTTAGTATTGGCTGTGTTGGGTCTTCGCTGCTGTGTGTGGGGAGCGGGGGCTACTCTTCGTTACGGTGTACGGGCTTCTCATTGAAGTGGCTTCTCTTCTTGCGGAGCATGTGCTCTAGGTGCAGAGGTTTCAGTAGTTGTGGCTCGTGGGCTCTAGAGCGCAGGCTCAGTAGTTGTGGTGCACGGGCTTAGTTGCTCCGCGGCATGTGGGATCTTCCTGGACCAGGGCTCGAACCTGTGCCCCCTGCACTGGCAGGCGGATTCTTAACCACTGTGCCACCAGGAAAGCCCCTCATGCATAGTTTTAACATATATTTAAAATAAACCAAATAACTCATAATATTATTGCAGTTGTGACTAATCTTGTAACAGGAATTTTTAGTATCACAGGCATTATAACAATCTTGATTTTCTTTGTAAAATATATTGGTCATATTTACTTTAAGAGAAAATATTTAAAATAATTATAAGGATATATCTATTGTGCTATACTTAATTGTACTATAATATACTTTTTATTGCTATAATTTTATATAAACCCCTCTAATAAAGATTGAAATATTTAACATTTTAGCTTCATTCCAAAGAAATACCACTACGCATGTGTAAGTTTATAGTTTCTGGAAACTTCACTAGAATTACCATCCAAATAAATGTGATATCACCTTTAATTGTATAAACTGAAAAAACTAATCAACATAAAATGTTATCAAATCAGAACATAAGTTATTAATATAGCAGGACTTTTGTTTCAGTTTAGATTTAGATTCATTTTATAGCTGTATGTACTTGATAACTAACTAAATAAATAAATTCCACCCCCAAGAGGTTATGGAATATAATTTTTTGTGATTTTCTAAACAATTAGAAGTTTGCTAATTTGAATTTTTAGAGGAAACTGTTACATATACAAGTTTTGCTTTGTGTTTTTTGAAAATACAAATTTTCACCTATTAATAATCAAACTTAGAAAGCACAGTTAGATTTTCAACATTTTAAAGGTATATGTACATTGAAATATTCCATTTGGAAAACAATTATTTAACTAAGTTCAACCTTTAATTCTTTTCTAAAAATGTTAATAATAATAACTAAGAGAGTTTACCCCATGGCATTTTGTAAATGTGACTATTACTAATTTAATTCTTTCGACAAAAAATAAAATACTAAAAAATCTGATCAGCAAAGAATTCTCCCAATAGCACAGTAAGAATTCACTTCAACATGAGTGATTTTTATTTTAGGATATATGGGCTATAGGTGTAGAATGGAACAAAGATGATTTCTCAGATTCGATTATGTTAGAGCTGGTATTTAGCACAAAAGGCAGTAACTTTTTGTGAGATCAATAAATGTTAATCTGTCAAATAGTATTTTTGCTGGTGATTATTAGCCTTTATCAGAGGAAAGCTGTGGTTATTCAGCAAGCAGTACTGACTGCAATCCTTACAATGTCTTTAAATGATTCCCTTAATAATATAAAGGCATTTTTTTATGTGTATACCCTGTAAGAATGATTTACTCAAATGATTTCCATTCAGTCAAATATCTGAAGTACAGTGATCATCATCAATCAGGAAGGAATAAACTATGCATCAATCAATATAAGGTATTACCAAAATATTTACCCATGTAGCTGTCACACACATTTTCTTTACTGAAAGATTTTCTTTACTGGAAAAATCTCAAACTTAAACACATTTTTAAAGTATTTCATTAGCAGTTCAGTGAAAAAGCACCAGAAGAAACCTCCTTATGTGAGGCTAATTACAGATATAATCTTTATAAATGGTCTTATTACTTGCAAACCCCTTCAAGAAATTCAAACTTTTTAATGAAAGAATGTTTTATGCCAAAGATCAAACATGGAAAGGTATAAAATGAATGTCATTGTTTAAGAAGAATTTTCAGGGAACATATTTTCAACCCAGAAGTACCACACTTGAATCCAAACACCTTTGGCTAAACGAAGCAATCGTATCAAGTCTTGTACTTTCAATTTACACTGTAACTTTCCAATATAGGAAAACATAATTATATAACCAATTTATATTGATTATATTGTTACTTATCGAGTTAAATATAGCCTAAAAAATAAAGCCTAAAAATAACCTTAGCTTTTGGATTAAGTTATAATGATTAAAAAAAAAACTGAATAAATAATATCATCCTGTCAGATTCTGTATCCTACTATCATGGCAATAAATGTAAGAAAAACAAAAAATAAGGTTCATGCTACAAACAATGGACTATACACACATGTAAACATGATCATTCTAGTTCAACGCCATATTTTTGTCTAAATTAGTACTGACAGTTTTAATTAACATAAAACTCCATATAATATGAGTCACTGTTTTTTTTTAAACAATTCAGTGATTGCTCTCCAAATTTCTTGAAATTCAATTACTTAGGAAATTTTGTCTCAAATAATATCACTTAAAACTTTTCTTTCAATTCTTCATCTTTACACCTTTATAAATAAAAGAACTATCAATTTTCCACATAAATTGAGGGAAATAATCAAACTTTAATAAAGATGGAAAGCTGGAGAATATAAAGACAAAACTTAGTAAAAACAACAAGTTGCATTAAAAAGAAAACTTCAGCTCACTGTATTTTTTTTTTACTAAAGTATGTCATACATTTTATCTTTGCAAGAGTTTGACGAATTTTGCAAGTAAAATTCTGTTTCCTCTACACTTGCTAATAGTCATGAGAATCTGTAGTTTGCACCTTCCCATTAAAAATGTATTGTATTTTTTTGAAATTATTCACCCCGCCTTTTATCCAGATCATGTCTTTGAAAGGAGGAAGTAGATAATAAATGGAATAATTCATGATTTCCCATTAAATATGAAACTTTCTTTTGCAGAGTTTAGAAAATGAAGTTCTACATAATGTACAAAAGTTGATTAGAACTTTTTTAACCTTTTCAGGAAAAAACCTTTCACATTAAACAACTGCATGTGGAGGTTTTCTTTGGGAAAAGTAAACCAATCAATTCCTTATACCTATGGCTTTATCATACATATTCAAATGTTGCTCTTTCCAAACATATATCCCTTTATAATGTGTAAGTAGTTATTAAAATGATGGCAAGAAAAATAGTGTACATTGGGCTATAAACATGACAAGTATCTAAGAAATATATAACTGATGTTTAAATTACAAAGGGAAAAATCACATAAATTAGAAATGAAAACAAAACATTATTTGTGCTCTTTTCAGCAATGTAATGGAAGATAGCATGAGGGTAAATAATAAAACCTACATTTAGATGTCTCTTATTATGGCATTTCTTCTAGTGAGGTAATATTTTGTCATGAGAAAAAAATATGTACCTTTATAAAACTTTTCCTTGCAAAACTAGCCGTTGGGATCTGTTAACTACATTCTTTTTCTTTTGCCTTTTTTAAAAATTAATTTTAATTGGAGTATAGTTGCTTTACAATGTTGTGTTAGTTTCTACTGTACAGCAAAGTGAATCAGCTATACGTATACATATACCCCTCTTTTTTCTTTTGCCTTTTTTTAAGATTAAAAAAACCCAAAAAACAAATGATTTTTAGGCTCATTCTTGCTCTATCATTCTTTATTTCTTGGATGAGAAATCTGGAGTAAATTTAACTGAAGATAAATGTCAAGTTCTGACTATTTTAGGGCAGCTGGTGACCTCATTAGGTTTTTAAAAATTTTTTGTGTCATAATTCTTTCCAATAAATATATTTCAATTTTCCCCATATCAAAAAATAAATCAAGAATATATTTTCCCCTTTCAAACATGAATGCTTAAAAAGGTAACTACCATGTTGTAAGCCATGTGAAGAAATCTTTCATACTGTGTGCTCTTTAATTACCGTTGCAAAGGAGGTATGCATTACACATACAAACAGTGAAGCCAGGATTTCTCACAAACTATATGTACACAGTGATCAAACTTCCAGAACATACTTTTCATTTTACATTTAGTAAAAACTAAATTAATAAAAACAAAAAATAAGTTGATAATTTTGAAGCTTTTTTCAGACAACATCTGTATATAGCTATCTTATTTTCCTGAATGTTGCATTTTATTGCATTTCCTGAATGTTAATTTTATTGCAGCTATCTCAAACATTTAGGAAATTCCTACTTATAACTAAGACCTTAGGGTATATCAAATCAAATATGTGCATCAATAAGAATATTGGAAGAACAAAAGGAAGTATTTGTGAGAAGATAAAATAAAAGAGCCTTGAATTCAAACTTTTAAAAAATTGTACAAGATAGATATATAGTAGGGATTATAACTTCCTTGAGATGGAGAACATGTTATTTGTTCCTTTTGTATTTTTTTATAATAGCGCAAATGCCAACACAAATAAAGATTATACAACATTATTAATATCAAATAAAATAGAATCAGGGCATAAAAAATTAAAAGGGCATATGAATATTAGAGATTCATAAATAGATTATTTTACTGAGAAATATGGCAGCTAGAAAACAATACTAATAACAATAGCTTCAAAATATATAAAATTCACAGAAAAAGGAGAAATTGATCTTATATTTTTTTCAGAAAATTATAAATTAAATAGAGGGAAAAAAGATTTGAATAACAATTGTCTAGCTTGATTGAAATAACAGGCTCAATCTAATTATTAGATTCTGATCATTTTCTGTATGAGAACTATCTACCAAATAGAAAATATATATTTAGTTTTCAGACATACAAGGAATATTTATAAAATTAATCATGTACTGGCCACACTAAAAATGTCATAAACTGATATCACATATGGCACATTTCCTGAGCACAAGTATATATTCACTCCCCAATCCTGCATTCCCTCTTGCAAAAAACAACACAAAAAACCAAAAAGCCACAAGAAAAAACTATTCACCTGCAAATTTATAAATACACTTCTAGTTTATTCATGGCCAAAAGGGGAAACCACTGTAGAAATTTTCATACACTTAGAACTGAAAGAAAAAAATTAAACATTAAATCCTGGGGGAAGAAATCATCATGGTATTAAAAGGAAATTTATAAGTTAAATTCATTTGTTAGAAAACAAGAGCAACACTTGGGAGTGAAAAAGCTAGCTTTCAACTTAGGATGCTAGAAATAAAATCCTAACAAATTAAACAATGACATGAAGTCAAATAAAGGACAGGGAGGGAAATATTAAAGGCAAATGTATGAATTCATAAAATAGAGAACAAAAAATGTGACCCATAAAACAAACAAACAAAAAACCTGGTTATGTGAAAAGAAAAATAAATTTTGCAAGTACTTTATAATCAAGAAAAACAAAAATAGATAAGTCGTCAAAATTGTACCAGGAATGGAAGAGATAATATATCTTCTATTACAATTATAGTAACTGCTCACTTTTAGTGTAGCAAAAGAAAAGAAAATTATGGGTTAATATTATTATAATTTAGATACAAATTTCCCTCATACCACTCCCCCAAAAAAGAACTCATAGCAAACTAAAAGCATAATGAATAAATAGGGTTTATCCCAGAATTCCAAGAACGGTTCAAAATTAGAAAATCTCTTAACTTTATGATAATCTCAGGAGATGTTAGAAAATTATTTAGTAAAGTTCAAAACTCATTTATGATTAAGAAAAGTGGAGAGTAAAAAATGAATTCTCTATCTTGGTAATATGTATCTATTAAAACCCTATAGCATAAAGCTTCATGTTTTGAGATACATTAGAATCATTTCCACTAAAGTAAGGAATTTGAAGGGATCCCTGCTGTCACTCCTATTATTTAACACCATGTACTGTTAAATGGACGTTCTTGCCAATGTGGGATTCAATATTTTAATGATACCAATTCTCCTAAAATAACATAAAATCAAGGCAGTCCTTATAAAACCTCAATTATATTCTCCTGACTCTTGGCAAGATAATTCAAAATTCATATAGAATGGTTAATGTACAAGAAAAACCTGATCATTTGGAACAAAGAGGGGGACTGTCTGCCAGATATAAAATACATTTTAACTATGTTAATAAAGTGATTTGTGGCACTGACACAAGAAAAGACAAATAAGTTAATGGAACAGAATATATATGTATATGTGTATGTATACACACATGAAAATTTGGTATTTAATAGAAGTGACATTTCAGTTCAGGGGAAAGTTTTGGGTACAATTGATCTATTTGCAAATTTTGTTGGTTGTATGTTTTATATATTAATATTTCTATATTATTATTTTTGTATATAAATAATATAGATGATAGCATATGTTATATTACCTTTCCACATTTAATGGAATATTTAAGTGATACACAAATCTCAATTTCCTAATCATTTTCTTGACCTTAATGTATGTGTTACGTATATATTAAACCTTTATCACTAAGAACTTTCAGGTGCTTAATCACAATCGTTTTAAAGCAACTTTGTAACATTCATTTTGAACTTCTGAGTTAAGTACTTTTTTTCTTAGCCCCCTAGCTTCCTCTTTCTTGAATTCTCTTTTCTTTCCTCTAGACTCTAAAGTGGCCATTTGGGGCAGGGATGAAGGGTCCAGAAAGACTGCATAGGAAGAGATGTTTTCCAGTCCTCATATCTGAAAAGATTTTTGTTTTGCCCTCAGTTTTGATTAATAGTTTATCTGGGTACAGAATTCTAAGTTAAAATAATCGTTCTGCATATCTTAAAGACATCCTCCCTTTTTTTATAGAACCAAGTATTATTACTGACAACTGTGATGGTAGTCTGATCTTTGTTTCTTGATGACAACCATTCTCCCAAACCCTGAAAGCTTCTAGTACCTTCTCTGTATACTTAGCATTTTGATATTTCATAAAGATGTATCGAAGTGGGTTTTTTCTTTTTTTTCCTTCTTTCCCTTTTTTTTTTTTTTTTTTTTTTTGTCGTTGTTCTTTCCTTTCTGGTTACTTTGGTAGTCACAGCCCAAAGGTCTGTGGGTTTTTTCCAGTCTAAGATATCTGTGTCTGTGTCTCTAACCATATCTCTATCTCTGGCCATCTATATCTACCTATATAGCTATCATCATTCATTCTCTCATCTCTTTCTCTTGGATAAATATTCACCACCTGGACTGTGTTCTGTATCTTATGCCTTTTAAAATATTTTCTATATCTTTTATGTTTTTATTCTACATGTTGATAGCCTTATCTTTCTTTTCCATCCTTTCCTTTTGAGTTTTAAAAAATATTTCAGCTACCTTTAATTTTGAAGAATTCTTTTTCTTTAAATGATTTCATAGCATCAGGTTACATTTGAGGGATGTAAGATTTTCTACAATGTCTGTAAGGAAAGAAGTTGGAAATCTCTCAAAGTTCCTCTTTTCCCTATAGAAACTGTTTCAGCTGACATTGAGTGTTCTCTTTGTTCATCTTTTTTCCTTTTTTATTGTAATATTTTCTCAAATATCAGAGACTATTTGTCTATTCATAATAATGAAGTTCTCAATTTCTTAACATAGGTAGTGAATTTGGGTTTCCTCTGTTTGCAGGATTCATCCTGAGATTTATGGGTTGGGAGAGCACAAGCTGGCTATTCCTTGCCCTGATGCCAAATGAAAAGGACTCTGTAAGGTACACTAGCTTCCCTGACAGGAGCTCAGGCCAACTGTTACTTTTTAAGGTTTTTTTGCATCACTGTTTATGAGGAATATTATTATTCTGTGGTTTTCTTTTTATGTAATGGCTTTTTCTGGTATTGGTATCAGGATAATTCTGGTCTCACAGAATGAGTTGAGAAGTGTTTCTTCTATTTTATTGAAGAGTTTGTGCCAAATTGATGGATTTTTTTTTTTTTCCCAAATGTTAGGTAGAATTCACCAGTGAAGCAAAATGGGCCTGGAATTTTCTTTGTGGGAAGTTTTTAAACTATTAATTCAATGTGTTTAGTGAATCTACTGTGATATCTATTTCTACTTAAGTGAATTTTGGCAGTGTCTCACGAAATTTAGCCATTTCTGTAAGTTGTTGAGTTTACCAGTATAAAGTTTATTTCCTAATTAGCGTTTTAATATTTATGTAATCTGTAGTGATGTGTCCCCTCTTTCACTTCTGAAATTGGTAAATTGTGTCTTCTTTCCTTTTCTCTGACCATTATGACTAAAGATTGATCAACTTTACTGATCTTTTCAAAGAAGCCATTTTTAGTTTCATTGATTTTTCTCTACTGTCTTCCTGTTTTCTGCCCCCATTTTACTACTCCTTTTTCTCTATTTTCAGTTTAATTTTTTTCTAATTTTTTAAAATGAAAACTTAGGGCAATAACTTTAGACATTTCTATTTTTCAAATATAAACATTTTAATGCTATAAACTTCCCTTTAAGCACTGCTTTAGCTTCATCTTACCAATTTTGATATACCATATTTTTTTAATTCAGTTCAAAGGATTTTCTAATTTGCCTTGATTTCTTCTTTGATCTATGGTTTATTTAGAAATACATTGTCTAGCTTCCAAATTTGTGGGGATTTTTCAGAGATCTTCCTGCCATTATTTCTAATTTAATTCCATTGTTGTAAGAGAAAATAATTTTTAGGATTTAAATCCTCTTAAGTATATTGAAATTTGTTTTATGGCTCAGAATATCATCTCCTTTGAAAAGTATTCCACGTGTACTTGAAAATAATGTGTGTTCTGCTGTTGTTTGGTGGAATGTATGTAAATGCCAATTATTTAAGCTGATCAATGGTATTGTTCAAGTCTTCAATATTCTACTGATTTTTTAATCAATTATTGAGAGTGGTGTTAGAATCTCCAACTATAATTGTGGACTTGTCTGTTTTTCCTTTTCCTTCTATCAGTTTTTGTTTTATTACTTTGAAGTTCTGTCATAGGAACACAAACATTTAGGATTATGTGTTCTTGATGAATCAACTTCTTGTATCATTATGAAATGTTACTTTTTATCTCTGGTAATATTCCAACTGCTTTCTGAAAATGTATTTCTGAAAATCTTGGAATCTCTCATTTTTCTTCCTTTCCTATCATGTTAAGAATTTACTATCTTTTGGACATTTTAGTGGTCATTTCAAATATAGGAAGGAAATGTGTTTAGCCATCCATCTTGATCTTGAAGTAGAAAAACCCCTAAACTAAACTTTTAAGACCATTGCCTCATTCAGCAATGTATTTCTGTGGCTACATTGGCTGTAGGATAAGGGATTGTTTCAGACAAGCTTAAGGGGATTTTATGGAAATATGAGTCAGGGTTATAGAATAACTGGGTCCTTACGAGGTGAACCCAGAGGGAGGTTCTAGATCCATAACAGTACTGGGAATTCACGAGGAGTCTAGAAATCTGATCTCTGATTCATGCCTGATTCATTTTCTTTCTAGCTTGTTCATTCCTTCCTCTCTATGAATCATTTTTTCTGTCTCATTGTTTCTGCTTCTTTATAACATTAGATTGCCTTGGTCAAAGTACTTAATCTCTCTATGCCTTGGTCTCTGGAAGTAATAACAAGGTTTATTTCCAGGTTTATTGTGAGGATCACTAAAAACACAGACGAGCACACAGTATTAATGTAATATGTCTTACCCATTACTATTTGGCCTAAAATAAAACCTGGCTAAGAGATGTAATATCTATGACTAGCTGCCTATACATCCATTTCATTGTTCATTAGGTGTGCCAAGTTTTATTATATTGCTCCATTTTTCTTATATAAGATCATGTGATAACTTTCTTTTGGAATTTAGTATCAGGAAAAAGCTTATCTCTCTTGAAGAAATGATATGTTTCCTTTCATCGGGTAATGAGGATTCTCTAGTCCGTCACATCTCCCTTTTTGCCCAGTCTGCCCAGAAGTTCAGAGTGAAATTTAATGTTTCTTCAGGGGAACTATATTAACCCTGATGGGGAGTATATTTATATACTTTTCCTTTATTTGCCTTTCATTTTCTATATATAATCTGACAGCTATGTAATATAAAACATTAATTTTAAGTTTCTTCAATCCTCTCCAGAAAGAAAGTTAACAAGAAATAAAGCATTATTTTATGTAAGTCAGAAGAATCTTAAAGGAGAATGAAACACTGCTTTCAAAGAACTCTGAGTCTAGAGAAGAATCCTTTCCTTATGGCAATTCACAACAAGAAAGACATTTTACATTGCAATTCAGTACGTGTACATATATATTACACATATGTATGTATATGAAACAAAATGTAAAAGCACTAATACTCAAAATGTTCTGATCTCTTTGTAAATATTAACTCAATTAATCCTCATAACCATTCCATGAGCCAGGCCCTCTTATTGTTACCCCTATTTTTTACATAAGAAAACTGAGGCACAGAAAGGTTAAGTAACTTGGCCAAAGTTGACCAGTTACCTTGCTAGTAAGTATAAAGCTGGGTTTGAGTCCAGGGAGTCTGGTTTTAGAACCCATGCTCTATTTCATTACATCTGGCAACCCGCTCTATGTAATGAACCCCTTTCTAATTCTATAGTCTTTCATATTTTAAATGCTTATCATGATACCCAAACTCATGGGTCATAATCACTACCCACTAATGGACCACAACCTTAGATTTTTAAACATTAATCAGGAAGGAAAAAAAAACCAAAACACATGTACATGACTGTCAATGGCTATTAAGAGAGTTCAAGCAGGCACTCTGAACTCTTACCATGTGAGTGAGGATGGATCAAAGGAGGCCTCACAGGGCAAGAAACAGTTAAGCTGAGGCTGGTAGAGAAGTTTATCAAGTACACAAGGCATGGGAGAAGGAGAAGGGCATTTCAGGCAGAGCACATATATAAGGCTACAAAGGGGTAAAAGGTCCCCATTCATCAACTGCCCCAACACCTGTGAGCCAAGCACTGTATGAGTACTGAGGATGCACATGTGAGCAAAGTAGCCATGGCTCCATACATACATACAAATACACACTATATATATTTATTTATAAACACACACCTCCCAGCTCAAAGTACAGAGTATTTAAAATGATCTCAGAGACTCATCCCAGTACAAAATTTTGAAAATTTCCAAATAATCTAATTAAAAATAATAGAGGAAAAATATTTCCTACAAATTTATATATTCAATTTAATAGACCAACATATGCATTGTGGGAGTCCCAGGAGGAGAACAGAGATTCTTTTAAGAAAAGTGGTGAAAACTTCCCAAGTTTCATAAATGTCATGAATATAAATATTTGAGAAATTCAACAAACTCTAAGTAGGAAAATTCAGAGATACACATTGAGGCACATTATAATCAAACTCCCAAAGGCAAAGACAAAGAGTGAATCTTTAAAGCAGCAATAGAGAAGCAACTCAACACAGCATCCTCAATAAGGTTTTAAGCAGATTTCTCACTAGAAACTTTGGAGGCCAGAAAACAGGGTCTTTTTTTTTCTTTTTTAATTGGGGTATAGTTGTTTTACAATGTTGTGTTAGTTTCTACCGTACAGTGAAGTGAATTATATATTCAAAATGCTAAAAGAAAAAACTGTCAACCAATAATCTTACATCTGGCAAAACTGTCCTTCAAAAGTAAGGAAGAAATTAAGAACATTCCCAGATAAACAAAAGCTGAGGAACTTTATTTCTACTGGACCTGCCCTGCAAGAAGTGCTAAAAGGAGTCCTGCAGGTTGAAAAAGAGTAACCTGAAGTCATATGAAGAAATAAAAGTCTCAGTAAAGTTAGACACATGGTCAATTATAGAAGCTAGTATTTTTGTAACAATAGTTGGTAACTTCATATTTTGTTTTCTACATGATTTAAGAGACTAATGCATTTATAAAAATAATTATTCTAAGAACTAGCAGTATTGTATATTTGATTTGTAACTCCACATGTTGCTTTCTACATAATTTAGGATATAGCATTAAAAAAATAATTATTAATGTATGTGTGGGAGCAGAGGGTATCTGTAAATCTCTATACCTTCCCGTCAGTTTTGCTGTGAACCTAAAACTCTAAAAAAATAAAGCCTTTCAATAACAAAATGATTAGTTTGTTTTTTGGATGCAAAATGTATAAAGATGTAGTTTTACAACATCGATAATCAAAAGAGGTAGGAATGGACCTCTCAAGAAGCAAAGTTTTTGTATGTTAGTGAAGATAAACTGGTATAAATTCAAAACAGAGGTTATAATTTTAGGATATCAGATGTAAGCCCCATGGCAACCACAAAGAAAATAGTTACAGAATATACACAAAAGGAAATGAGAAGGGAATTCATTGGTTTCACTACAAAAAAAAAAAAATCAACATAAAAGAATACAGTAATGCAGGAAATAAGGAACAAAGAAGCTATAAGGTACATAAAAAACAAATAGTAAGTGACAGAAGTCCCTCATTAGTAATTACTTTAAATGTAAGTGGATTAAACTCTCCAATCAAAGGACAGAGACTGGAAGAATGAATAAAAAAATGTGATCCAACTATGTGCTGTCTACAAGACACTCACTTTAGATCCAAAGACACAAATAGGTTTAAAATGGAATGATGGAGAAAGATATTTCATGGCAATAGTAACAAAAAGAGAGTAGGGGTGGCTATACTAATGTCCAACAAAATAGACTTGAAACTAAAAAAGGGCTATAAGAGTCAAAGGAGGCCATAATATATTAATAACAGATCAAATACAGGAAGAAGATACAACTGTCATAAACGTTCATGCACTTAATAAGAGACCATCAAAATAAATAAAGCAAAAATTGACAGAATTGAGGGGAGAAATAGACAGTTATGCAATAATAGCTAGAGATTTCAATACCTGACTTTCAATAATGGATAGAACAACCAAACAGAAGATAAGTAAGAAAACAGAGGACTTGAACAATACAATAAACCAACTAGATGTAACAGATATATGCAGAACACTCTACCCAACGACAGAATACACAGTCTTCTCAGGGGCACACAGGACATTTTCCAGGATTGACCATATATTAGGCCAAAAATTAAGTCTTGAGAGATATCACACAAAGTACCTTCTTTGGCGACAACTAGAGTAGTCATTAAGGGAGGGAAAACTGGAGAATTCACAAATTGTGGAAATTAAATAGCACACTCTTAAACAACCAATGGATCAAAGAAGAAATCACAAGGGAAATTAGAAAATACTTAGAGATGAATGAAAATGAAAACACAACATGGCAAAACTTATGGAATTCAGTGAAAGCAGTGCTAAAGGGGAAATTTATAACCATAAATGCTTAAATTTATAAAAAAGAAAGATCTTTTAAAAAACATTTAAAAACAAAAAGATCTCAAATCAACATTCTAACCTTACAATTTAATTAATTAGGAAAAGAACAAACTAAACCCAAAGCTTTCAGAAGAAAAAAAATAATAAAGATTAGGGCAGAGATAAATGAAATAGAGGATAGAAAAAGAACTCAATGAAAACAAAAGTTGGTTCTTTGAAAAGATCAACAAAATTGAGAAACCTTTAGCTAGATCAACTAAGGAAAAAACAGAGAAGACTCAAAGTACTACAATCAGAAATGAAAGTAGGCTTTGCTGTACAGCAGAAACTAACACAACATTGTAAAGCAACTATACTCCAATAAAAAGGAAGAAATGAAAAAGGAAGAAATGAAAGTACTACCAATTTTAGAGATAAAAAGGATTATTAGAGAGTACTGTGAACAACTCTGTGTAAAAAATTGGATAACCTAGATGAAATGGACAAATTCCTAGAAACAAAACCTACCAAGACTGAATCATGAAGAAATAATAAGCCTGAACTGACCTATAACTTGTAATGAGTCAGTAATAAAAAAATCTCCCAACAAAGAAAAGCCCTGGATGATGGCCTCACTGATTCATTCTACCAAAAATGTAACGGACTAACACAAATTCTTTCCAAACATTTCAAAAAACTGAATGGGAGAGAACACTTCCTATTTTGTTCTATTAGGCCAGCATTGCCCTGATACCAAAGTCAGAAAAAAACACTTCAAGAAAAGAGAGCTACAGACAAATATCTCTTATGAACATTAATTCAACAAAATACTAGTGAAGTGAATTCAGCAGCATATTAAAAGGATTATACATCATGGCCAATTGGAATGCAAGGATGGTTCAACATACTAATACTTATCAATGTAATACATCATATTAAAAAAATGAAGAAAAAATTACCATATGATCATCTCAATTAAGAAAAAGTATTTGACAAAATTAAATACCCTTTCATGATAAAATACTCAACAAATTAGGAATAGAAGGAAACTGCCTCAACATAACAAAACTCATATATGAAAAACTCACAGTGAGCATCATACGCAACAGTGAAAGACTGAAAGCTTTCCTCTACGATTAGAAACAAGGCAAGAAGGCCCAGTTTCATCACTTGTATTCAACACAGTACTTAGAGCAATTAGGCAAGAAAAAGAAATAAAAGGCATTCAAACTGGAAAGGAAGAAGTAAAATTATCTCTGTTTCTAGCTGTTGTGATTTTTATATGTCAAAAACTCGAAAGATTCCACAAAAAGCTATTAGAACTAATAAACAAATTCAGCAAAGTAATAACAAATTCTGGATACAAGATCAACATTCAAAATTCAGTAGTATATGTATACACTAAGAATAAATAATCTGAAAAGGAAATTAAGAAAACAATTCCACTTACAATAACAAAAATAATAAAATAAAATACTCAGGAATTAACTTTACCAAGGAGGTAAAGGACCTGTGCAATGAAAACTATAAAACATTGCTGAAAGAAATTAAAGAAGACATAAATAAATAAAAAGACATCTTATGTTCATGGATTAGAATATTTAATATTGTTATGATGTCAATACTACCTAAAGCAATTTACAGATTCAATGCAATCCCTATCAAAATACCAATGACTATTTTTTTAGAAGTAGAAAAATTCATTCTAAAATTCATATGTAATGTCAAGGAACCTGAATAACCAAAATAATCTTGAAAAAGAAAAAAGGTGGACTCACACTTCCTGATTTCAAAACTTACTACACAGTTACAGTAATCAGCATGGTACTGACATAAAGACAAATATATAGACCAAAGGAATAGGATAGAGAGCTCAGAAATAAATCTTCACATATATGGTCAAACAATTTTTGACAAGGGTATTAAGACTATTCAAAAGGAAAAGGACAGTTTTTTTCAACAAATGATGATGTGAAAACTAGATATCCACATGCAAAAGAATGAAGTTGGATGCTTACTTAACACTATAGACATAAATTAACTCAAAATGGATCAAAGACCTAAACACAGTAGCCAAAAGCACAAAACTCTTAGAAGAAATCATAGGGCAAAAGCTTTACAACATTGGATTTGGCAATGATTTCTTGGATATGACAGCAAAAGTACAGGCAACACAAGAAAAAATAGACAAATTAGACTTCATGAAATTAAAAAAACTTTGTCATCAAAGGATACTATCAACAGAGTGAAAGGCAATCAATGGAATAGGAGAAAATAATTGCAAATCACATATCTGATAAGGAATTAATATCCAGAATATAGAAGTATTCCTAAAACTTAATAATAAAAAACAAACAACTCAATTCAAAAACAGAAAGGACTTGAATAAACAGTCCTCCAAAGAAGAGATCCAAAGGACCAATAAGCACATGAAAAGATGCTCAACATTACTAATCACTGGAGAAATGTAAATCAAGATCTCAGTGAGATACCCCTCATACTCATTATGATGGCTACTAGCATGAAAGCAGAAAACGATAAATGTTGGTGAAGATGTGAAGCAACTGTAACCCGTGTGCATTGTTGGTGAGAATGAAAAATGGTACAGCCATTGTGGTGGCAGAATGGTGTTCTCAAAAAATTTTAAATAAAGTTATCAAATTATTCAGTAATTCCACTCCTGGGTATATACTCAAATGAATTGAGAACAGGGTCTTAAGGAGATATTTATACACCCGTGTTCACAGGAAACATTATTCACAATAGGTAAAACACTGAAGCAGCCCAAGTGTCCATTGACAAATGAATGGATAAGCAAAATATAAACATACCATGAAATATTATTCAGCCTTAAAAAGGAAGGAAATTGTTACAAATGCTACAACATGGAAGAAACTTGAGGATACTGCAAGCCCTAGGAAAGCAAAAGAGTACTTGTGAGCCCATAATCTGATTTTGCTTTAAGTACTGAGATGACACTGTTTACTATAATATCTCCATTTTCCAACATGGAAAACAGAATAGGGTATGGATATGAGTTAGGGGGATGATTTTCATAGAATTGCAGCAATATCAACATTTTGAGGATTATGTTTTAACCATAACAGAGAATGGGAAAGAGTCAAATTAGTTTCAGATATTCCCATGCAAGCTTTCCTTAATATGGACAGAACACAATATCAGAAACAAAGCTCAACTTAGTAAAATCATCTTGCCCCATGAATTATGCATGATGAGGCTTGGTCATTGTTCACCCCACTTTTAATTCCCACTGATTCAACCTCTGTAGTACCTGGGTGCTTATGTCTTTTTATCACTTTGTTCTTCATTACTAAATTTCCCAAATGATTTCTAAATAGAGTGCCATTATGCACTTCCAGGTTTATGAGCTATTGTAGGAAAAGTCACATTCTCTGGCTATCTTCTACACATTTCTAAAGCAGTAGGTTTATACTTAAAGCAATCTTATGGTAGTAACAATAAGTTTAAGCAATTTATAGACATTTTAAAAAACTGTTTACAATAGCTCAGTGGGCTCTGCAAATTATATTGTTTAGTACAGCATAAAAAATTTCTGAAAAGTTTACTATAAGTTGAAATTAAAAAAAAATTCCCCTCATTAGTTAGCATTACCGTTTGAAATGTATCTCACTAAAAACTCTGTCTTCTAAACATGATGAATATGATACCTAGCACAAAGTAAATATGTAACTATACATATTTAAAGAAAAATGATAAATTAATATTACTACCTATATCAAGACAAAGTTAATGCAAAATATTTAGGATATTTACATTATAACTTTTAAAAGCCAAAGAAAAATGATCAATGACAGTTAATGATAATAGCTGAAGTGAGAATTGTCTACATGTGTTTCATATAGAGAATCTCTTTTAACTTCCACAAGAATGTCCTATTATTATTATGGTCTCCAAATAGTTGTGGAAATCAAAGATTAGCAAAGTCAGGTAACCTGCAAAAAATTACAGAAGTATTAATAGCAGAGCCAAATTTCCAGCTGAGGAAGAAATCATCTCCCCTAACAGCCAGAGCTGCAATGTCATGATTCCTATGCTTTTCCCTTACAAAGATTTTTTTTAGGTCTATTTAGAGCTGATAAGTTTAAACACCATATGTGAAAATAATATTTTAAAGAAAACTTTTTTTAACATCTTTATTGGAGTATAATTGCTTTACAATGTTTAGTTTCTGCTGTATAACAAAGTGAATCAGCTATATGTTTACATATATCCCCATATCCCTTCCCTCTTGCATCTCCCTTCCACCCTCCCTATCCTACCCCTCTAGGTGGTCACAAAGCACCAAGCTGATCTTCCTGTGCTATGCAGCTGTTAAAGCAAAGACATAAATGCCTAAGAAATTGGCATTTCTGTGTTCCGTTGACATTTGAAATCTTTCCTCCTTTCGTATTTATTTAGACTTGGCTTTGGTGTAAATTTGAGATCCTTTTTGCACTTATTAAACAATTTTTAAAAGTGCCTTTCAACTGCATTTTTTTAAATTCCCAAATTGTAAACTTTATTGATATCAATATTCTTTTTAAAAACTTTATTGTCAAAAATTCTTTTCTTTCCTAGTTTCACATCTTAGAGATCTGCTGTGGAAGACAGTATCAGAATGTAAATAAGTAAATAATAAAAATAAAAAGGAGTGGCATCTCTCCTGTGTTCCCATGTGTATTCTCTGCTGTTGCTTTTTTTTATACATTCAGGAGAAAGTAAGGAATAGTTGTCTCTCCACTTCAGAACACCAAAATCCTGTCTCTTTTTCTTGAATAAGGAAGAAGATCTTAAAACCCAATTTGCTACTTAGAAGGAAAGAGGGTCATCTTCCTTTCCTTCTCTCTCCTGCCTATTCCTGTTAGTCAAGTAACCATTTATTCAGCAATTGGCATCTTCAGAAAGTTTAACTGGCAAACCTCTGCATGGAATTTAATTTATTACTTTAAAAGAGATGCAAAATGTTAAGATAAAACTAGATGATATCACAAAATTATTCAAAAGTAAACAAGATGAATGAAGCAGAGGAAGAGCTCACCTAAAGGGGC